>NW_028274822.1:58329991-58631062 GCF_037043125.1 Eumetopias jubatus | reverse complement strand
AAAGTGGCTTATAGATCATTCTCCACACTTAAGAAGTTACCTGCATCATCTCGAAGCAAAAACAGGAATGCTTTTCGTTATAGTCAATATTAGCAACGCTCCCTAAATATTAGGACTCTCTTCTACCTCTATCCCCAGGACTTCATTTTCTGGTGAGGTTCCATTTTGTTCTGGCCGGTTTTGTTACTGCTTCATCCAAAAGCCGTAGAGGAGGTCAACACATGTGTACACATACTTGGCACAAAACCCCACATCATTTTATCATGGCTGGTATTTCACAGCTGTGGCATGAGGGGTCCCAAATGCTTCATGTGTGTCGTTGATTAAGGGATCAAAGGAGGAGCTAGGGAAGAGAGCTCTTTGAGATTTCTGATCTAGAAACTCGATCCTCTGGGCACGGGCTTGGTTTCATTTATATCTGAAATGTGACCAGGGCCCATGCTTGGCCACTTCTTGTTCAGAACTATTTTTAAGGCACCCTGCACATTCCCAGCTGCATATCCTATACACTGCTCTCTCTTAACAAGTCGGAATCTCTCAGCAGATTTGTCAGGAGCCACAGGGAGGAAAGTCAGGGAAGAAATCTGGTGCATGATATGAGAATCTAGCTAACATCTACAGAGATGAATAGGCACCAGAAATATCTGTCCTTCTGAAAAAAAAATTTTTTTTGGTGTGCTTGCATTAATGGGTTAGTGGATATTAGTGCATTCTGACTTCAGCTTGTTCTGCCTATAATTGTTTTAAGAGTGCCGTGTGGATATTCCCTTCCCTCCCTAAGATTAGTGTGTGTACTAAGCAGCAGGCCTCCTGCTGCACAGATATGTCATCTCCTAAAATGTTACAGTTGTTCAAAGGTGGTTTTTCCTTTTCTCTTTCTTGGTGTTCTTGCTGCTACTGGTGCTAGTACTAGGAGTAGTGGTTTAATCTGGCCCAAATACCCAAATCTTTCAAAATAGGAATGCACTTTCTCTCCTCTTACCGCAAATATGAAAATCTACATAGGTTTCAGAGAAGGCATTTCACAAATGGAACTTGAGAAATTGATCCTTTGTTAAAACTTCAGCTTAAATAGAGAAAGTTTTTTCCTCTTTTAAGCTGTTGGTACTAGGTGTCCTATCAGCTCCCCACCCCAAGGAACTAAGGGCAGAGCTAAAGGAAATTCACACGTGTACAGTAGTAATCGGCTTGCACAGATAATTAGTAATTTCAAGGACAATGTAAGAGGAAGAACACTGCTCGAGGTATACTGGCTTCAGTCTTGGACTCATGCTAGATGAAAGTGTCTGAATTCACCTTTTCTGCAGTTACGGTGGTGCTCTGTGGTGTCGGGCTGCGTGCATGAGGCTCCACTGGGAGCAGCTTCTGGGTCGGGCTGCCCTGCTCACTGATGGGAGCTCCATGTACCGTTTCCATGAGAGCCTCATTGGAAAGTTGTGGGCAATGGATCTGGGATGTTTTCACTAAAACGCCTTTAAGAGTTCTGCCTCTAGGGCGCCTGGGTGGCTCAGTTGGTTCGGCAACTGCCTTCGGCTCAGGTCATGATCCTGGAGTCTGGGATTGAGTCCCGCATCGGGCTCCCTCCTCAGCGGGGAGTCTCCTTTTCCCTCTGACCCTCCCCCCTCTCATGTGCTCTCTCTCTCTCTCTCTCATTCTCACTTCCTTAAATAAATAAATAAAATCTTAAAAAAAAAAAAGAGTTCTGCCTCTAACATTGTCCATTGTCCAATTCTTTAACCCAGTGTAATACTGGAAGACCAAACTCCCAGCAGGGGACATCCACCCCAGGGACCGAGCAGCTCCTCTAAGACCCCGACTCTGCAACAGATCTATGTTGGGCTCCTCTCATAAAAAGAAAAACTACAGAGCTATCCAAGTGGTCCTACAAAACGTTTTGTCTTTTAAAAAGTATTTAAAAATATAACGTGTTTGCATACATAATTGAGTCTTCCGTGTGAAATGCCGTAGTGGATAAAGAAGTCAGAACAAAGGATGTTTCAGTTCCAGTGAATACTATTCCCCCTTCTAGGAAATGATGTTGTCTGGGACTTGCCTTTCACCATGAGCTTTTTAACTTTCTCACCAAACTTTGTAAAATTAAAGGAAACTGAACAGATGTTTAAGGGAAGCAACAGAGCATGGCAAGAGAGCTGGTGTGCAGTCAGTCACGTGAGTAACCTCGAGTGGACGGCACTCTTCCGAGCAGCGCTCTTCACGGCAGGGTGGGGAGATGGCTGAAGCAGGCCTGGGGAGACCATTCTAGACCCAGCTCACCCACCAAATTCCCGGGGGCTTCATGGCAAGCCGCCTCACTCTCAGACCTCCATTTTCTCATTCATGGAAGAGAGGAATTCGCCTGAAGATCTGACATTTCCTTCTGAGCTGTATTGTGCAGTGATCCCAAGTCACCACGTGGCACCAGCTAGCTCTGCTAAACTACCTCTTGTGGAGGTTTATATTCCCACAACACTCAGTTTGAGTCAACGAACTAGGTTTCTCTCCCCAAGGTTGCTGGTTTCCGAAGCTACGCGAGGCCATGCGCATATGTCAGGTAACAGGGAAACTTATCAACGCCCCAGTGTTAAACAACATCTTACCAGCGTTTAGCTAAACAAGGTGACGTGTGACATGCCCTGAGTGATGAACATATGGGAAGGAAGCGGGAGTTAACCTCAAACTGCTCTCCCAGAGAAAGGGCTGCCATGTTCAGCAAAAGCTGTGCTTGTCCAGATCAGGAAACAGCCAGGGAAAAATGAGAAAGGGCTAGAGTGGGCAGAGGAAATTGGGCCCACAACTAGGGGAGCTGTGACAGCCCTTCCCACTTGGCAGTCTTCAGTGGCGGGACACCCTTCCCTCTTTATTATCAGTCAGACTTTACGTTCACACAGCATTTAGCACTGTTCATGGTGCTTTCTCAGCCAATAGCTCCTCAGCTCTGAGAATCATCCACATATAATCACACTAGGCAGGTAGGACAGTATTTTTCTTCCCATTTCACAGATGCAAAAACAGAGGCTGAGACTCGCTTGAGAAACAGAGCTGGTCATGGACAGAGCTGGACTCAAGCCCAGGGTGCCCCTGCCAGAGTGGATTCTAGCACAGCGTGGCATCCCTGCTAGAAAGAGCTAGTGGTGCAGTGTTCACTGAAGACTAGGAATTGTGTCTTCCTGAGGGTGTCAGCCTGGAGATGAATCATTCAATTGTTTTGAAATGTGCATAACTGTGAGTTTGCTACTGCCAAAGCAACCAGCATTCTCAGACGAAGCCCCTGTGTTGGGCACAGGCTGATCGCAGGGGCTTCCTGTAGAAGTTTCATAGAGATATAAGACACACCAATCCTTAAATCCACATTTGTTTTTATGTAAGCTTTTCAAGGGCAGTTTTCATGTCACTGTGTGCCCAAATCAATGAGGGTAGAGATGTGACGTACTCTCCTACAGGACAAGGGAAGAACCCAGACTGGAGATCTGGGAACTTGGGTCTGGGTGAGCAAGCAGTCCCGTGTGCCCACCTGGGACCGTGGGACCCACAGCTCCTCAAGGCATTGGCCACAAGCTGAGCTGAAAGGCGCAGGTGCGGCTCTACCCCAAGTGCCTCTGTGAGCATCATTTCCTAGTCAAATGCCTGACTTTTTTGCTGAATGAGCTCAGTGTGCTTACAGGAGTGAGTCCCTTGTTTTTGTCACCCCTGCTGTCTGGGAGTCACCAGGATCCCCTGGAGCTGAGCAGTAACACCCCTACTGGGACTGATAAATTAAGAATTTTCATGGTGTGGGGTGCCTGGATGGCTCAGTCGGTTAAGCGTCTGCCTTCGGCTCAGGTCATGATCCCAGGGTCCTGGGATCGAGCCACACATTGGGCTCCTGGCTCAGCGGGGAGTCTGCTTCTCCCTCTCCCTCTGCCTCTCCCCCTGCTCATGCTCTCTCTCTCTGGATCTCTGTGTCTCAAATGAATAAATAAAATCTTTTAAAAAAATAATTTTTCATGGTGCCCTACTCCTGCAATAACCCGCCTTGACCAGCAGTATCAGAGCCAGGGATTCATTCCTTGGTGACACCTGTCTCTGTCGTGGGTAGAATTACTTGCCAGGAAGAGCTTTCACCGACAGGGCTGCTGACAACTGTTTCATATGATGGAGTCCCTCTGGTAGCCTTTGTGGGGGCTGGGAGTTTTGTTGACAAGAGGTTTCTATGGCAACAGAGAATGCTGCCGCCCAGCCCCCAGGCTGGGAGTGCACTCCCTGATTCTGCCCACTGGCTGGAGCCCTGTCCCTGGAAACTACAGGGCAGGCCACAGGAGACACAGGGAAGGACAGTTTCCACCAGCCCAGCAAAGACAGTGCTTGGTTTTCATGCCTGTTTTCTTTCCTGTTTGACGGAAAGCTACGTAACACTCACAAATCAGTCCCCTATGCCTTGCTGTGTTTCCAGGCGTCCACAGGCAGGATGATGCTTGTCTGACAAGGGGAGCTGGCGATTGCCCGCCTTCACCCTGTGCGGACCCTCCCATTCCAATTGCATGCAATGGATCCTGATTTCGGGGGAGTCCCGCCTGGTTCCGTACCCGCCCACCATGTCCCTTAAGGGCCCTGGACCCAAGTAGGAAACACCACACAGCCAGCCACACAGCCAAAGGAGGGTTGGGAGGGCAGGGGTCGCTGGCCGCTGGGGCCAGGTGGTCGCTGACCTCTAGACTGAAGCAGCTCTGGCCTCCCAGCCGGCAGCTCCCAGCGTCCCCGTCGGCTCGGCGGTGCAGCGGCTCTGGCTCATCCCCGTGCTCCTGCCCCGGCTGCCACTCCGGCTGACCTCTCAGTTTGGACTGTCAGGTGCATGGGAGGGATTTGGATTTGTTTTGTTTTTAATTTTAAATAAACAACAAAGGAGAAGAGGGGTGTGGCAGGGAGGGGAGGTGCTGAAGAAAACAAAAATGGGTAAAGTAGACGATGGAAACCACCACCGGATGAGGAAAGGCATGAACAGACACAGTGCCGTACGAGAGGGACAAGAACAGAACCAAAATGAGGATGAGCAAAACAATGGCTGAAAGATCTGAAAAGCAAACAAGAGAAACAGAGGGGGATAGAAGGCAGAACACTGGTTATGAGGCGCATGCAATGGGGATGCGTGAATCAAAGACTCAACCGCAAGCACACTACCCATGAAGGATACGGAAACAAGGCTCCTCCTTCCTCGCTTGTGGTCGAGCAGCAAAAGCCATAATCCAGGCGGCAGCTGGGTCATGCACCCAAGGGCGATGCATAGGAAAACAGTCCTTGGAGGGCCACTCCACTCTGCCCTCACCCTCGGCTTGGGGAGGGCAGCGACTTGCTCCTCAACGCCATCCTTCTCCCGGGCCGGCTCCTCTCCCCACTTTGGCTCATCTTCCAGTGGGAGCGGGTGCGCCTGGCTGCCTAGGGCCTTTCGGACCTGCACTGCGTCCCTCTGGCCATCAACCCAGGTAGGGATGCACATGCTCCTGAGCCAGTCTGCTAAGTATCCTGACTGCGAAATGAGTTTGTACTTTGTTTTAAACTCCTCTGCTTCTTCACTGAGACAGCTGGTCGTTTGAGACACCAAAAAAAAAAAAAAAAAAAGGAAAAAGGATGGATTGCGTCGGTCCCTATCGCTGCCATTGGGGTGAGCCTTGTGTCATGAGGGAGGGCCTCTAAGCCAAGAGCAGCGGCGCAGTTAAAAAAAAAAAAAAGAGAGAGAAAAAAGGAAAAAGAAACAAGGAAATAAAAGAAAACTACAAAAAAAACCCAAAAAACAAAAAACAAAAACCAGAAACCCAACCAATAGAAAGGATTTGGTTGACACTTGAGGCTTTAGTACAATGCAGGTTTGAAATCATAACCAAGCAGCCGTGAGCAGGATGAGTTCAAGTGCAGCAATGCCAGCAAGAAGGAGGAAGAGCAAAACGGAGCAGGGAGGCAGAGCCAGGAGCCCCCTTACCTGCAGGTCCGGGACCAGCTCCTTTCCCAGGGTCCCGACTGGGGAGTCCCGGGACACGGAGGTCACAGTGGAGAGAAAGCTGGAAGATTCTGTGAGGTGGGGCAAGGGAGACAGGTCCTCCAGGCGCTCCCTCAGGCCGTCCCCGAGCCTGCGCACCTGCTCTAGGAAGGCCTGCAGCTCCTTCCTAAAAGCCTTCATCCTCGAGTTGATGGTGCCCAGCAGCGGGGGCTCCTTCTTGCCTGTCTCGCCCGTCTCCCCTGCCCCCTGGGCGTCAGGCTCCAGTGAGGCCTCGCCACTGCCCCGCAGCCCCACGTTGTCGCCGAAGCCAGCGGTGTCCGTGATGAGGCGCTCCACGGTCCGCTCGAGCCGCTCAGCCTCGTGCTTTATGCTTGCCAAGCACTCGGTGTCCTCCCTGACCCGCAGGAGCTCGGCCGGACACGGCTCGCTTGCCTCCGACGGCTTTCCGCTGCCAAAGCCCGACGTCTTCTCGAACATCTCCTCTGAGTCGCTCTCGCCACCAATAGGGCCCTCCCGCTTGGGCTGGGGCTGGCGGCCTTCCTCCCCGTCACTCTCCTTCTTGCCCTGGTCGCTGTCCGCGTCGCTGTCCCGGGGGCTCGGGGCGCGCAGGCCCAGGTGGGCGGCCAGGTCATAGCGCTGCACGTTGGAGAGCAGCACCCGGTTCTCATACTGCAGCTTCAGCACCTTCCCACTCAGCTCGTTGATCTGCAGCCGCGCCGACTTGAGCTCCTCCTGCAGAGGGGCCCCGCTGGCCGCACCCTTGCCCGTGCCCTCCGCCAGCCACCCTGGCTCTGGCCGGGGTTCAAATTTGAACTTGCTCAGCTCATGCGTCAGCTGCCGGTTGTGGTCTTCGATCTCGGATATGGACCTCCGGAGCAGCTCCGCTTCCTCCTCCACGAACTGCAGGTGCCGGCGGAGCTCCGTCGAGGACTCCAGGGAGTCACCGAAGGGTGAGGTAGGAATGCTTGCCATGTGGTCCCGGCCTGTACCCTCTCGCTCATACTGGACCCGCAGGTCCTCCATCTCCGCTTTGAGGCCTCGGTTCTCCACCTCCAGCTCCACAATCTTCCGGCCCAAGATGTTGGCCTCTTCCTCCACCAACTTCAGCCGCAGCTTCAGCTCAGCCTCCCTGGTGCTGGGCGGCCCACCTGCTTCCCCCGTGGGGAGAGGGCTGTCCACGTCTCCGTATAGGGCCTTGTACTTCTGGAGCTCCTGTTCCAGCTCGTCCTTCTCCCTCCCCAGCTTGGCCATCTTCTTACGCATCAGGGAGCCTTCCTCTTTGGCAAACTGAAGCTGGCACTTCAAATCAGCACTGTCATCCTGCCAGGAGAGAACATTTAAAAATACCACATGTTCGTGTTTGTGGTGATTTCCCTTGCACCTCACCCCCAACACACACACACACACACACACACACACACACACACACACACACACACCCATGATCTTTACATCAGTGTGTCGAGTTCCAGGTCAAAGGAGCCAAGACAATGCCGACGTGAGCCCAGGCCTTCACGGGACAGACACTGCAAAGGCCTATGGTCTGTGGCTTTGTCACAGAAACCAAAGAAACCAAACAATTCATTTGGGAAAAACATGCACGTGGATTCCATGGTACAGATGATGAGTGCAGAGGACGCAGAATGAAATGAGACCCAGTGCCTGTTAGCAACGCGGCAGTCCCTCCTTACTTTGTGGGTCCAATCCGACTAATCAGCAGCACCAGTGAGAGATGCCAGAACCCCTCACTAAGCCTGGTACCACAGACAGGCATCATCAGTAGCTACTTCTACCTGCTGCCACTCACTTCCTCCAGTGTGGACCTCCCTCACCTGAAGTGGCCGGCAGCCCACAGGTAAGCCAGGACGGGGAGGCCCTGATCATTGCACCGATTTGCTGAGACACTGAGATGTGGCAATCACCTCTACTCCTCCTCGGGTCTCCCCACCCCCAGCACATCACAAGGATAACACGAGGACAAGGGCACGGGATGACAGGCAGGAGGGGGCTTTGGAAGTTGCGGTCTAGAATAAGTACCACGCTCTTGCGGTTAAGATGAACTGTCACCGCAGACCTAACACCCAGGTTACTTGCAACCTTTCACCAGGCAAGGGCAACGTCAGAGTCTTTGCTTCTGTTCCACCCCCTCTACTTGCTGTAACACAGCAGGAAATGAAACTCAGAAACCCAAGGCCAGAGTTAAGGGTTTCAGAACCAGAGAAAAGGTTCTCACTGGAATCACTAGAGGACTCTGGAGGGTCACCAAAGCAGACTCCCTGCTACTAAAAGGCCACACCATGTGGCTGAGGTCCTGGAGGCATGCTATGGACCATTTGGAATGCTGACTGGGCCTTCCCAGGGCAGATCTCAATGCCTGGGAACTATATGAACTCTGATGTGGGCCTGCACAAATGTTTCACTAGTCCCATTCAGTGAATGGGAAAAATGACCAATTTCATGAATCATTCCTCTCTGATTGGCTATCACAAGTTTCAAAAGGCTGTTGTGGGGACAAACACTTTGGCAAAGGCTTCCCCATCCCACAGAGAGACTCAACAACATGGTCCATGGTAGCCATACCCCATCAGCCCCCGGGGAGGGAGAGGTATCAAACCAGTCTCGGAACAAGTCAGCCCTCCGGGGGAGAATGAACTTTCAGGTCATTGCTTGTGTTCAAATGGTCTAGGGGAGTTAGAGGCGGATTTCACACTCAGAGAACAGGGCTCATTCTCTGCCATGGTCTTGCTGCACACTCACCATTGGGTTGCAAGATACAGAAATACCCACCTTGGTGCCTCCTAACAGTCCTCCTTCTATCCTGCCTCGATCCCTCCTCCTGCACCCCAAACCCATATAGCAGGAAAAAAAATGATGTGACAGGGAAGACTCAAGGAAAAATCTAAGGCCAACTGTGAGCCAGTGCCACGGGGCTATAAAAGATGTATATAATCCTAAGACTAAGGGAAAAGCATGCTTGTTTGTTGATTTGTTCGTTCTTTCAGTGAATACTGAGAATCCACTATGTACCAGAAACTGGCATGTTACTTTTAAATGACCCCAGTTCCTTAAAACTTTCAAGAACAGATGAAAAGCACCCTTTCAATTATTTGATAAACATAGATCTGCAAGAAGTCTACGCATGCAAATACACAGAGAGGGCTCTGCAGTTCACATGAACAAATGGAGTTTAAATAAGCAAACATAAATACCAATGGAGACAGACTGTCAACACTTTGTAAATGGATTAATTTGGGAGTGAAAAGCCTAGGATGGGAGACAGCCCATGCCCTCAGCCCCAACATTCCACTTCATAGGCAGCGGTGTGTCCTTTGTCCACAATCACCTAAATGATCCTGTCTCCACCCTGAAGCACAGAATCCACCTTTGTGCCTGAGGACAGCAGTTGATTTCGTGGAAGAGAATGCCGCCAGCCCAAAGGGAACGCCACCATCTGCCCACCTGGAGCCTGGGCAGACCCAGGAATGGGCAGGACCACCTGCTGTGACCAATGCCCCACCTCCACGCACTTCCATAGAAATCTGCAGCTCCTGAGGCCCTGGTCGGTGGGAGAACAGGCTGGAAATGTGCAGACAAGGGGCAGCGTTACCTGCATAGCTCAGGAAGTTTTGGTCTCAGACCAAGATCTGGGAGTCTCAGGTGATCTTCCCTGAGGGTCCTCCCCACAAAAGTTGAACTGAGAAACTGAGAAAAGGGGTAGGATCTCTGAGTGGCCTGCAGAACCCTGGCCTTACCCGATGGTTCTGAAACGCTCAGCTCTAAGTGCTTAGGGTAGACAATCCCAAAGAGCCCTCAGATCACCTTGGTTTCTAGAAACTTTTTTTAAACCTCAAATCCCCCTCCCCTATCCACCACTCCCAAGTCTGACTAAAACCAGAACTGTTCTTCTTCCTGAACCTAGCTAGACCCCAGTCCATTAAAGAAGATTCTACAACACACCCTAAGGAGGGTCTGATTCATAGATTACCTGAGGACCGATAAAGTATTCAGAAAGTCTTCTGGTTCCTTAAAAACAGAAACTACATACACCAGGAATTCTGACACAATTCAAGCATGCTATCGTTTTAACTCAACACCCATGAACGACACCAGACCTGCCACCAATGTTAAAGCAGTTTTCCAAAGACAATCTTTTAAGCCAGGAGAGTGTGTGCATTTAGCAAAAGGGTCAGACTTGCTCACACTGGTCCAGGCGGCTGGAGCTGGGCGCTGTGCGCTGCGCCTGCCAGGGCCCAGCGCGGGGCAGGAGACAGGAGGCCCAGGGAGCCAGGCTCAGCCTGTTCTGGGGGCAGGGGGCCACTCCTTCTCATAAGATGGGGAACCACAGCCTCAGCTGGAGCAGCAAGAGGCTGGGTCCCCATCTGATCTTGTAACCACACACTTTCTAAAACCCTGCCAAAATTCCAGGGGAGGGGTCTAGGCTGAATCCTAAACTGAAGGATATCAAGCTCTGGTTTCAAGAGATCATCAGATAGCTCTGGGAATGCAGTATGAAAGCAGACAGTCCCAACTTTCCATACCACACGGGTCCTGTCGCAGGCAGAGAAGGCAAGCACAGCACGGAGGGGAGGACACACAGGGACCACCACCAGCACCACCACCAGCAGCCGGAAAGGCCTTGTCAAGCAGCAAAAATATATCGCTCTGGGTATATATTCTTTGGCTTGCAAGTCTGACGTCTAGCCAGCACCCCAAGCGCTGACTACTCGCGTTCCTACCTTGCGCCGGGGTGCCAGTTTCCTTTGAGTTTTGGTTGCAGACCTGCAGTTTCCAAGGCGCTCGGGTCCACCACTCTGCTGGACAGAATACTCCTTTTTCTCAATGATAGCGCAGGCGGAGGGGGAACGTAACACATTCCCGGTGCCCGGAGTAGTTGTGAGGGCCTGCCAGGGGCAGCGGTGGCCATTCTCAGCCGGAGCGACACCCCACCCCACCCCCCCACCCCACCCCCGTGAACACGGTGCCATGCCACTCAGTCCGGAACGAGGAAGTGCTTACCCTCTTTAAGGGAGATCTGCCCTGCTCAAGAGCCAGGAAGCTGAGACATCCTCGGAGCCCAGGAGGGTCCCAGCCCCCAGCCCAGGGACTGCAGTTTTTTATTTCCCCGTTATTAGTGGACGCCAAGTGAGATGAGGAGAGGAGTGAGGCAGAAGAGAAAGGTTAATCTTGGGCTTTCCCGCTGTTCCCATGGCCCAGTCCTCCTTGAAGGACATTCCGGGCATCAGTGAGTTTGGCTAAGGGCACAACAAAGCAGATCAAGGGTGGGGTTCACAGGGCAGGCCAGCGGAGCTCTCGGTTACCTGGACTTCTTGTGCCTCTCTAATTACTACTTGCTCTGAGAGCTCGGGGAGCTGACACCCACTCCTGCCTTTGTTCTCTCCGATACCTAATACCAGCAGCATTCATTTTTTTCCAAAAAAAAAAAAGTAAGGAATCTAGTAAAGCAAGTGTTCAGAAGAGCTCAGGCATTTCTGTAGAACACAAACTGTGTACACGAAAGGGCGATGCTTTTACCATCCCCCGGCGAGAACACTGCATGTTCAATTAGGACAGTTTGGGATACTGTTCAGCTTGCACATTAAAAACAAACAAACAGGGCGCCTGGGTGGCTCAGTTGGTTAAGCGACTGCCTTCGGCTCAGGTCATGATCCTGGAGTCCCGGGATCGAGTCCCGCATCCGGCTCCCTGCTCGGCGGGGAGTCTGCTTCTCCCTCTGACCCTCCCCCCTCTCATGCTTTCTCTCTCTCTCTCATTCTCTCTCTCAAATAAATAAATAAAATCTTTAAAACAAACAAAAAAAACAACCCAACACTGGAAACAGTGCCTTATGAATGACCCAACACGGCAGTAGCTGTACTATTTTACTGTGAATGACTTTGAAGGCCAGAATACATTCCATCAGTTGTGAGTACTGCCAGAGAGCCCTGAATTACACCAAATTATGTTTCGCAGAGTCCGTTTGTTCTTGTCTTTCTTGAAGACGTCACCAGCTCATCAGTGTGAGAAACAAAACAGAGGAGCTGGTGGTTTAGAGTGAACGTTTTCACCCCGCGGAGGTTTTGAGTGAGTCCCCATTTTTTGGCAGGTAATGTTTCTTTGAATATTTTAAAGGCAATGCTAATGCTTTTGAGACAATTCAGAATGAGATGATGGCCCCTTGAGGAGCTGTAACATGAGAAGGATCCCTCTGCTTACCTGGTTAAGGGTTTTCTTTTCTTTGTACATTTCCCGGCTGCCTCTTCTTTTCAGGGAACTCTGAAATAGATCCAAGGGACATTCTGTTACAGAGGAGTCATATGCAGGCACCAGGCTCACACCATCCCCACTGGTAGGGGATATACGCAATGGACAGAGGCACTTTTTTTCCCCCCCTGGAATCAAGGAACCACTTAGAGTCAATGTTCAAATGCTGTTGAATAGGCTTGGCTAGGCCTCTTAACCCTCATGATTGTATCTGGAGTATTCCTCAATTATTCAGTTTAATGAGAAGGGAGGGTGGTTTGGATAATTTCTAATAGTGGGGGGGAGATGGTAGAAAGTTTTGAAAACAGATATGTAACATTTCTGGAGCTGCTTTACCTTCCTAATTACATTTTTTGGGGGCGAATATCAAAATTAATTGGTGCTTCCTGAGTGCCTATGGGTAAATCACCGGATAACACAGTGGTAGGAAGGGAGAGAAGGGTGGCCTGTGTTTATGGAGAAAACCTAATCCAGGTTGCCACACAGCCCCCTTCAATTCATGACTAAACCTACATCTTCAAGTTCCTGTAAGTCCGTAAGTTATTCATGTGACATGGCCTTGGCTGTGTCCCTTCAGTGGGCTGGGTCCCTGCCTAGTTTTACATATGGTGCAGTGCACCTCTGCCTGCTATTAGCAAGAAATGTGTCTGAAATACAAACATGAATATAAATAAAAGGGCCAGGGATGTCTGAGATGGAATAGCAGGGAGCCAAAACAGTCCCTGCTGAAGTATGGTATGAAGACTGAAAGAACTGGCCAGCAGATTGAGAAGCATCCTAGGGGGGAGACAAAAGGATGTGAAACCTGAAAAGATGAACGGAATCCTGAGATAAGCCAGGAGAAGGCGGTTTGGAAAGTTTAAGACTTGCCGGCTCTCATTCAGACCCCAGCAAGCCTGTGAGTGGGAAGGGGTTCTCCCTGACGGCTGCCCCCTCCCCTCCACAGCCTTGCCCTACATGAGGCACCAGGCACAGACCTGGAACCTTGGATCCTCTGGGAGTTCATCTCAAGGGGGCTCAGAGCCTCTCTGCTCATTCCTTTGCTGCAACCCCCGCCCCTGCCCAAACAGCCTGGGAAGGAGGCTCCCACGCAAGTCACTTACATCAGGGTCAGACCTACGGTAATGAATTCAGTTCTGTTTACATTCAAAGTGCCTCACTCACAGAAGGCCAGGGAGTGCCATTTACTGGATGAATTTCGGGGTTATGAAACAATTAAAATTCCAGCTGCCCCTTAGCCTCTAGGAGCCAGAGCCCTCGAGAAAAAAAACGGTAATTGAGAGAGGGTGAGAAGGTTACAGAATCAGCATGGAGTGTGGGTACTCCCGGGTCAGCCAAGACGGGGTGTGTGGAAACAGATTGCTGAACCCCAGCTGCAGAAGCAGCTTTGTTTCCTTTAGCCTTTTTGGTAAAAGCAGGGCCAAACTACAAAGAGAACCAGCCTCTTCCAACAGGTTATGTTAAGCCTATCTTAAGAAGGGCTTGAGATTTACCATCCAGAGTCCGTAGGCTTTCCAAGATTCTTCACACTGCAATGAAGCAGTTTCTTTGATTGTAATGAGCTGAATGAGATGAACACTTCTGATGATTCACTACAGAGAAGAGTTTCCATAAAGAAGCAGGGGAGAGAAACCATTCCCAAGGAAGGCTTCAGCCTATGGGATTTAATTCTGGGACCCAGGTCAGTGCAGTGAGCCTGCCCTCTACAAGCCACCCTGCACTGCATCACGTTCTCCCAGTGAATGCAAAGTACATTCTGCATACCCGAAAGGAAATGGTGTGGAAGTAAGATGAAAGCTAGAAGTGGAGACAGGAGAATTATGGTGCTGCATTTGAGGGGGTGGTGGGGGGAGGAAGGACCTGGGTGAGCTCTCCTGCTGGGAGGCAGCCAATGGGGAGCCTGTCTGTGCACAGATTTCTCCCACCCGCTTGATGGGTCTTCCCCCTTGCTGAGCCTTGAGTGCAACTGCCTCGGAATCCTGTGGTCCTCCTAGCGAATCAGGGAACAGGTGGGGGGCCGTGGGATCCCCAACACAGATCCCAGTCACAGTTTCAACTACAATGAAAAACAACGCAAAGATTAAAGTTAACCAGAAATTGGCAGAACCTCTATGAAAGAAACCATACAATTTTGGTGCTGGACATAAAGGAATGCTTGATGCTGTCCAAGGGAAAGACCCTATTTTATCAAGATGTCACATTTCTCCCACATCACTGTAAGTATGATGTCATGTTAACCAAATTCCTCTTTCCTTCCATATATGTAATGTTATACACACATATACACAAAAAGTATTTATTAGTATATATACACATACACACACACAGATACTCACACACAAATATTATTTGTGTATATGTGAGGGAGGTAAGAATATGGAAAGATTTGACACAATGACTCAAAAATTCATCTTGAACAGGGGCTGGGAAACTAAGGCCTTCAGGACAAATCACCCTACGGCCTGTTTTATAAATGAGTTTCGCTGGAGCACAGCCTTGTTTATTACTGTCTATTTCTACTTTGTACTACAGAAGCAGAGCTGAGTAGCTGTGACAATGGCCTGCAGAGCCCCCAGCATTTACTATCTGGCTCTTTTCAGAAAGTTTGCTGACCTCTGACCTAGAAAAATAAATTGGTAAAAACAGCCAAGAACACTTTGAAGAGGAAGAATAATGACAGTCGGTTTGCACTATTAGGTGTAGAAATACAATATAATGGTTTGGTGCTGGTACAAAAATAGTCAGATAAATGGAACAAAACAGAAAACCCAGAAATAAATTTGAGAGTATATGAGATTTTAACAATCGATACAGGTAGCATTTGAAAAGTAGGGGAAAGAATGGGCTATTTGGTATATGCTGGAGAAACAATTGGCTAGCACAAGGAAAAAAAAAGCAAGATCAATACAAGGTATCAAAAAAAAATTCCAGATGAATTAAAAATCTAGATGTAAGGAATCATAAAGGAACTAGAAAGAAAAGGGACTAATTTGTTTGTTCTTGGGGCATAGCCTTTATAAACACAGAAACAAAAGCCAAAACATCCAAGGAAAAGACTGATCAAGTGGATCGGTAAGATCTTTAAATTTTTACGTATCCAAAAAAAAAATATTTACAGTATTAAAAAGCAAATGACAAAATGGAAAAAAAAAAGATTTTTCTAGTGCAAGACAGACAAGAGTAATATTTTACAAGCAACAGGAAAACCGCTTCAATTAAAGAATTAAAGAGCCTACAAACACATGATTATTAGCAATTGAAATAAAATATCATTTTTTCACTGAGAGGTTTACAGACCAAAAGACATATGACACCCAGCGTTAGCAAGTGTCGTATGTCTGCATGGGCATTTCCATCCAGATCAGTGAGAGTGGGGACTCCCACAGCATTTCAGGTAGGCAACTGAGCCAGGCAAATGCATACGTTGTGAGCCGGGAATTCCACTTCTGGAAAGAATCAGCTAAATTCCCATGACTAAGATGGCCTTGACTCACCCAGTGTTAATCCAGCATCTACTATGTTGCCTTGTCTGAGCAACAGAGTGACAAGTCCTTATTTTTAAGGAGCTGTCATGAGAGTGTGGAGAGTCAGACAATAAGAAAGGAAACAATAAGAACAAAATAATTTCTGCTGGCCTAAGGAAACATGTAGAGGTACCGAGGGAAGATTTATGGGTAAGAATGCTGATCACACTACCTTTTATAATAGTGAGTGAGTACTGTGGAGGGTGTTAAAATTATGTTTTTGAAGAATACTTAAAGATTTGGGAAATACAATGTGTTAAAAGAAAAACACAGCTTGCAAACATGTATTTTGTAATTTCAATTTATATCTAATAAAATATAAATATAGACATGTTAGAAAAGCAGACTGGAGAAACAGATATCAAGTGCTAACAGTGTTTGGGGCACCTGGGTGGCTCAGTCATTAAGCATCTGCCTTCGGCTCAGGTCATGATCCCAGGGTCCTGGGATTGAGCCCCGCCTTGGGCTCCCTGCTTGGCAGGAAGCCTGCTTCTCCCTCTCCCACTCCCCCTGCTTGTGTTCCCTCTCTTGCTGTGTCTCTCTCTGTCAAATAAATAATAAAAATCTTAAAAAAAAAAAGTGTTAACAGTGTTTATCCTCAGGTGATAGAATTATGAGTGATTTTCATTTTCTTTTTTGTGGCTTTTTATAGTCTCCAAATTACCTACAGTGAATACTATTTCCTTTATAATTAAAAAAAAAACGAGGAAATTATTAAACAGGTCAGAGAAAAGAGGCCATCACTGATCTCCTATGTAGGATCGCAGTGGTATTTTATCATAAATTATTGCCAGGTTCTTGGATCTCTTTCTGTAGGCTGACATTGTTTTTATCAGCCTAGCACTTCAGGTATACCCTATGTATGTATAATCTATATGTATATTGTTTTAATAGACCAGGAAACCCCCTGAGGAGTGAGGAAACCTGCCAGGTGCCCCACTGTAATGCAGGTCCCTGGCATCTGGCTCCCTCACCAACTGTCATGGGGTCACAAGGCCCCCAGCCTGGGGTACAGTGTCTTTCCAGGCTCACCTGCTGCGAGTCTCATCCAGGGTAGAGAGCTGAGTGCTTTGGGTATACTTGGCCAAGGGACCCTGGGTGTAAGACGATTTGTGTGCACGTGATTCACGGCCAGTTCATTTCTCTAGATGATTCAGAGATCCAGTGGAGAATCTCTTCCAAGAAACAATAAGAAAAAGAGGAAAATGTTGACCATCAAATAAACTGAACCCAGAATGGGGGACTTGCCTGTTGATTCATTCGACTCTTTCTTTTTATTCTGGCCAACTGCCAGCAAATCAACTCTAAATTCCTACTGAAAGGGGGAAAACTTGAGTTTCTACCTCCAAATTGAATGCATCTAATGCTGATGCATTTGCTGAGTACTGAAAATGATTAAATAAAATATGAAGTTAGGCAATTATTTGGACTTTCAAGTCATTTCTTAATGTTTCCTATTTTAAGTCAGCAGTTTCTTCCAGGCAATTTCAGAAAAAAACAAACACGCTCTCAATTGCTTAAGTGTTTCAGAGATAGGCTTTGGGCTTAAAATTTAGATTGGTATTAAAAAGAGACAAAAATTAGGATGCTGTGAATCATGAGTGAGGATGGGAAGGAGGGTAGAGATGTAGGCAGACGACTTTCAGAATTCTTACAGACCCTTATTATTTAGAAGTTTTTTAAGCTTTTGGGGCTGATTCATAGCACACATGCTTATAAAATCAGAATAAGAAAATGAAGGTGTATAGGCCTTCTTTCTGTTTAGGAGAAAGTTACCAAGATTCTCTCACCCACATTAGTCCTCATTTAAGTGTTACAAGATGTGAGGGATAAGACTTATTAGCTTCTCCTTCAGTTAGAAGCACCAGGTCCTGGCTGGTAGATACCTTTTACTCTTCCTTCTCTTCACTTGCCTCTAGACGGCTCCCAGGGAGATGGATTCCCATCACGCCATTCAGCTGAAGTCCACTGCACACTGTTACACTGCAGGGCCCTGTAAACACAGCCCCCCTTGGATTCACACCCTCCATGGCCACAACTGGGTGGAAACACTTTCTCCTTGGCCGTTTGGGAGAATAATGATGGATATTAACAATTACCGTTTGTTGGGCACATACTCACTCCAGGGGCAATGCGAAACTCACCCTTCCTTCCTTTCCTTCCTTTCCTTCCTTCCTTCCTTCGTTCCTTCGTTCCTCCCTCCCTCCCTCCCTTTTAATTATGGGGGAGGGCCAGAGGGAGAGGGAGAATCTCTGACATGGGGCTTGATCCCAGGACCCTGAGATCATGACCTGAGGCGAAATCAAGAGTCAGATGCTCAATGGACTGAACCACTCAGGTGCCCCACTAAACTCCTTCTTTATGTGTCTGATCTAATCTCCTCCTCACAAAAGCCCTGAGAGGCGTCATTATTATCACTGATTAACAGATAAGAAAACACAGTCCAGAAGTTAGGTGATGTTTCAAGATGCCACAAACTCAGAGATGGGGCTCCAACCTGAGCCTGACTCCACCCTCTCATTCACAGTCACAGCCCTGAGACCCTCCGGGCTGCCCTTTGTGCCTCTGACAGCCCAATCTGCCAATTTGGGCTGTTTTTCTTTTTGTTTTCTTGAGATTTTTGAGCCCCAAATTGCTGAGTCTTCTCAAACAAAGAGTCTCTCCTTTCTCTAGTGAAAGAGCACAAAGAACTATTACCAGAATGGTTGCAAATTGCTATGCTCACGAGGTACCTCATGGCCATGAAATATTTGTTGGCACTGGTGGTTTCTGAGGATCTGAGGTTGCAGACAGCACAGGTCCTTATATGGAAAAGACAGAAACTATTATCAGAGGACAAAATACCACAAAGTAAGTGAGGAGAAGAGGAGACTATATTGAGACGCTCTGGCTGAAGGGTATAGCCATAAAAGTCAGAGTTGGTTTGGATCCCAGCACCCAAGGCCAAGAGGGAGAAGGCCAGAAGGAGAAGAGCCTGGCCACAAGCCACACTGTCCAGGCTGCGAGACCCACCTGGGAGGGACAGAGACCACCAGCACACCCAGGCTGCCTACTAAACGCCACCTTCATCTTGGGAAGAGAACATGGTGATAAAAATGGCAGGTTGCTGCTTGTGCACATTTGGGCAACGTGACACATATTTGCTTTGCAGTAGGGGCTGGTTGATGCATTTTAAGCCCCAGAGACATTCATCCTGAGGCCTAGGAATTGGAAAATTGTGGCTAAAACATACTATAACACGGTAGTCTCAGCCAAACACAAAATAAATGAAAATGAAGGTGATAAAGCCACAGTGTAAATTATCATTAATATGCAAACAGAAAAATGGAAAATCATGACCATCTCAAGAACAAAACGATGATGGTACAAAAAATGTGTCCTTCCCCCAAATTATAGGAATTCCCAGTGTGCGCACACACACATCTAGGCACTCAGCAACACCACCAAGCAGTACATGAAATATTGAATTAGAATCTGTATTTCAGAAGCTTCTACGGACTCACCTAGTAGGTGACAAATAAGTGCCCCTTGGGTGTTCATAAAAGTTGAAAATCTATAAAAATGTATGCTATTTGCCAATCAGAACTGAAGATAAGGTTTGTATTTTATTACTAATAATCTGTTCCTGGCTCCCATTGGTCTGGAAAAAATATACTAGTCCATTGAGAGAGGCAGATTATTTTCCAGTCTAACAAAATAATAGAAAAAAGGCAGAAGTACTTTGAAAAACAAAACAAAGCTGGGGTGCCTGGCTGGTGTGACTCTAGATCTTGGGGTCATGAGTTTGAGCCCCACACTGGGTGTAGAGCTTACTTTTAAAAAAGAAAAGCCGAAAAATACAAATAAGTGATATATTAAAACATTGCTCCCTTTTCAGAGAAAATTAATCACTCATTTTTTTTCAGGTGTGTGTAACATAAGAAAATATTTAGTACTTTCTTCAGCTTTTGAAAAAAAGAGCACGTGAAAAAGTTCTGAATTACTTGTGGTATATTTCATAATAACCAGCCATAACACCCTTTGGACCTTCTAAATTGACTCTGAGTTATAGTTCTAAATAATAGAGTGTACTATTATACCATTAAAATTTATGCACACATTTGTCAAAACTCAGTGAATATAAATTTAAGATCTGTGCATTTCAGTATACATAAATTAACTCAAAAAAAAGTATAAGCAAAAATTAAGTTCTGGTTAATAATGTATATTTAAGGAAAGTGAATTGGTGCCTACATTTTCAAATGTGTCAAAAAAATAAGATGAGTTAATAGATAAATAGATGGCTAGATAAATATATAATAAATCAAGTACCGTAAAATGTTAATGCAGAATTTAGATGGTGAGTATACAGGTGTTCACTATATGTTTGAAAATTTCCATAGTGTTGGAAAAAAAATTATGCACATAAATTCCCAATTTCACTGAAAACAGCTGATATATTATACTGCCATTAAAAATTATGATTACTAAAAATTGGAAGTTTAAATAGAGTTAAAATACTAAAGGTTTTCATAAAATGCCAATCTTTGAGATGTAGGATAAAAACATAAATTTAATTATCTCATCAAGATGAAATACTTTTGTCTTTGAAATATTTAGAAGCAAATACACTAAAATGCTAACAGATCTTAGCAATGGGCAGCAGCATTACGGGTGACTTCATGTTTTTCCTTATAGATATATATATATTTTTTATTTCTCTCTAACAGTCAAAATGATTATATATTACTCTTTCAAATCAGAAAAATCCTTATATCTTAAGGATAAGAGAATTGACCCAAAATGCAAACACACCCACTAAACTTACTACTGTGTTGTTTTGGCCCAGACTCCCCTAGAGGCAAGGCAAAAGACTGATGGACCTTCAGCCCTCAAGTGAGACAGAGAGGAAATTAAGCTAAGGGATTAGCCCCCAGGCAGGATTAGCTCTGTGCTGCTGGAGATCATCAAATATATTTTCACACAGAGGACAAAAGAGGGCCTAATAGACATCTGGGGATAGCAAATAGATCTGAGATTCTAATCACCACCCCAGCTGAAGGCTTCCTCTTGGAGAGGCTCCCTGACCAGGCCGAGGCTGACTTGCTGACCTGCGTCTGTCCTGGAGCCCCGTTATCTGGAGGCACTGCTCAGTTCCTTTAATCATCCACCCAAGGCTCTGAAATCTAGAAAGCATCTCTGGCTAGCATTCTGCATAAAGCCAATCCTGTCCCTTTGGTAAATCATCTGCCAATTCTCATCTCCAAACCAGAGCACCTTGGATTTCCACCTCTAACACCAAGGCGCACTCTTCAGTGATTGGAGGGGAGAGGAGATGCTTACCCCACAGTTTCGTGACTCCTATGGAGCCAAAGCCCTCTCTATTCCGTTAGTCTGCACCACCGTTTGGGGGACTGCAGAGGATTCAATTACGCAAGACAGTCACTGAGCTTCGGGGTGAGGGGCAGGATGCTACTTGCTCTTGCAGCATGAGAAACCCCTCGGGGCCCAGGAGCTGTTGGGACACTGTTGGAAGGGGCTGGCTACCCCTGCCTTCTGAGGTGGGCCAGCCCGTGAGCACAGGGAAAGAGACATGCTTCCAGCAGAATGTAACCTGGGAGGAACAGAACATCACGGCAGGAATAGTGGCCCTGGGCTAAGGACAGGCATGGAGCAGAGCAGAGGGAAGGCCCTGGGTCGGAGCAGCATTCTCTGGAGGAAAGCAGACAGCCCTGGGTTCTGGGGAGTAAGAGCAAGGAAGCCAGTTTTATCAGCTGTGGTGCTGTCTTCTGTGAACACACGGTAAAGAAGCTTGATGCCCAAACCAGCATATTTCTGCGGGCATCTCATATCCATGAGACAGAACACCCAGACTGCTTAAAAACACAATTAGCTGCCAGAGCAGGTGTGTCCACTGCAGCCCTCAACAGTGAAAGCAGAGTGGCCACCTGCAAAGTCCTCACTTCAGACTCTGACAGTGACAGTGGCCATGTCACAGAGGCCAGAAGCAAACATATTCTTTATTTGGACTCGCAACAGCCTTTTGTTAGGATGGCTCCTTCTGGGGCTGTATACAAATCCATTTGTGCAATCAAACCAGATCCTAATGGCTTCTGAGTGGACAGAGGACAGAGGCTTAATCAGGAAGCACCGTCTGCCTGCAAGCTCGTCCTGCTTCCTCCTCTGATGCAGCTTTGGGGCCACGGCCCGCTGGGAAGATCACTCATCTCTGACAAGCCTGTGTGCCTGCTTCTGAGCCCTCGCCTCTCCCAGGATGAGAGCAGATGTCCCTGGTCCCTCCAACCTTCAGAACCTCGGATTCTCCCCTTCAGCAAAATCATTCCCCGCCATAGCAGCCTGGGTTGGGAAGCATGGGGGAGAAGGGGAGACCACACATGCCCACGTCACCTTACCTCTCACACTCTGCAGGACGGACAGCAGGCATGACAGTAACCTTGCAAAGCTTCCCTGATACAGCCAAGGATGTGTGTGTGTGGCAGGGGAGGTGTTCTCTCTAAAGTGCAGGGACGACTGGAGGCTGAGGTGTCTTTGCTTTGCCCAACAGCCCTCCGTTTTAGACACCCCTGCCCCTCGGGTTCACCAGAGCAAGTTCCTGCACTTGGTGGGACAGCGCCATGTTTCCATCCTCCTCACACCACCAAACCTTTCGCAGGTTTCCAGAAGGAAAGTCACAACCAGGTGCCGGCCCCTCCACTCCCACCTGCCTGGCCAGCGCCACACATCGATTGGTGGTGGGGGGGGGGGCGCCCAGAGTGCATCAGAAAATTAGCTGGCACTCACAGAAAGAATCCTCTAGAGGTTTAAGTAACTAGTCTGCAAATGGGAAAATACCGGTGGAAAGGCCTTGTTTCATCCCAGCAGATGTCCACTGACTTTTTTTGTGTGCCACTCAGCTCACACTTCCACAGCGTTTTGATCACACATCTCTATGCTCCACTGATTCACTCTAACTCTCCTTTTAGGCACTTTATTTCTTCCTTTACCATCTGCAGTACCTACACCTGAGAGCTCTCAGAGTCGAATGTGTAATTTCAATGGTCTTTTTAAGTAGGCACTACCACCCAGCATGGAGCCCAAGGTGGGACTTGAACTCATGTCCCTGGGATCATGACCTGAGCTGAGATCAAGAGTTGGGTGCTTAACCAACTGAGCCACCCAGGTGCCCCCCTCAATTGGCTTTAAAAAGCTTTCATAGTGTGGCTTTAGAGAAACTTCACAAATTTTGAATAAGTTTTTTGTACTCCAAGATTGGCCCACATCTTCATGAATTTTTAGTTTTCCAGCAAGCATATGAAAACATGTATGTTATGTGTGTAAAAGGGAAAGGTGGGCGAAGACCATGGGCATTCATGTCCAAATCCAGGCACATCACTGGTAGTCCGTGACCCTGGGCTAGCTCCTTGAACTCCTGGTGCCCCAATTTCCTTATTTAAAAGTGGTAATAATATAATACCTATTTTAGATAAAGGTTTCTTGTAAGGACTAAATGAGATAAGAT
This sequence comes from Eumetopias jubatus, assembly GCF_037043125.1. Lineage (NCBI taxonomy): Eukaryota > Metazoa > Chordata > Mammalia > Carnivora > Otariidae > Eumetopias > Eumetopias jubatus. The sequence goes on along the minus strand of NW_028274822.1, from coordinate 58,607,811 downwards.
GCTTAATACATGATTGTCATAGCCATGAAAAGCAAACATTAGCTAACCAATTATAATTATTTTCTTGATTAATATTTTCAGATGCTAATCATCTTTCTTTCCCCCAAAGTAGAGAGCAAAAACCATTATTATTCATTCCGACTTTCTTCTTTCTATGGCAGCAAAACCAAGGTTCACAAAAATGTCTTTTTCATGCTACATGAAAAATGTATGCTTGCAGTGTCAACTGTGTGGTTTCCTTATATATATATATATTTTGCATATGTAATAGAAATGGCTATTTTAGAACTTTAAATTCGTATCACAGGTCGCCTAAAATCTTGCTATGGTCTGTTACCAAGTCACAGAGGAAATTTTAACTTAGAAAGAAATTCTCTCCCGCCCTGAGTAGACGGTACTTCTATCATTTCAGGGAGTGAGTAGGTCAGATTTCCCACAACGCACTTATGCGTTCCAAGAGCCACCAGCAAAGATGTGAAGGATGAGTCCAACCATGAGGAGAAAAATGAGGACACATGCTCTCCCTCCCCATCAGATCCTATCAGAGCCTAGCTCTCAGAGGGAGGCACTCCTCTTTGTGACCAACAAGGGTGTTCTTTGACATATTAGCATAAAGTGAATAATGAGGCTGAGTGAGATGGGCGGAAGGGAGGGATAAAGGATAGCATGAAGCAGGGGACAGGGAAATCAAGAGAAAAGAGATCATGAAAGCTTTTCCAGGGGGCGCCTGCGTGGCTCAGTCAGTTAAGCGTCTGCCTTGGGCTCAGGTCATGATCCCGGGGTTCTGGGATGGAGCCCCGTGTGCTGGGCTCCCTGCTCAGCGGGGGACCTGCTTCTCCCTCTCCGCCCTGCTGTGCTTTCTCACTATCTCTGTCTCTCTCAAATAAATAAATTTTAAAAATCTTTTGAAAAATTTTTGAAAAAGGAGAAAGTATGCATAGAAGCTGAAATGCAAGGGAGCACAGAAGCAGCGGTGGTGATGACCAGTGGTGCAGACGCAGCCTTCAAGGGGCAGGCTTTCCCTGCACACCCACCCCTCCCGCGTCACCCTCTTTTCTCACGCTCACCTCCCCTTCTCACCTGTCTCCAGAGCCTCAGATCTCATGTCTGTGAGCCACACGTGGAGGGTCCCCACTTGGTACCCTTCCGCCACACCCTGTACCCTTTCTGCGGATACCTTCTCATTCCTCCGTTTTGGCTGCAGTCTCCGGCCCTGCGGGGGAGGGAAGCGTCCCCACAGCCCCCTCCTCTGTCCGCAAGAAGGGAAGCCATGCGCTTTTCATCAACCCCTCCCTCCTTACCCCACATCTGTAACATGCCATCCACTGCCCATAATCGCTTGCATTTGTCCTTCTCTCCTGCAGCTACAAGAAGACTAGATCACCAGGGCCATTCTGTTGGAAGGCTCCTTGGTGGTGATGCCCCCTCTTCAAGCCATGCTCAAACTAATTAGTAAGGTTTTCTTGGAGTGGGGGACACAGTGATATCTCCATCTTGTTTACACATCCCCTGTGCCTTTGCTGGGTGGCTGCCTCGGGCTCGTGGACCACGCACTTTGTGTCTGCGGCATCCACAGGCAGGAGGGCAGATTTAACTACCCAGACTGCACAACACCCAAACTGCACCAGGGACTGGTCTTCATGGCAGCAAGTGGATGCCATTCATTGATGGGGCCTGTTGCCTTCTCTTTGAAAATCTCAACCTCCAGAGAGATACCTTTTAAAAACACCAGTTATCAGAGACGCAAGTGGATACTTGCTCAATAATGTTTACTGCATCATTATTCACAACAGCCAAACGATGCAAGCAATCCAAGTGCCCAGATGAACTGATAAAGAAACTATGAGGTGATCATACAACGGGATGTTATTCAGCCATAAAAAGGAAGGACATTCTGATACACGGATGAATCTTGAAAACGTGGTAGGTGAAATAAGCCAGACAAAAAAGGGAAAAATATTGCACTTACATGGGATACCTAGATTAGGCAAATTCATAGAGACAGAAAGTAGAACAGAGGTTACCAGGGGTTGGGTGGGGGAGGAATGAGGAGTTACTGTCTAATGGATGCAGAGTTTCTGTTTGGGATGATGGTAAGTTCTAGAAATAGTGGTGATAGCTGTACAACACTGTGAATGTCTCCAATGCCACTGAACTATACACTTAAGAAGGATAAAAATGGTAAATTTGTTATGTATATTTCAGCACAGTAAAAAAAAACACAAAACTATATCTAAAATAGTCTAAGAGCCATAACAAAGCACTCCAAACAAATCTCTAGCTATGGATCGCTATAGCTTATATTTTGGGTGTCACTATAAGATCTTGTGATTTATTTCATTTTCCATGTGTACAATACTATAGATTCTCTCTCTCCTTTTATGGCAAAGAAGCTAAGATTCACTAGTACTGTTTTTAATCTATAAAATACACATTCAGACGGATTCAAACTGTTTATAAATGTTTTGAAGGCAGCTTTTAAACAGTGACCAAAGCTTTAGCAAGTTTTCTTCTCCAGAGCCTAACCTTTTTTTAACAATGGCACATTTTAAAATTGTATTTTATTATATCACCAAAAGGTAGTTTTTCCTCTATTGATATTTTAAGTCCATACATTTTAACCAACTACTACATGCAGGCTCTCTTCATAAGAAATACATAATTTCTCTGTAGTCATAACTTATTTGTGGAAAAAAAATTCTCAAATTTGCCAGAAAATTTGGATTTTTTTCACAGAGGTATCAAATCTTGAAACTTGTTGGAAGCAATGCAGGAGTATCTTCTACAATCCTTTATGTTTGTTTGTTGCATATATACACAGAAATACATTGCTTCTTATGGAAATATGGGAAGGAAAAAAAATGAAAGGAAAAAGCAGCTGGGAAGACGGGAGGTGAGACAGAGGGAGGAGACCAGGGAGAAGGGCAAGCACCGTGTTCTGTTCCTAGACAGAGCTCTAGCTGACCCGCTACTTTATCAGCCCCTGTGTCAACTGACAGGTCAGGACCCTGACGCTTGCTTTCTGGTGGGTCAGCAGGGCAAACGCGGTGCCGTGACAAGACACCCAGCAAAGGACCGCCATCCAGAACATCAGGTAGCTTAGCAAACTCGCTGCTTGTGTTCTGTATCTAGTAACTTGTTCCACTAGAGCCAAACACCTTATATTCAAGGTCTGGCCTCCTCACAACACCTCTGTGGGGTGGGTGCTGTTATTCGCATTTCATATGTGAGGGAAAGTAACTCACCCATTCCACAGAGCTGAGCTGCTTCTCTGATGAAGGAGCTCAGATGCAAAGGGGGTCAGAGCCCCTGGCAGGCCACTCATCTCCATGCTGACTGTGCTCACGTTCCAGGTGGACCAGAAGAGTATACAAGAAAAATAATGCTGTGCCCTTGATATTTTGGGGGATCAAAAGGGAGCAAAGTGATGGCTACGCACTCCTTGCCCCACTAGAGTCACTTCACGTTTATCTGTCCTTTGTGATGAGAGCAGAGCCAGCCTCTGAGAACTCGGGGGCCCTAGAAGCACGAGCTCTTCAGGGCCCCCTGCAGAAGATGGAATCCCAAACACGCTACCGTCCTCTCAATCGGGACACCCACAGCTCACCACTGTGCCTCCCACTCTGCCCTCCTCAAGCCTGGGCACCCTGCAGACCCGAGTCTAGTGTTCTCTGGGTTACTGGTGAGCACAAAACACCTACATAACAACATTGTCATTTATGGACACAATACTCTTCTCTGGAAATTTATGCCAATTACATGCTTCTTTAGAAATCCTGGGTTTGAGAGGACAACCTTCTTTTAATAAGGGTCTCACCATGGTGTTCTGCTTTTTAAACGTCTTTTCTTCCCAGGAGACTGTTTCCACATTTGGGACAAATGAGAACCTCTTCAACTCCCCCATTTGAAGGGTCACAGACGGTCCTGGGGGTGAGGGGAAACAGTCTCATGTGAATTAAGAGCACAGAAAGAACCCTTCCTCCTGGGCACTCTTGGCTGCACGGAAGAAATCATAAGGAACTCTTGAACCTCAGGGAGTCTATTTCCCTCAGTCTTTGAAGTCAACAGTATTCCTTCAGAATTCCTCCTGAACTTGGTTCCCCAGTACAGCCAGAGACTAGCTAGGGCCTAAGGATGGGTACAAGTGCTGAGCTCTAGGAAGAATCCTGAAAACATGCCACAATTTTCTTCCGCCTAGAGAAGCAAAGCAGCAGCATTCACTTTTAGAGCTTTGACCACACAGATGCACTTTACAGAAAGGCTTGGAAGATGCTATCGATGAGTTTAAAAGCACTCAGCATAATTTGTGTGTGATCTACTTAAGTCTTTCCACTCAAAGGCAATTTTCCTCCCAAAGTGATCCCAAATGCAGATTATAAAACAATAGCAATGCCCCTTAACTTACTCCCCCATCCCTTTTAACCTTTTATTCTTCTGTTCCTCTATGATTACTATCCTGGACTGGTATTCTGCAGGAGGCATTTCAACTATTTTGTACTGTCTGCAATAAATGGAGAAAAAGAGGAGTTTCTGAGAGAAATCTACAAGGTTGGTATATTCAGCCCTCTTCATCTGTTTTGAACCCTACACCTGGTTTCCCCGGCTCTCCACATGATCTGCAATAATAGAGTTTTATTTCCTCAGGCCACTTATCATTGTCTACCTATTGTGTGATCACAAGCACCTAATAGCCAAGAATTCACAATTCATTGAGGTCTCCTGGCTCTTGAAAGGTGAATGAGTGCCTAAATACATAATAAACATTAACAATTTTCAGAAAAACTTCAAAAGCACAAAGTAACACAATCATAGCTCAAGTAAGACCAGACTTCTATAGACTTACCAAGTGTTTAATTAGTATCCTAAGGCAGAGTGCCAAGCTCATCACAGATGAGATCAATCAACCTGAAAAAGTTATCCATTGTCTTTATTCCAGATGCTCTGCTGTCATGTATATCTTCACTTAGAAAATGGGAAATGAGCCACAGTCAGATAACAGGAAAAATCTCTCTGGTGTTGTTTAGCATCATTCTTTTTCTTTAAGGATGTTATTTATTTTATTATTTATTTGACAGAGAGAGACACAGTGAGAGAGGGAACACAAGCAGGGAGAGTGGGAGAGGGAGAGAAGCAGGCTTCCCGTTGAGCAGGGAGCCCGATGTGGGGCTCGATCCCAGGACCCTGGGATCATGACCAGAGCCGAAGGCAGACGCTTAACGACTGAGCCACCCAGCTGCCCCGGCATCATTCTTGAAGAAAGGATTAGCAGAGTGGGTGCTACCATCTAGATTATGAGTCGCTATTGAAAAAACTTCCTTTTATCTTTCTTGGATAAAAAGCTGACAAACCAGTCTTTATACCCTTGTTTAGCCAATTCCATAGTTATAAAACCAGTTAAAGAAAGAATATTTCTATCAAATGAACATGTACATTTTATTAATAATACCAAAACAATAAAAATAGGAAATGATAGCATTTAATATAGTAAAAACATACTCCTTTTAAAGAACTATGACATTTTATCAGACTCCCTGTATTAGAAGACAATATTCCACTGAGATACTGTGATGTATGATAAATATATATTTGGTCTTCACTGGTATTTGGTCTTTTTGGTACAGACTTTGGAATTTCCTAAATGACAAGAGCCATAAAGATGTGTTGATATTCATAATAAACCCCTGTCAACCACACCTGAGTTTATGTTAATGAGGTGACTTTTGGAAAGCTCCTCAGTCATCTAAGGGGATCTTAGAAGAACCAACCATGTAATAAGAGGACTTTCAGTCCCATCCTCAGACCTTCAGGAAGGAGAGAAGGGCTGGAGATGGCCAGTGATTAACCAATCATGTCTATATAATGAAACCTCCATCAAAACACAAAAGCATGGGGTTTGCAAAGCTTCCACAAGATTTGGAGAGAGTGGTGTGCCCTGAGAGCATGGAAGTGCCTCACCCTTCCCATGTAGCTCGCCCTATGTATCTGGCTATTACTGAAGTACATCCTCTTATAATAAACCGATAATCTAGTAAATAAGATGTTTCTGAGTTCTGTGAGCCGCTCTAGCAAATTAATCAAACCTAAGAAGGGCGTTGTTGGAACCTCTGATCCACAGCTGGGTGGTCAAAAGCACAGGTACCTGGCCTTGTGATGGCATCTGAAGGGGGAGGGGCAGGGAGGGCAGTCTTGTAGGACTGAGCCCCTAACCTGTGGGATCTGACGCTATTTCCAGGTACACAGAACTGAGTTAATTGTTTGGTGGGATGGACAAAACCCCACATATCAGAATTGGTGTCAGAATCAAATCCTCAGAAATCATTTCAAAAATGCAAATGACCTCTTTTTACTAAATGTGTACCTCCAGACACACCTTTGTGTCCTGCAGCATTTTGTGGGTTAGTACCTGCGGGCATAACTATTTCCTGTCACACGCCCTTGGGACTTCCAAGATCTTCCATGGGCAGTAATATTCACATTTCACCTGCTTCCAGGTGTCCCTGATCCCTGGCCTTCTCTAGGTTTGTTACTGTCCCATATTTCCTGTGAATCACCTGTTACAAAGTCAACTGGGGGTTGTCCTGGTCACCAGGACACAAGTCTTTAGTTCCTACGGTGACTGTTTGCTATTCGGGCATCCTCAGGGAAGGAGGGGTTCTAGGGATATAAAAGATTTTCAGGGACATAACACTTTCCCCTGTAGAAGCTAAAGCTTCAAACAATAAATTAACAGAGTTAATCATTAGAGGTAACTATGAAGTTCTAGAATCCGGGAAGTTTGGAACCTAGTAGGAGAGCATGGTGGTGGCCCACAGGCCTCAGTAATGGTAAAGCTAGGATTTCTGATTTCCAGTTACTCTTTCAGAAAATATATTCTGCTTTTCCTGCCTTCTTAAATGGAATTTACAGAATACAGGTCAACCCTGTCCTCGTGTCTGGGGTTCCATTACCAACTTTTGGGGGGGACTCTGCCATGGGCTCTCAGGCTGACTATACCCTGGGGCCAACTCACTCCTAAGAGGAGACTTTGCTCACCAAATGCATCACTTGGCATTCCAACAGCCTCTTTGGGGCTTCAGAGCCTTTTTTTTTAAGCACTCTGGAGTTTTTGACCATGTTTCAGATGTGTAAAGCTGACAACACCTGAATTTCAGATAAGGACACACTCTCATCTTTTATATTTTATCTTCTTTTTCTCCCTCTCCTGTAGTCTCTGAATTTTTTTCTCCTAAAACGTTGCCTCTAACCTTCCATATTGCTGAAACTCTACATAATGAGAACCTGAATCTCTTGCCGCTGATATATATACATACATATATATATATATATATGTATGTATATATACAATTCTTTTTCCTGGCTAGCTACAGCTGAAATCTCACACTGTTCCATAATGGAAATGTGACAAGGACCAGAAGTCACCAAACTGCCTTATCACCTCCAGAAAGTCCAGTGACCCTACAAAAGGGACCACAGCACTCATGTGCTAAAGCTCAAGCATCCCACTCCTGGGACAGAGCTGTCTGCCCTCACTCCTTGCCTGCTCATTCTAATTCTGAATACATGTCTAACAAAACTGATGAAAATAATCGTATTTGTGTGATGATGTTTCATGACTTGCTGTATAACCTCTACCTCAAGCCCTGTTCCAAGCACAACTCCCTGTGAGCTCATCTTCTATGCACTTTATAGGACTGTATTCTCGCCCAAAGGTGACAGTCTGTCTTTCAAAGGTGCCTTAGACATTAAAAATAGTCATGACCCATCACAAAATAGGTCAGGTTATCCTGGGGGCTCCAGAGAGATGTCCTGGAATACTAAGAAGCCTCACTGGCGTCAGGAGGATTTTCTGGGACAGAACTGGTTGCAGGGAAAGTGAGGAGAAGGGCATGAGATGCCCATGAAGCGTCCTTGATGGGAAAGAATGTTTGCTTGGTTGTCAGTCGCTCATCAAGAGGAACAACTGCACTCTCTGAAAGCATCAGGACTGCAGAATTACTTTGCCACCACCCTACCACTTCCTAAATTTGCGCTTGACAAGCAAAGATCAAGGACTAAATACTAGGTTTTTTGGCCCATGTGGAAGTTTTCATACAAAATAACAACGACAAAAACCAAAGCCCCAAAAGCACTTGCGACCCTGGCGTCCAAAGGCCTGAGTGCTGGACCTTGTCCTGTCACTTGTTGGTGTGATGTCAGGCAAGTCCCTTGGCATTCCTGAGTCACAGCCTCCCGTGGGTAGACCAGTTAGCTCTTGACTCAGAGTGAAAGTGCGTGAGGAGCGAGCAGCCTGGGGCGTAGACACACTTGGTGTTACTCGAATATGCTGTCTCGATCTGCAGCTTCTCAACACAAAGCTACCTAGGGACTGTAATGTTTTCAGTGACTTTCAAGTTAAGTGCTTCCCTCCCCAATAGGAGTAAACAGTACTCAGAGCCAGGGGGGCGGGGAGTGGGGCTCTTTGATACTGTCAGACAGAAAGGACCAAAGAGAGCTGGGGGCAGAATTAGGGAGAGTTGTTTTTTTTTCAGGTGAGATCCATCTGCAAGCTATTTTCTTCCCACCAAAAAGCCTGAAAAACTAAACCCCGTTTCCATCAATACTCCTATGCTTCACACATCAGAGAGACAGAGGCAGAGAGAAAGGAAGAACAAGAGAGCACACAAGATGCAAAGAAGGGGAGGAGGCAGTAGCAAGTAGCAGGCCTTTGCAGAACTACATGCGCCTGCACAACAGCTATGAGCAACCAGAGGGGCTTTGGCTAGGGGAATATATACCAACTAAAAAATATGTAACCATTCTTGATGGAAATGTTACAACATGATTTGGTTGGGTTTTCCCTCTGACATCATTGATATTTCATTATCGAGCACTTGATAGGTTTACTTTGGTTGTTCCAGGTAAGCCTGTCTTCATTATTCTAGTACGTTCTAAAACCAAGGGCAAGGGCTGAGTCATCCACTGCCTCCATACTCCCAGCGGCACCTGGTGGGATGTTATGCACACAGGAGATATTTTATAGATGACTGTTTAAAGTGGAGGAGACATCTTTTTCAAGCAGTTGTCTCACACGGTCTGCAGGAAAAGCAAGAGGATTTTCAAATTGTTTGAAATAAGAGTTTCTATATATTTTAAATGTGAAATCTATATAACCGGATTAAATGTGGTGAAACAGTTCTTTGTTAAACAGATGCAAATTTTAAAACTCCTCTCAGATGTTCACCTATGGACTGTCATATTTATTTTTTATTTATTTTTATATTATTAGAAGACCATATTTATTTTTTTATATTATTAGAAGACCACCTCCACAGGTCTCTCACATTTCTACACAACCTGCTGAATGTACCAAGGACACAAGGCTCAGACCAGTCTTTACCTGGACCGTTTCTCAGGACTGTGCTTGCAGTGAGCGACCTTGAAGAAGAGATTATCTCTCCCTCTGTAACAAAGAGCAAGTGTGTTTACTGCTGCTATAAATGCTGGGTCCTCCCCACCAGCTCAGTGTTCTCCAGCGGCAACACAAGCCCACTGTGTGCACAACATCCATCTGGGCCGTCTGGGTCCTGCTCCTTGGATTTGGGGACCAGGGGGGCTGACTGCTGATGGCTGCCTGGTACACCCCAACTAATAAAGTCCTTTTCTCTGACAATGGAGTCTCATATCTTCCATCAGCATCCCTGGAACCATTAACAGGCCAGCTTAGCAGCTTGTAACTTCAGTAAAATCAAAATGTGGATCTATCAGTATCTTATTTCAAATAATGTGTGAGTGTCTCCAATTGACATTATAGTTGAAAAAAGGAAAACTGGATTAGAAGGCCATGCCTATAAAAATGGAATTTAATATGTGATATTTTAAAAAAGTGATTTTAACATTTTGGGAAAACTGTCCTGCCCACCTCGGGCTCTGCTATATCCGGTTCTGAGTGTGCACACAAAATATCTGTTTGTGACATGCATGTCTATCTAGCCAGGCACCCCTGCTTGAGCAGTCTGGCCTTATCTGATTCTACTGTCTTCCCTTTCTGAGGGTTCCCATGGCAATGCTGGAGGCAGCTGGTTTCATAGCCTAGGGATCAACAGTAAAATGTCAAGTGCAGCCAGCCTCTGCCCTCGGCCTGGCACCACCCTTCTTCCCTGCAGTGGCAGGCCAGAATGACCACATCTTGTGCTGCAAGTAACAATCGCCAAAGCAAGTCATGAAGCTTAAAGACTGATTTTTCCATTAAAAGTTATCAGCTGTCAGCCTTCTCTCAGCATGCAACCCATACGTGGAAGCTTAGCTGTTCGAAACGTTTGACCAAGTTTACAAAGCTACCATGTGCACATGATCTTTATGAAGCCATGATATTTCCACATCTTACTCAAAACTACAGATGGTTCCCAACTTACGATGGTTCAACTTACGATTTTTCAACTTTATGATGGAGAGAAAGCACTACGCCATTGATAGAAACCGTACTTTGAGTTCGGAATGTGTACCTTTTCCTTGGCTAGTGATGTGGGATGATCTTCCCCTGTGATGCTGGGCACGTGCACGAGAGTAAACGACCAACACAGCTATGCTGCACCCACACAGCCATCGTTGGTCCCTTTCAGCATGGCATTCAACCAATTACAGGGAAGATTCAACACTTGATTATAAAATTGGCTTTGTGTTAGATGAGTTTGCCCAACGGTAGTCTAGAGTCAGTGTCCTGAGCACATGTAAGGTGGGCTAGGCTAAACTGTGATGCAGGGCAGGTGTATTAAGTGCATTTTCAAACTTAAGATTTTTTCAACTTACGATGGGTTTATTGGGACATAACACATCGTAGGTCAAAAAAAAGGTCTATACTTTGATGTTCTCACTTAAAATACTGGATGATGTTTAATTTTATCTCAGTCTCCAAGTCAACCCTGACCTTGGCATCTTCTCCCAAATCAGACCCCTCCTCTCTGTCCTCAAGATGTCCCAGATTCAAAGCCCTGGAGTCCTCTCCAGCTCTCCCCTTCCCTTGTGGTCTTACAGGTTGAGCCTCCTTCCAAGATACGTCCACTTTAATCATCCCTCTTCCTCTTCAGCTCCACTATCCCCATCTAGCTCTTCAACAACTCATGCCCAGGTCAATGAAACAACTTTCCAAAGAGAATTCCCCTGACTCCATCCGTCCCAACTCAAAGCATTTCTAACCTAACCTAGTTTTCAACATGACAACCAAAAAAAAAAAAAAGACTATTTTTCATTGCGATGTCTCCCTCTTCCAAAAAAGCCAATGGCTCTCCTTGAGCCAGCAGCCAACTTTACTGGCACTGACTTGCCCCGTATCTTACCTCAACACCTACCCCAGCCTGCGCTGGATCTGTGGGATCCAGAACAATGAGAAAGTTTGCCCTGGGTCTTCTCGACTGTTTAAGGGCATGCAGCAAAACCCCCCAAGAACAAAAAATGATGGTTTTTAGTGTTCATCTACAGGAAATGAACATCAAAAACAGCACTGCAGTGAGAAATCATGACACAAAATTTAAGTTACCTTGTTACAAAACACCATAAACCTATTCTGAGGATGGTTGGACTGAGGACTGAGATGGCCAACTTTTGAGCACAGCCCAGAACAGTAGTAGCAGCAGGACCAGTCTCCCCAGAAGCACAGATAAAATATATTACACTCCTGGGTGGTCACTGAAAGATACGTGTTTCATGTCTCTGCACACAAAACTTAAAACAGAGAACCAAGAGGCTGGTGGACTACCCTCTGAAGCTTTCTTTTGACAGAACACACACAAGCTATGTCCAAACATGTGCAAATTTCCTTATAAACATTCAAGTCAAAGTGCACAGTCAACAGCAGCTTGAGCCTTACAAACCTCTCTTTTGCAGAAATATTTTCTTCTCGATAGAATCCAGATACACACACACACCATGTGCTAACAGACATGCATGTGGACCAGAGAAACGCTCAGTCACATGTCCACACCCACTGGTCCTGCTTTGGGTCTGGTGCCCAGAGCATCCCCCTATCCAACCCTGAGGGACCGCATGGGGACCCACTCCCCCACAGCTGCTCACCACCCTCCCCATCACCTTCTCACGCAGCATGTCTAATATATCAACAGATAAATAGAGGGTGGCTCTGTAGGCTTCAACCCCAGCAGAGCCTCAGGTGACCCTTGTGACTCCTTGAAATAAATTAAGTTTTACAGGCAAGCTGACTCAATATAATGAAGATAAAGTACTCTAATTAGCCAGGAACTCCCTCAAGTCAGATGGATAATCTGATTATAGCTGCAATGCATTCAGAAAGCATGCTAATAATCTCGTTACAACTCCTCCCACACCTAGAAGAAAAACATGTACCCAAGACTTTTGCAGAGCCTTGTCCTCTGAATTAATTCATCTGGGGTCCAACGTGGTAACCCCAAGGAAGAACCAGTGGCATTCTAGAGCTTCTCCCTGCCCTCTGTCTGATGAGAGGAGAGACAATTCCTTCCTCAGCCAGCCAGCCAGCCAGGACATGAGCACACGCTGCCCAGTGCTGGACACCCAGCCCTCAGCCAGGGACACAAAAAGCGGCCAGCAGGGCCCCGCCCATGAGGAGGGCTCGCTCCAGGCCCGTCTGGCTTTGGCAGCCAGATGCATTTAGCCAACCAGCTGACAACTTTAATATTCCCTATGGATTACCAGAAACAAATTCAAAATGTATTTTTATGTCAGCAAATTTTTATCCCATTTAAACATCAGAACACTCTTCTGAGGTTGGTGCTACTGTCTCTATTTTATAGTTGCCGACACTGCAGTTCAGATACTCAAGCAACATGCCACCGTCACCTAGTCACGAAGTGACAGGAGGATCTGACGTCTGAGTGGTGCCTGGCTTGGGCTTGACAGAACCACACACTGAGTTCTAGGGGAAGACATTGTTCCCACAAGTATTCAGCAGGTGGCAAAAGTCCTTATTGGCTAACAGACCTGTTGCCACAGCACCTGCCTGGCTCAGACTGCTCTTCCCATTTAGACCACTGCACACAGCCTCCTAGCCGGCGTCTCTCTTCCTGCGTCACTGTGTCGTCACTCCGCTGCCAGTGATCTGCCAAGGAACGGTTCTGAGAGTGGCAGGTCCCTTTGGAAGTCCTCCTGTGGCACCCCACTGCCTTGAGAATAACATCCTACCCTCGGAGCCCAGACAATAGATTCACGTGGTCTGTCCTTGGCCAGCCTGACCTGCCCAGTCTCACCTCTGGCTGCTCCACGCGCCGCGTCCCTTGCAGGCCCACGTGGTCAGACTCTCCGCTTCTCCTCCCAGTGCTTCCTTACTGTGATGCGACTTCATTACTGCTGGGGGCCGCGGCTCGGGCCACTGCCCTTGCTATTTTCTCATTGCTCCCCAAAGCCTTTATGAACTAAGTTTGGGGACACTGTGTGGGGAAGAATGCCCCGGAAATGGAAAACACTGCTGGCTGATCAAAAGCTCCACCTTTTGCTGCTGCCAAACAAATAAGTTAAGTGGCCAAATATCTCAGGTCATCTGAGGCGAGTCCAGGGTCTCCATTTATAACAGAACTAAAAGTAGAGATGAAGCATGACATTGTTAGGGTGGCATCACATGCTAGTGGGGCCAACGGAGGACGCTTCACTTGTCCTTGTGCACGAGAAAGTGCTTTGAAGGGACCAAAACTTAAGTGACTATGACAAGCCCTGAGAAGGAACTGCAATCACCTAGGATGTCTGGCTACAAGATGCAAGGATCTCATGTTGGTCCCCATTTACAAACCGTGGGGCTTCCCTCGTCAAAGGCTTGCACTCACTCAGTCTGGTGATTCTGTCCCAAAGACAGAGGCGCCTGACCCTGCACTAATGTAAAAAAAAAAAAAAAATTCTGAAGAATCTGTACTAACATATCAATAAACTTCCCCTGCTCTAACAGAAATATATGTATTATATATTTGTGTGTATCTTATATTTATATTAAAATACATATATAAGGTATATATCTCATACCTTAGCATCTGAAAATGTGAATCAGTGCTATTTTTCTGTTGCTCTCATTCATCCTCAGTTATAAGTTTCCACCAACTATTTTAGTTTTCTTTCTTAGTTCTAAATTGGTTTCATTAAGTTTGTTGAGATTTCTGTCTAATATTTTCTCCCCATTTGGAGAAATAATGGAGTACTCATTATATATATTGTATCAAAGTCACAAAATATTTCACTAATTGTCAATAAAAAGCAATCAGAAACCATGGGTAATCTTATGGGACTTAGCAGAAATGTTCCTAGTTCCAAAAAAAATCATGTGCTCTCAAGTTATTGTGTCTGAGCCAACAGTGAATCTGATGATGATGCCAAGAAGGTCCTGTGTTCTCAGCTGGAAGGCAGAGGAGCTGGGACCCGCCTGCTTGGGGGTGCCGTGCCGAGGGCCCTCACCCCCACACAGACTGGCCTCAGCTGCAGTGCTCTTGGGAGCGTGCAGCCAGTCATTCATTCATTCGTGCATGCATGCATTCAGCAAATACCCTTTAGAGGTTTACTGTGTGTTAAATCATACTTCACTGTGATAGAGATAGAAATGAATAAGACAGTGCCTGCCTTCAAGGAGCTTAGAGTTGAGCAGAGATGTTGAGACCGATGCCCAAAGAAGAACAAGACAGGGCAGAATGTGATGAGAGCTCGAGGTCCCAGAAGAGAGAGCACTCACTTCCAGCTGGGATCCAGAAGCCTCCGCGGGAAGGGCCTGGAGGGGAGAGGGTCCCATGGAGGTAGCCAACTTTGCGAGCCGTAGCCCCAAAGCAGGCTTATGCAGGGGGTATGCAACACGTGTCAGAGTATGGTCATAAGGGCTCTTGGGAATAGGGTGGAAGACAAGGGTGGGAAATACTCAGACCAAGGGGGCCTAATGCCAGGGTAAGAAGTTCACTTCACTTGCCAGAAAGCAAGTCCCCAGTGATTTCTGAGCCCGGAAGTGACTGCCGTGGGAACTCTGTGCAGAGCTGAGTGGAGGGGCGGGACCGAGCAGGGGTCCCTCATGGGACTACTGCAACAGTTTGGGTGGGAGACTCAGAGAATGGAACAGAAAGGGCAGAACAATGGGCCCTGGGGTTCTGAGGACTCTTTGGGAACTGAAGACCAATGGTGCCACCACCACGACAAGGAAGTGAGGAAGGGGAGCTGGTGTGGGGATGACGTCCAACTGGCTCTCCTGGCAACCTGAGGGAGGTCTCTCTCCCTCTCAGCAGGACCTCAGGAGGGGTACCGGAGGGAGAGGTGGTGAGGAACAGAGAGCCAGGACAATGCTGCCCAAGCTATCTCTGCAGGGGTGATTTAAGAAAAATACCATACAATGAATTACTGAAAAAAAAAAATAGAAAATGTAAGCCCACTGCCTCTGTGCCCAGATGTCAGGGCAGTGTGAAAGTCCCAAAGGAATTTCTAAGGGCTTACTTTTCCATTTCTGTGCTTGTTTCCCAAAAAGATACGCTGAAGTCCTAACCCCCACTGTCTGTGAATGTGCCCTTAGTTAGAAATAGGGTCTTTACAGGTATAATCGAGTTAAGATGCATTCATTTGGAGTAAGCTGGGCCTTAATCCAGTATGACTGATGTCCTTGTCAGAAGAGGAGAAGAGACAGAGACAGACACACAGAGGGAAGGTGCCCTGGTAACATCAGAGGCCGAGATTGTAGTTCGGGAGCTACGAGCCCAGGAATGCCCAGGAACACGAGATGTGAAGAGGGAGGCCTGGAACGGATTCTCCTCTAGAGCCTGCAGAGAGAATACGGCCCTTGCAACACCTTGATGTCAGACTTCCAGACTCTAGATCTGTGAGAGAAGATGTTTCTGGTTTTTAAGATGCCCAATTTGTGGCACTTTGTGATGGCAGCTCAGGGAACGCAGTAGTACCCAGGGTGGGGGGCACGGGTCAGCACCAGGGGCCCGGTAGGGAAGGTCTGGGGCTCTGGACCTAGTCACCGCAGGAGGCTGGCCACCCTCTCAGATTGCCACCGCAAAGAGCCAGGCCATTATGGATGCTTGGGAACAACGAGCTTTGTGATTACAAGGGCCTGGTGACAAGGCCCAGGGTTAGTGGAGAGAAGGAAACTAGCAAGTCCATATCTCCAAGCTAAACCTTAAACTGGGCCCCCTGTCCATTCAACTTTTGTCTTCTTTCTCTGAGAGCAGAAAAATACCCCTTTTTGCATTTACAGTAAGTCTCATTAGGACAGACGCTTTCCATGGGAAGCCCAGAGAAGTCAGCCCAATCGAAAAAGAATACCATTGAAGGTACACCCAATCCTCAGGTATTTATTCATTACTATTGGATATAATGAGATAATTATCTGTGTACTCATCCCACATCAATAACGCACACCCATCACTTCAGGGGCTCTCGGTTCGGCCACAACAAAGACTCCACTCTTCGGGGAATGAGCACGAGAACTTTCCAGCAGGATCTGGAGACCCCAAACGTGCAGATACCCTGAGAAAAAGCTTCCTCATGAGAAGGAAAACCACCAGTTTATTCCCAACCTTATTTTTACTCTAAACAGGATAAGTGTGTGGAAAAGCACTCGCTTTAACATTTCCAGGTTTTTCAGGATTAAAATTGCGTGGGACCCTCCTCCCTGCTCCCCGAATAACAACTCTGATAACAGCAGTGATAGCCCATGCATATATCCTAGGCAATCCAGATATGCCACCTCAAGTCCTCACAACAACCTGGCTAGGTAGGCATGAATGACCCCAATTAGAAAAGAAAATGCCAGCCTCCCAGAAAACATCAGCTCCAACGGGGACATGGTGGGGGGAAAGAGGGAGGAAGAGATCAAGAAAACACTTGCCAATGGGTGAAACAGATAAAGGGGATTAAGGGCACACTAATCATGATGAGCACTGAGTAATGCAGAGAACTGCTGAATCACTATACTGTACACTTGAAACTAATACAACACTGTATGTTAATTATACCTGAATTAAAAAGTTAAAATTTAAAAAACATCTGTCCTGAGAAAACCAACAATGTCACCCTTTTAGTTCTGCACAGTGTGGTGTTTCATTACACCCACATCACATTGCCTGGGATAAACTTGCTGACCACCTCTCCTTATTTCTTCAGAACACAGACATGCAAAAGTATATATATAATACAAGACAGCGTTGCCAGATCCGACCCTGAGAGGGCCAGATCTGACCCAGTTACCTCTACACAGAGCTAAAGGGCTATTCTGATGAACAGAACCATGTAGTATACCAGCCTTTTGCAACCCATAAATGTGTAAAATATTCCCCCTCCGCGGCGGTGGTTCTCGGGGAAAACAGAAAAGTCAAGAGTCTGCTGGCATGTTTTTCACAAGCATTCACACACATACACACCTGTTCAGAATTTCAGTTTTCAGAATGGGAATGTGTGCAGTTTGCAGAAGCTCCCTGATGACTCTGGGACACATCCCACTCTAAATTGAGACGGACTACTCTAAGAAACGATTCAACAAAAGGGGCTGGAACAACTGGTCGCCCATGGGGGGCAAACAAAAAAGGCTCTCTCACTCACACCCTATCACAGAAGATAAATCCCATTTGGGTCAAGAACTTAATTGTGAAAGTTGGCACACCTATAACATTATAGGAAAATATGTTCATGACTTTGGGGTATGTGCCATGAAGAAAAAGACCGATAAATTTTAACCACATGAAAATGTAAACTTCTTTTTTTTTAAGCTTTTATTTATTTATTTGACAGAGAGAGAGACAGCGAGAGAAGGAACACAAGCAGGGGGAGTGGGAGAGGGAGAAGCAGGCTTCCTGCTGAGCAGGGAGCCCGATGCGGGGCTCGATCCCAGGACCCTGGGATTATGACCTGAGCCGAAGGCAGATGCTTAACGACTGAGCCACACAGGCGTCCCGAAAATGTAAACTTCTGTTCAAAAGTTACTAACTACACATTGTGGTGAGCATTGCATAATATATAGAACTGTTAAATCACTCTGTGGTATGCCTGAAATGAATATAATGTTGTATGTCAACTATCCTTCAATTAAAAAAAAGAGAGGCTATAAAAAAAGTGAAAAAAACATACACCACAAACCAAAAGACAATTTGCAGCATCTGTGAACTAAAACCATATGTCATTTCATCGGAAGATTGGCAAAAATTTTAAGTCTGACCATGTAAGAGTTGGCATGGATATAAAAACAAAAAAAATTTTCATAAACTGCTAGTGACAGACAAGTTGTTACAACCACTTTGATAAACCATTTGGCATTAGCTGGTAAAACTGAATTTATGCAAAGGACTTGAATAGACATTTGTCCAAAGAAGACATAGAAATGGCCATCACCAGTCACTAGGGAAATGCAAGTCAAAACCACAATAAGATACCTCTTCACATCCACTAGGATGGATACTATAAAATTACAAAATAACAATTGTTGATAAGGACATCTAGAAATTGGAATTCTTGGGCACTGCTGATAGGAATGTAAAATGGTGCAGCCATTGTGGAAAAAAAGAACAGTGGTCCCTAAAAACATTGAAAATAGAATTACCTCTGGGCGCCTGGGTGGCACAGTTGGTTGGGCGACCAACTCTTGGTTTCAGTTCAGGTCAGGATCTTGGGGTTGCGAGGTCGAGCCCAGTGTTGCGCTCCGCACTCAGCAGAGAGTCTGCTTGGGACTTCCTCTCCTTCTCCCTCTGCCCCTCCCCTGCCCTGTCTCTCTAAAATAAATAGATCTTTCAAAAAAATTAGGATTACCATATGATCCAGAAATTCCACAGAATTCAAAGTGGGACTTGAATAGATATTCATGTACCCATGTTCGTGGCAATATTATTCACAATAGTCAAGAAGTAGAAGCAACCCAAGTGTCTGTCAGATGAACGGATAAACAGGATGTAGTATACACATACCATGGGATATTTTTTAGCCTTAACAGGGAATGAAATTCTGATACATGTTAGAACATGGATGAGCCTTGAGGACATTATGCTCTGTAAAATAAGCCAGATATAAAAGGACAGATACGGTACGATTCCACCTATAGGAGGTACCTAGAGTAGTCATCTTTATAGAGACAGAAAGTAGAATGGTGGTTGCCAGGGGCTGGGAGGGAGGCAAAATGGGGAGTCACTGTTTAATGGATAGAGAGTTTCAGTTTTGCAAGATGTAAAATGTTCTGAAGATGGATGGTGGTGACGGGTGCACAATGTGATATGAACTTAATGCCACTGAACTGTACACCTAAAACTTGCTAAAATGATCATTTTTATGTTATGTATAGGTTACCAAAATTTTTAAAAATTAAAAATTAAAAAATCAAATGAACATGTGCACACCCTATACCTAGCACACCTACTCCTAAGAATACACATTAGAGAAGTTACGGTGCACGGGAACCGGGAGACAGCAAGGCATGTGCACAGAAACATGGTTTTGTATTCCCAACAACCTGGAAGCAAGCAACCAACCAAAAACACATAGAGAAGAGATACTGACAATGGAATAATAAAAAGCAGTAACAACACATGAACTACAGCGACACGCATCTGCATAGATGACTATCAAAAACATATTGTCAAGTGATACAATATGTCCTAGAAGAATATCTACAGGACTATCCCCTCCTTTGCTTATTCAAAATAAGCAAAACTAAATGATATACTTCTTTGGGATACATATAGAGTTGGCAAACAATGAAGAAAAGCAGGGAAAAAAATCAACACAATTCATGATAATGTTGAGTCAAGGGTAGGAGATAGTCATAAGTGGATTTTCGAACCAAATGGTAATGTTCTACTGCCTCAGATGGGCATCCTTCTTGCCATTCTGCTTTAAATTGTACATATATATAAAATTTACATACAAACATTTTATAACATACGTACACTTATGTACATATACGTATATACACATATATGTACAATTAAAAGTATATATATACTGTAAAATATATATGTACACTTAAAATGCATTATTCTTATATATAATGTAGTTCATAATTTTCTCAAAAATTCTAAAAAATTAAGATCACGTTTATAACCCTCTCAAATATTAGAAGGCAGGAAGGATGCCTTCCTCTTCTCCTCCTTTTGCAGCCCAGGCCAGTGCCTGTGGGTCGTAAGATCAGTGGAGATTCCATCTCAGTGGTCTGGCTACCCTGTTCCGGGCTCCCAGGCTTTCCCTGTACAGGCTTCTCATTGTCATCAGAACAAGAAACCAAAGGGCTGGGTGGGGGAATGAGGAACTCTCTTACAGAATTTCAGTGCAGCCCCGATCCTTGCAACCAACAGAAGGAACAGAAAACAATATGTGAGTGCCCTAGCCTTTAATAAAGGGGGCCGTTAGCTAGCCACACAACCTGACAGATATCAAGCCGTGGTGCAAATGGGACATATACAGATTCAACTTTACACACTCTAACAAAAGTATCCAGACCTGTTAAAGTGAAAAATAAAACAGACAGAAGGAATGTGACAAAGACAGAAAGATAAAGAAATATGGGATTCAGCCCTAAGTAGAGGCAGGAGGCATAGCGAGGAATGGAAACCAGGTTAAGTTTTTATCTCAGAATTTCCACATAAATCTTCCGGTGTGTCTGAATTGGGTATTTTACAATAAAAATCATGCTCTGAGAGGATGGAAAAAAAAATATATGGTGTCCCTTAGAGAAGGAAATCAGGAGCTACAAAAGCTAAAAGGGCTTGAAAATACCAACAAGACTTAAATCAAAAAGGAACTCCTGGAAAACGTATTATTACTTGTGTCACTGGAGGACAATGTGAGCTGGCAGAAGGGCATAATGGAAAAAGGATACCAGACAGGACACTGAAGATCTGATAGGCAACTACCCGTACCCAACACACAGCAGAAAACACACTAAATCTAACACCTCTGGGTGAGCGTCTCAGCTCTGCCACTTACTAGGGCAGGTCTGGTAGCCGCTCTAAACCTAAGCTTTATCATTACAGTAAAGATGTAAAAATGCCTACTTCAAAGATTAGACAAGCACTTGGGAGCATTTAATACCCCGGGGAACATAACAAATGCTATACCCCAGACCTTAGTTTTCCAACTGTGCAACGCCGAGAAGGAAGAGATGTGCTGTAACCTCACTGGCTCTACAATTTTGTTTCTCTACTATGGCAGGTAGAACAACTTCCCTCCTCTCCCCAAATGTGCACTTCCTTAATCCACGGGGTCTGTGACTGCATTATGCCATATGGCAGAGGGTAATTAAGGGTGCTAAGCAGCTGACCTTAAGATAGGAAGATCATTCTGAATTATCCAGGTGGGCCCAGTGTAATCAGAGGGACCTTGAAAATGGAAAAAGGGAGGCGAGAGAGAGAATCAGAAATCTCTTCCTGCCATTGCTGGATTTGAAGATGGATGAAGAGGGTTTGCGCCAAGCAAGGTGGATGCGCCCAAAAGCTGAGAAAGGCAAGGAAACGGATTCTCTTTTCAAGCCTCCAGGAAGGAATGTAACCCTGCAAAAACCTTCATTTTAGCCAGTGAGATGAAACTTCAGACTTCTGAACTACAGTACCGTGAGGTAATAAATCTGCCCTGTTTTGAAGCTACTCTATTCGTAGTAATTTGCTACTCTCTCAGCCAGTACACAGCTTTACTGGTTTTCAGCAGCTTTCCCTGAGACCTAAGTGCTCCCCACACAGTGTGGCCCAGCCATGGAACAGGGGCCCAGGCCTCCGGTTGCCTCCAGCCAGCTTGTTCCAAGGGCCATGTGCCAGTCTGTGATACTGTCTGACCTACTCTGCTTGGGACTGGACCTATACTGTGCTGGGGAGGAGAGAACCATGCAAAGAAAGAAAAAGAAGAGTATTTGAAAACACTAGCACACCAGTAATGGAATACGTGATTACACGTATCAATTCATTTATAGATGTTATAAATTTGCATGTGGATATATAATTTTTAAAAATTTGTTTTTAAACCTTACAAAACTGCTAGAATGGTGTTCTGTGCTAAAAAACAGGAAGATATCTCTGAATCAAGGTTAGAGTATCTTTTCCAACTTCTCCACCCTGGGCTTCTCAGCTCTGGGCTCCACCCAAAGTAGTTCAAAGTAACTCATTCAAATTTCCCACATAGTTTTCAGTTAACAAGATGATGTACTCTTAACTGTGTTAAGTAGAAAAATAATACTAATGACATCTATTACCAATCCCAAAGGAAATGTCTGAGGCATACAGACGGATGAGCTGCATATGCATCCTGAAAATGCACAGCATTATGGCTGTCGTTACACTTGCTCCCTGCAAAGTCAAGGTTTTGGGAGCTTTGCTAGGGGGAAATGCATAAATTATGGGCTCCTTGAGTTTGTTATTATATGCTCTACATTTTTTGTTTGAAAAATAAGCAATTTAGAAGTAGTAAATATACGTACGTGTAGATATTTGGAATTTGCTTTGAAATACTCACCATAAAGGCAGGGAGGATAAAATGAAAGAAGGAATAGATAAAACAAGGTGGGCAAAATGTTGATAATGGTTGAAGCTGGCTGAGGAGTATTTGCAGGTTCATTACACCATTCTCTCAAATGCCATGTTTGAAACTCTCCCCAAATAAAAACAATTTTAAATCAGGTATGCTTCCTACCTGCCAATACACTCCCACCAAACGGGCTGGGCATCCCATGGAGAAGTGGCTTTTTGCAGTTCTCAGAGGCCAGGCGTGGTCCAGGCTGGGAGAGCCCCTGAGAAGACAGGCTGCCGCTCCCAGGGACCGAGCTAAACTGGGAGGAACGAAAGCAGCAGGAATAGGGACAAGGGTCAAGGGAAGCAGGCACTTCTTGAAGACACAGCGTTACTGGTTTCCAATAGCTTTCCCAGAGACCTAAGCCCTCCCCATCCAGTGTGGCCAAGCCACGGAACATGGGCCCAGGCTTCCAGCTGCCTCCAACCAGCTTGTTCCAAGGGCCATTTAACTCGCCATTAACTTGATCTGATGGGCTCCTGGACAGCCACCAACTGCACTGAGAAATAAACTCCTGAACAGCAAGCACATCAAAATATCCTGCATCCATTAACTGATACGTGAGCCTGTACTGCTTGGCACAAAAGCAAATCATTGCAGTTTTCTGATTTCCCCTCACGTCCCTCCCTGGTTTGTGTGTGCAGTGAGTTGACTCCCCTCATCTCTCAGAGTTTTCTATGTAGCTGTTATTCCATTTATTTTTCCCATCCCATAATCTTTTTTCCCATAATCTTTTATTTAGTTATGCCATTTGCTATCGCCACCCATATAATTACTGCAGACCTGACAGACACTTCAAGGCAAAAATTCTACAACCCTCAAACCATTTCAGAAGGTTCACAGGACCAAGTAGCTTCATGCATGAGACCAGAGCAGTTGACTGGGACTCAAGAAAAATCTTAATCATGTCACTTAACCATTCTGGGCCCTGGTGCCATCCTGTGAAAAGGAGATAGTCCAGGGTGCCTTGTGAAGAGAACACAGATCTGTGGGGAAAAGACTTAGAGGGAAAAGATCCGTTTTAATGCTCAGTCTTCAACTCTACTCACCAACTATAAAAGCAACTACATCCCAGGTACCACCCTGGTCCAGTGGGTACAACAATGAAGACCATAGCCCCTGCCCTGAGGAAGCTCACAGCCCAGCCGCTAGATGGCTTTCTAAATAAATGATCTAAGATTAAGTTCTTTAATTTCCTTGGGCTTCAGGGCCTCTGTCCAATGGGTGATAAAGTAATTGATCAACTTGCTGCAAGAGCTATAAAGTGCAAGTAAAACCAAAGCATGAATGAAGCACTACCCTAAAATGGCCCTTACTTTATTTCTCAAGGATTTCTCATGCATGAGCAGGTTCCTGCTTCCCTGAACGCATAGGCACAAGAGAACTCTACAGATTGGATTTTGGTTAGTGGAAGAACAACCCAGATAAAGTTAAGTGAGTAAAAAGAGCAACATACAACTATTTCTTTACTAACCAACTACTAAGACAGTTTTGCCTGCAAACTCACTCAACAGAATGGGCTCTAGGAGACATTAACATGTTTTCTAAGAAGAGAACAGTTGTTTTCATAACCCTGAGAAAAGAAATGTTACTCTCAGCTCTTTACAATCATAGATATTTACAAAAACCCTTTGTATGGCCCTTAAACATGCACACAGACCTCCCTCTGACCAGGGACCTGGGGTCAGGAGGTCTCCCTGACCTTGTCAGTTCCTGAATTACTCTGACCTCTCTGAATACAAGACAGAGATGCTAATGTTAGTCTCTGGAATATGTATCCTTAATAACATGGAGAAAACATCCCATCTAGGATAAGGTGTCTTATAAACACCATCAATACACACAGGGATTTCTAAGGGAAACTCATTCATGCTTCTAGTGGAACATGTTTCTGTTACCGCCTTGCCCCCACTGTGTACAGGTGCATGCCTATACTCCAATCCTGCTGGGGGACCTGCTTCCTGGTGGAACAGCCCCTGCTTGCCCCTTACTGTCCCAACACTTTAGCTCTCACATTTCAGAGTACGTTTTTTTGGATAAACATATGATGTACACCAAAACACACCATTTCCAGACTTCAATAATGTCTTCTACGAGCTAGGTAGACTCTCACTTTAATGCAATATCTGCTACTCAAGGTTCTATGTGTGGTTTCTCATTCTGTTGAGCCTGGTTTACTTATGTATTATAGCTGCCACAGAATCATTCAGGGTAGAAGTTGGCCGAAAAGGACTCTGTGAGCTCCCCCTTCCAATTGCCAAAGCATTGTGTTCTACCTTATACTCAGACGAGGTCAGTCTAACCAGACTTTAAAAGGCAGTTCTTGGGCAAAACTGTGTATTACGTGGAAGGATGGGAGAGCAATCTCAAAAGAAACAGCTCTGCTTCCTATTCCGAAAGCAAAAGAAATGCCATGTCTTCGTTCTCTGCAAATCATATGAGGTCAACTAGACCTTCACAATCTCCCTTAAGGTAGTTTTCTAATTATTTGTGTTTACTGGCCAATACTTCTCAAAATATTAAAGACCATCATCTCAAAAACCATGCTATAAACCCAAAGGGGTTCACATTAAGAGTATAAAAAGACTATAAAAAATAATTTTGCAAGAGAAGATAAAAATCACCTTAGCTGTTCATTCTTTGAATTCCCTACTATATGTAAACTGGGAATAAAAATACATCTGTGATACCTATAAATACAAAGACATTATTAATACATAGAGTAACTTAATTAGAATGACAATATTGCCTCATAGCAGATAGTGCATAAACTTTTTTTTTGAGAGAGAGAGATAGAGCATGTGAGTGCGGGGAAGGGGGAGAGGGAGAAAGAAAGAATCTTAAGCAGGCTCCACACGTAGCTTGAGCCCGATGCAGGGCTCAATCTCAAAATCCTGAGATCATGAGCTGAGCCGAAGTCAAGAGTTAGACGCTTAACCAACTGAGCCACCAAGGCATCCCTAAAATTATCTTTTAAGAACTACACTAGTAAGCCCAGAGCAGAGGCAGAAAATGGGCTCCTAAGCTTCTCAGTCAGATGGTTGCCCAAGAGAAAGGAAAGTCTTCTAGTATGGAAATGAGAGAGACAAGGCAAGATGTTTTTGGAAGGAAATGCCATTAGCCATGACATCATTGACTAAACTATTACTTCTTGAATAATATTGAAGGAGAAATAAGAGAAGTGAAAATTGTGTTTTTTAGACCAGATGTACTCCAGTCAGATTGACATGATCCCCCCTCAGAGAGCCTATATTTAGTGGATACAGATTTTAACTTCTAAAAGCTCTGACTGAAATCTTTTGCTATAGTTCTGTGCACCATCATATGTGCCTGACAGACATTGCTAGGCAACTGGACCTGGACATCAGGCAAATACACTCTGAACCAGGCACAATGGGCCATTAGACTCAAAGGTGATCCCAAACACAAGAAATGAGGAAAGTGCACTAAAGTCCCAAGAGGGATTCACAACAAGATGCACTGTAGTAAAACTGCAGCAGTAACAAGAAAATCTTACAAGCAACCAGAGGGAAAAGTCAGGTTACCAACAAAGAATGACAAGAGGCTAAGGAGCTACTAATAGACACCAAAAAACTGATACCAGAAATAGATACCAAAAAATAATGGAATCATGCCTTTAGGAATACAGAGACAAAATGACTGTTAACCTAAAATTGTCTACCAAATTAAATTATTATTTCAGAGTACGGGCAAAATAATGCTATTTTTTAGATTTAAAAAGACCTCTCTTAGAAATGATCTCCTACTTACACTTGCTGAAATAACACTAAAAGATGCATTCCAGCAAGAGGGAAACAGAATCCAGAAAGAAAAGTAGTAACTCGGGTTGGTAGGTCTAAATGGTGAATCAACACCAGTACTTACAATTAAAAGAGAAACAAATAGAAGCTTAAGACTGGGGGTAGCAAGGTGGGGAGGGTGGCCCTAAATGTGTCTGCAGGACACAATGTCAGAAGGAGCTTGTCTCATTTAGGAGGACGGTAAATACACTTTAAGAGAGTTTATTAAAATTTGCAAAGGCAATCAGTAAAAAGAGAGAGAAGATATAACTTCTAAACACACAGAGGGAATGAAAAACAAGTCCAATGTTTTTGACAGAAGGCAGAAGGGTGGGGGAAAAAAGAAGAAAAACCATGGTAGTAGGAAATGTAAAACAGGGCAGTAGAATTAAGTCCGGCTACAAGTGCAATCACAATACTCTAAATGGAATAAAGGTACCCCATTAAGACAAGCTCAGATTATCTCTTTGTCTCTCTCTCTCTCTCTCTCTCTCTCTCTCTCTCTCTCTCTCTCACACACACACACACACACACACACACACACACACACACACAGCTGTTAAAAACATGATATGGAGGGCGCCTGGGTGGCTCAGTCATTGAGCGTCTGCCTTCGGCTCTGGTCATGATCCCAGAGTCCTGGGATCGAGTCCCACATCAGACTCCCTGCTCAGCGGGAAGCCTGCTTCTCCCTCTCCCACTCCCCCTGCTTGTGTTCCTGCTCTTGCTGTGTCTCTCTCTGTCAAATAAATAAATAAAATCTTAAAAAAACCCAAAAAAACATGATATGGAAAAGCTGAAAACAAGTAGAAAAATTACACCAGCAAAAAATACCTAAAAGAAAGCTGATGTAGCAATAGTGATACCAGACAAATTGGAATACAAGGCAAAAGCATTAACTGGGATGAAGAACATATTTAATAATAGGAAAAGAACAATCTACCAAGTTATAACAATCATGGATTTCTATGCACCTAATAATAAAGCAGCAAACACTTACCCCAAGTCACTTCTTTTATTTTACTTAAATGGCTCAAAAAAGCCACAGACAGAAAGCTAGCCTACTGGTCAGAGGGGCCCACTAGTCGGATGGGCCGTGTCCCTGATTTAGCCACAGTTTCTGTCTTGCAGGTGGTTATGGAGCCCTGAGTGGTCCCAATTCTCTAGAAGTTTTGAAGGTATTGAGAGCTGTTTTCCTCCTCTATGAGTCATGGGACTCAAATCCAACCAATTTCCTCAGAGCTGAGAGGATGACGAAGGGGGATTCAAATGAAGGGAGACACCCCCAAGCCCAGCCGCCCTGGACTTAGGCACCTGCTTGGCCTCTTCAGTGGTTTCTGCTCACTTCGCGTGCTGTCAGTGAGCTTCTGAAGACAGCTCCAAGAACACCCCCCACACCCCCCAGGCAGGCCAGCCTACTGGCTTCTGCACCAGGTACCTTTCTTTGTCCACACTCCAGAAGCCTTCTCAACCAGCCCAGTCTTTAAATACAGGCAGAAGTGACATCACCGAAGGCCACTTCTGACTGCTTTCTCAAAACATCCTTAAAACTCATTAAACTTCCCTGTCTCTGTTTAAATTCTTTACTACTAAATGTCAAAACAGAGCCTAGTGCAAGAACTAAACAAAAACTAATGAATGCCAACCACTCTACTAAGTTTAGTTTCATCTGTTTGTTGTTTTTTTAAGATGAAAGTAAAGGAGGAAGCTTTGTGTGAATCTCTGGCCTCCTAGGACTTTTCTACCTCCTAGGAAGGAACACGAAGGGTTACAAGACAGGCAGTATTCAGTGCGGGTTATAGGACTATTCTAAAAAGGAGCTACAAGAAAGCCTTCCCGAATCTTACAGGAATGTTTTCAAATCCCTTCATGTTTCCTTAGGTACCTAATTCAAGTGGGAAGTAATTGGGGCATGAGACATAATAGGGCTTATCCAAGGGCACTAAAAAAAAAAAGTATTACCTGTCATATTCCATTGATCTTAAGATACACATTTTTGCATTTCAATATCTCTGAGCTCAGGTCGCATGCTATGATCTATGGCATGTCATGATTTCATTGGCAGTTTATGTTACTTGCCCTTAATATTACACGTTTTCATCGACGACAATCAATGGAATATGGTCTGTCAATGGAAATGGCCATAGCCAGACTGACTCTGTGACACAGGATTAAAAAAATGCGGTGGATTCCCTCCTTTATCCTCTTTGTTTCTTTGTTTTGCATATACACAGTCTTAATGTGCAACAGTGGGCATGTTTATACGTTTCACACATAAGCCCGACTTCTCTTCCAGAAAGGGAAAGGCATTTTGATTAAAAAAAATAAATAAAGTATTGGCTCTGTCGCTTATAAAGTCCTTAATCACTGGTGTAAGATCCTGTCTGTTTACAAGCTGTGTGACCTAGGGCAGGTTACTTACATCACTGAGGCTCCATTTTCTCCACTGAAAATGGGTCTGCCCCGCCCGGCTCGCCCGGTTGCTTAAGGACGGCACTAGGTGAGGCTCTTTGAGCACCGAGTGCTGTGTCTGGCGCCCAGGAAACTGTCAGTTGTGGCTGGGATAGGGCCTCTCGTCTGTTCTGTTTGAGGGGCTCCACCTGCTTCTCCCCACTGCCTGTGTCTACTCCCCTGTCCACTCGCTCTAGAGGAACTCCCAGCAGGGGGAGACCCCGGGGCCAGCAGACCACCCTTTACCTCTTCTGTCCTTCTCCTGCCAAGGTGTTCTAATACCCCGAGGGCAGGTGACTACAAATGCAATCCCAGCACTCAAGGGGCATGGTTTCAGAGGCCCATGCGGGCCTTCTCCCCACTGCCTGCAGAGGCTCAGAGGCTGCTGGAGCAGGCAGGAGGAAGGGAGAGATTGCCGCAGGACCGCCACTGCATTCTAATGACGGTTCCTGTCCCACCTCTGCCCTGGAGGAACAGAGCCACAGGCGATCAGCACCGTCTGAGACAGGTAGAAAAGTGTGCTCCCAGGTGAGTGAAAGGGGAAGAGGAAAACCAGCTAAACTGGGGGTGGCCAGAGAGTATGAATTTGATGAGTGGCAGGTTAAAACAAACCACAGCCAGGCAAAGGCCACTGTCGTGTGTGCATGCTAGAATCTGGCCTCCAACTTGTTTTAGGAAAACAGTAATTAATGGACAGGAAGCCACACAGCCACTGCCCTTTACAACTTCTGCGGTCATAAACACACAGCTCTAGACTGTGAACTGGCGACCTCACTAGAGCAATTACATGCTCTGGCTCAGTTGTCTGGGGCCTCGGCTTTGATGCAAAGAGGTCACTCAGAGGCCTCATCATTCCCAAAACGCCTATTCTGGAAACTCTCATTTTAACCTTCTTAACCTAACCAACCTGTAGCACCTCTCCTGAGTGGGAAATAATTATGATTACAGAGAAGCTTCAGACTTACCATCTCATGGCAGGAACCACTGCTGATCTAAAAATCACCTGGGGAAATAAAAAAAAAAAACAAACCACGATGCCTGGGTCCTACCTCCCCGCACCCCCCCCCCCCCGTGGTGATGTAACTGGCCTGGGCGTGGCCTGGGCATCAAGATTCTTAAAAGCTCCCCAGGAATTCTGCTGTGAGGCCAGGGTGGAGCACCACGGGGCTAAAGGGTTCAGCTTCGGAACGCACTGCTAAGATCCCTTTCACTACCTAATAAAAAGCAGTGGTGCAAGATGCACCTTGTCACAATGAGCTCTGAGCGTAGCTGTTCTCTAATCCTCCTGCAAAAAAAAAAAAAAAAAAGACGCAAATGTCTACATGATTGTTTCAAAGGCCACCTCTGAAGCTGTCTTGCAAGCAGTTGACAGCAAACACACTGTGCCCACCTCTGACCCACCTCTTCACAGGGTTAAGAAAACACAGGCTGGCCGGCCCTCTGGAAAAGAGAATCGGGAGCCAAGCTCTGGACTTCTAGGACTTGAAGCCAGGTACAATAAGAAGGGAGATAAGAGAGCTTGCCTAAAGTGCTAGGACAAACCTTGTACAGGCCCCTCACAATCGGGTCAAACAAATCCTTCATTAAGAGGAAAGAACCTGACACCACGGTAATGGCCCAATGCATCCACATCACCACGTGTTCACTGGGTCAATCAGGACTCTTCCTCTGAAGATTGGCGGGGAGGGCGGGCGTTGGATGGAGGTGTCCAGCTTAGTTTTTGGTGCTCCACGAGTAGAGATTTTGGTCCCCCTCCAAGGATGTTTGGCAATGCCCACTGACATTGTCACAAACGGGAAGGGGGCTATTACTTGCACCTGGTAAGAGTGGGGCCAGGAATGCTGTTCATCATTCTTCAATGCACAGGACAGCCCCCACTACAAAGAATTATCCAGCCCCAAATGTCCACAATACTGAGGCTTAAGAAACCCAAGTGATTTCAACGTGTGATGTTTCCATGATGGTTATATGACATCTGGACTGCATCAGTTAGGTGACCCCATGAGTAACCCTGTCTCAAAATAAATCCAAACCCAAACCAAAAATCTTGGGAAACAAATAAGACTCCCAGGGTCACTTCAAAATTGAAAAGCAAAAGAGTGGTGTGGCCCATCCCTTAACATGCAATCGGCTAGCCAGGGGGAAAACTGCCTCCAGTTGACATGAGAGAACCTTCCTGCAACTCTCCACTAACAGGAGCGTTTAAAGCTCTTGATCACTAGAAGTGTTTTAAATGCACGTATTAGACCCAAACTGAGGCAACTGTTGCATAAAATGACATCATCTTTTTTGATTAAAGATTTCTTTTTAAGATTTTATTTATTTATTTGACAGAGACAGACAAAGTAAGAGAAGGAACAAAAGCAGGGGGAATGGGAGAGGAAGAAGCAGGCTTCCCGCCGAGCAGGGAGCCCGATGCGGGGCTTGATCCCAGGACCCTGGGATCATGACCTGAGCCGAAGGCAGACACTTAACGACTGAGCCACCCAGGCGCCCTTTTTAGGGGCCTGGCATCATCTTTAAATCATACTTTTCCCATGATTTACCAACATAATAAACGGAAGATTCTCAGAAATGATTCTATTTCACTCATTTATGAGAAAAGTTATTAATGCCCATGAACAAACACAGACCCAAGCATTGGAAAGCCTCTTCACATCCCCACTCTCTGTGTGGTCTTCGAACTGACCATGGAGACATGCCTGGTGCCCTGACGCCCCACTGCTGGTTTCCCCAAACTGCCCTCTTGCTCACTCCACTCCTCTGGCCAGACAGACGAAGCCACGGATGATGGGAGGACAACAGACGAGGGTCTACTCCGACTCTTCAGAATGAAGTAATAAATACAAATACGTGCTTGATAAATAAACATTGTTTTGTCTAGGCAATCAGCTCACATCAGCATCTAAAATCGAACAGCAACCCAGTTCAAATGCCAACCACCTGATGAACACACCCCACATTTTCCACATTCCCTCATTCCAGTAAAATGACTGTGGGTCATGAGAAAGAGCACCTGCGATGTTGGGGAACAAATGAGAACCCAGCCTCCCACATGAACGTTCTTTCAGTAAAAAGATTAACCAATCTGCACAAATAAACCATGAGGGAAAGTGCCCCGGGAGAGCTTAGGGTCTCTCCTTTCTCCGAGGCTCATCCTTAGGTCAGAAAGCAAACACTGCTGGAGCAACTGCTCAAAGGCAAGACATTCTGTGTGCTTGTGTAACTATATATAGGTATCACTTGGTGCCTTTTCAATGCTGAGTAATTTTTGATTACTAGGGGGAAAAATGAAAACTGCTTATTTGGCTCATAATCATACCACTCAGTGTATGATGACTCTCACTTGAGTCAGAGAAATACCCAAAAAGTATACTCAGGAAACAGATACTACCATGTAGTATTTTCTAAGCATTTCTATTTCTCTGACTCTTGACTCTGCATTTGAAGACAAGTTACCTAAAGTATATCACATCAATAACACGACTTACAGCATGTAAATATGACAGACTCAAGTATCAACTGTAAACTTTGAAAAGAGAAGTATTTTTTATTTATTCCCATAGCACAAACTTGATGCAATTAACATTCTACTGAAGTCAGAAATAGGTGCTCTGTCTCTACTTTGATTATTTTTTTTTAAAGATTTTATTTATTTGTTTGTCAGAGGGAGACACAACGAGAGAGGGAACACAAGCAGGGGGAGTGGGAGAGGGAGAAGCAGGCTTCCCGCCAAGCAAGGAGCCTGATGCGGGGCTCGATCCAAGGACCCTGGGATCATGACCTGAGCCGAAGGCAGATGCTTAATGGCTGAGCCACCCAGGTGCCCCTCTACTTTGATTATTTTTAAAGACAAGCAAAGTGAACACAGTGTCTGTTTCACTGCAACTCACAAGTTCTAGTCTAATTGCTTACACAGCAGGAGGTAACATGTTTCTGCCATACACCCCACATTATCAAAGGTTCCCGTCTGCCAAGAAAGGTGGTGTTGAGGAAAGAGTGAGAAAGAGCTGGGTCTTAAATCTCTGTGGCTTGCAAACCAAAGGCCGCTCACACAGCCTGGCTGCTTCTGACGTAGCCATGCCAGGGGGGCCATCCTCTGCCTGAAAGGCCAGCTGAGCACCCCCAGTGCCTGCGGATGACCCGCTGAGGAAACAGCTAGAGAGGAGCCCACTCAGCTCAAAGGGGACAACTGGGTGTGGTACGATCCCAGCGATGGACACCCTGAGCCTGCCTGAATACGCAGGGAGCTGACAGAAAACAGCTTTCCTTATCACTAACCAAACAGGGTGATTTCATGACCCACACAGGGTCATTATCAAAATTCTTGATCTGGAGTGGAATTACTGGTTTGTATTCACTGTCCTGAGGTAAACATTTATGGGAAATTTCTCACCAAGGAGATCTGTAAATATGTTATGGCTCTTTCTCAAGGAGAAATAAAGATGATGAAACTTTCACTCATTCAACAAATATTTACTGAATGCTTGATAAGGGCAGGGATGTGCAGACATACATCTGCATCCTATAAGGCAGAGATCGGGGTGTTCTGAAATGCCACTGAGGGGTCCAATGAGACTCAAACTGCTGGTTGGAGCAGACACAGCAGTTTCAAGATTTATACTGCTAAGTCATCCAGGCTGTACTGGCAGAGATCAATGGAACAGAGAACCCAGAAGCAGACCTACACATATACGTCCGACTGAGTTTTGACAAGGTGCAAAGTAATTCAATGGAGGAAAGACAGCCTTTTCAACAAATGGTGCTGGAGCAATTAGACATCCGTAGGTTAAAAAAAAAAAAAAAAGAAAAAAAAAATGAACTTGACCTAAGTCTCATGCCTTACACAAAAATGAATTCAACATGGACCATGGACAAGGATGTAGGGAAAGGAGAACCCTCTTATACTGTTGGTGGGAATGCAAACTGGTGCAACCACTCTGGAAAACTATGGAGGTTCCTCAAAGAGTTAAAAATAGAGCTACCCCCCAGCAATCACATTACTGGGTATTATCCAAAGGACACAAAAACACTGATTTGACGGGGCACATGTACCCCAATGTTTATAGCAGCATTATCAAACATAGCCAAACCATGGGAAGAGCCCAAATGTCCAGTGACTGATGAATGGGTAAAGAAGATATGGCGTATATATACGATGGGATATTACTCAACCATCAAAAAGAATGAAATCTTGCCATTTGTGATGATGTGGATGGAACTGGAGGGTGTTATGCTAGGCGAAAAAGTCAGTCAAAGACAAATACCACCTGATTTCACTCATATGTGGAATTTAACAAAGAAGACAGATGAACATATGGGAGGGGGGAAAGTAAAAACAGAGAGAGGGAAACAAACCATAACAGACTCTTTTTTTTTTTTTTTTAAAGATTTTATTTATTTATTTGAGAGAGAGAGAGAATGAGAGACAGAGAGCACGAGAGGGAAGAGGGTCAGAGGGAGAAGCAGACCCCCTGCCGAGCAGGGAGCCCGATGCGGGACTCGATCCCGGGACTCCAGGATCATGACCTGAGCCGAAGGCAGTCGCTTAACCAACTGAGCCACCCAGGCGCCCCCCCATAACAGACTCTTAACTACAGAGAACAAATGGGGAGGGTTGCTGGAGGGGAGCTGGGGAGGGGATGGGTTAAATGGTGATGGGTATAAGGACAGCACTTGTGATCAGCCCTGGGTGTGATATGTAAGGGATGAATCACTGAATGCTATTCGTATATTAACTAGAATTATAAAAAAGAATGGACCATGGATTTAAATGTAAAATAGAAAACATTTTCAAAAACAGAAGAAAATATTCAGAATCTAGGGCTAAGCAAAGACCATACCATAAAAGGAAACATTTATAAATTGAACTTCATCAAAATTAAAAACATTTGCCGAGAGGAAGAAAGACCCCACTGAAAGGATAAAAGACAGGCTTGGAGTGAGAGAAAATACTTGCAAATAATATATTCAACAAAGGACTAGTATCTAGAATACAGAACAAACTCTGAAAACTCAACAGTAGTTTAAAAACAAACAAACAAGCAATCCAGTTAGGAAATGGGCAAAAAACATAAAGAGACGTTTCACCAAAGAGGAAATACACATGGCAAATATCACAGGAAAATATGTCCAACATCATTAGCCATTAGGGAAATGCAAATGAAAGCCACAATGAGGGGTGTCTGGCTGGCTGTCAATGGAGCGTGTGACTCTTGATCTCGGAGTTGTAAGTTCGAGCCCCCTGCTGGGTGTAGAGATAACTTAAAATCTTAAAAATAATAATAATAATAAAATAAAACTACAATGAGGTATCACTTATCAGAATAACTAAAATAAAAAAACAGTGACAACACCAAATGCTGGTGAGGATGCTGAGAAACTGGAGCACTCTCTCGTTGCTGGTAGCAATGTTAAATGGTATAGCCACTCTGGAAAACAGTTTGGCACTTTCTTTAAAAAATTAGATATGCAACTACTATACTACGCAGGAAATGACGTCCCAGACATTTATCCCAGAGAAATGAAGCCTTATGTTCCCACAAAAACCTGCACACAAATGTTCACAGCAACTCTATTTGTAAAAGCCCCAAACTGGAAACAACCTGAATGTCCTGCATCTAACGACTAGGTGAATGACTAAACACTACGGGACATGTGTGCCTTGGAACACGACTCAGCAGGAAGAGGACACCAACTATGGATATGCACAACCACCTGGATGAATCTCTGGAGAATGCTAGAGAGTGAAAAAAGTCAATGATTCCATTTATATAACAGTCTTGGAATGACAAAATTATCGAAACGGAGAACATAGCTGTTGCCGGGGATGGGTATGGAGTGGGGACAGGAGGGAAGTGGGTGTGGCCATAAAAGGTCACCGTGAGGGATCCTTGTGGTGATGGAATTGTTCCACAGCTTGACTGAATCAATGTGGCTATCCTAGTTCTGGTACCATACTAGAGTTTACCCCTGGGAGAAACGAGGGAAGTGGTACATGAGACCTCCCCCGTATTATTTCTTACAACTGCCTCCAAGTTTACAAGTATCTCAAAACAAAAAGTTTAATTAAAAATAAAAAATACTATGCTAAAAATACTATACCAAGAAGTATATAGGGTGTGCTTCCAATTTCATATGAAAAATGAGCTGTATCTCTGGGACGTTAGCATGATGGAAACTTTTTCCCTCTACTTTTCGACCATTCTCTAGCAACCATGTAATGGTTTAATCATATGAAAATGTTTGTTCAGAGGTCAGAAAAATGTTATAGAAGGCTTCAAGGAGGAGGGGGCATTTCTGGGAGAATCTTTAAGAATGGGCAACATTTCACAGGCATCTTGGAACAATCCTGGGGACAGAACGGCAGGGACCACGGGGCAGGATGAGAGGGAGAGGGCCACGGAAGGCCCCATGGCAGTGAGGGGTAAGACAAGCTGAGAGGCCTGCGCTCACTCTCTTCAAAGGTAAATTCTGCTCTTCTTCCTATAATTTTCTCAGTAGAGATGAAAGAAGCAGCTTAATAAATACTTCTAAAAGTAGAAATTAATTTTATATGAAAGCATTAATGGGTCAAAGAAAGACACAGGTGCCCTTCCTCACCAACCCATTGGAGCAGGGAACCTAGGACTGCTCTCTCTTCCAGCAGCTTCCCCTGAAGACCACAGTCAAGCTGGCCCCACAAGTGCTTACCTCCTGCCCTGACCTGGGAACCCTCCTCTTCCTCCTGGGCCTACAGAGAAGGGAGGAGGTGGGGCTAGAGTTAAGGTCCTAAGGAAAGGAGTGGAGGAGGGTTTCTGGGAGTCAGGAGACCCGGGGTAGCCGCCATTCACAATCTACCCAGACCTTGATTTCCTCCTGTAGGTAATGGGGAGGTTGGCTAACTCATCGCCAGGATTCTTCTGGCTCTGACGCTCAGTCAGCCTGAGGTCCCCAGGCCTGGGTCTGGCCATGCATGCCAGATCCCAGGAGAGCCGCCAAACTCAGTTACTCCCTCCGAAGTCCTGCCTGTGTCCTCACCACCATTTTCTTTCTTTTGCAATATAAGAGCCACACTATGTGGAAGTAATATAGCCCTTTGACAACAAAACTTAACAAAATAGCATAACCCAAGACACAAAAGCATTTCAGAAACTCGAACCTGGGCAAGCCCCACATCTGTCTTGGAGCCTCCACCACAGCTCACCGCGAGGAAGTAAATGTGCCTGCCCAGATAGTGCACGAGACAGTGCCCATGGAAGACAGCATGCGGACCACTGTGAAGTGGGTCACAGGACTTTTACTAGCCTTCTAGAAGACCTTTGTATGATTCTGTCTTGATTTTGACAAGAAATCGCTCCAAGGGCACCCGTTCTGAGTGACCAGAACAGATCGTGATCGGCTCTCCTGTGCCTTCCTGATAACAGCGTGAAATTAGCCATTAGTACTATTTATCATTGTTTAACTGAACACACATCCCCTTTCTTCCCAGACACCCAAACTGTTCCATTTACAGCTTAAGCATTCAAAATTATTTATGCCAAATCTTCCTACAGTTGCTGCCCTCTTACTAATCCTCCCCAGCCTGTGATATCTGGATTTTCCGGCCTGGTATTTATTCCCCTTCAATTGGAGTTGAGGGGGCTCTACTCTAATCCTATCCCTGTCTCCTGGTCTGATGAGAACCTACAAAAGGCCATTTCCCTCCAGACTCCTGTGCAGACACAGATACATACGTGTGCGCACGCATGCACACACACACACACCAGACTCTACTTGTGTTTTAGTGCTTGGGAAGAAGACTTAACCAGACACCCTGATTCTTCCTGCTCCCACTCTCATCCCATTTCACCTCATTATTAACTCAGCAGGCCAGCTAACTGGGATATCATTCAGGGTACTGCATTTCTCTCCACTTCCTGTTCTCTAGTTAGAGTCACCCTGC
Source organism: Eumetopias jubatus (assembly GCF_037043125.1). Taxonomy (NCBI): domain Eukaryota; kingdom Metazoa; phylum Chordata; class Mammalia; order Carnivora; family Otariidae; genus Eumetopias; species Eumetopias jubatus. The sequence continues at coordinate 58,570,179 of NW_028274822.1, read as the reverse complement.
CCCCCTAACTCATGAGACCAGCAAATGGAACCAGATGCTACTTATTCCTCCCGAGGTATCTTGGAGAGCCTGCCAAGCTAACACAAAGAATGCCTGCCTGTACTCTGCAGGCCCTGCCAGCCGGCAGTCCACCACTGACTGGACCAGAAACAAGGCCCTGACTGACTGCACAGCAGCTGCCAACAACCTGGTCAGGGTCCAAGGAGATGCCCTGGCATGGGGCCTCTGCCCAAAGATGCTTTACACTGGCTCACTCAAGCATATCTTCTTCTTATAAGGAGGACCATAAAGTCTGGAAACACAGATAATGTTTTATTAAACGATAGCGTAATAGCAATAAATCATTTATTATGTTTATACACCTATGCTTCCAGACTTTATGGCCTTCTGAGAGTTTGAATGCAGTGAATGACAGAGAGAAAAGTCCTTACCCACTGGTTGAGAAAAAAGCAGAAAGACTATCTTAGTCTGTTCAGGCTGCTAGAACACAAATACTATGGACTGGGTGACTTCAAGGACAAACATTTATTTCCCACAGTTCTGAAGGCTGGGAAACCTAAGATCACAGTGCTGGCAGATTGGGTGTCTAGTGAGAAGCCACTTCCTGGTTCATCGAGGGCCATCTTTTCACTGTGTCCTCACCTGGTGGAAGGGGCAAGGGAGCTCTGGGCTCTCTTTGAAAAGGGCACTAATCCCATCCACAAGGGCTCCATCTTCATAATCCAATCACTTCCCAAAGGATCCACCACCTCATTCCATCCTAGTGGGAACTAGGACTTAACAAATGAATTGGCAGGGGGCTGGGGATATAAACATTCAGTCTCTAGCAAATACCTACAGAGAATATAGGCAAGTAGAAGCCATGATGTAACAGAATCCATGAGTTCAAAAAAAGCCCTGCGGCAAATGGGAACTGGTGCATAGCAGGGTAGAGGGAAATGAACAGAGAGAGGCGGGGACATAAGTGCTGAGTCATGAAATGGAAGACCACCGGGGTTACTCATGGCACTCCAGAGCGCTACTGGAAAGCTTCCCCTGAACTCTGAAGGGTTACATCCTGTTTTAGCAACACAGCACACTGAGCTATCTTGCGCCTTCCCCCAACAGCTAGAAATGCTAAAGAAAACATAAAAAGCAGAAATTTATACACAGCTGACTGACACATTCACAAAAGGAAAACTCCCTAGTATCAGAAATGCACAGGATTAAGGGGGTAGAGAGCAGCAGGAACTGGTAGAAGTTCTCTTACCCAGAAATAGGCACTCTAGCCAGGAGCATGAGAAGAATCTTCAATAAATGCACCCAGACAACCCACTGAAGGGATGCATTGAAAGTAAACTAAAAATCACCTGGAAAGGGGGAGAGTAATAACCTTCTGCTCAGGATACTGGGTGATGACCAAAAAAAAAAATCTCCCTTGAAGTATAAAAATATTTAGATGTATGCCACATACAAGTTTGATATCCCATTGACACACACCCTTTGGCACACAACTCCACAAGCCCAAAATTAACAAGTGTATTTATTTGGACCAATAATACTATTGAAGCATTTGGAAAAGACCAACGCAAAATCTCGCTAAAAGGACATTTCTACAAAACTTCATGGAATTCCCACTAAGAAATGAGTTCTGCGAGCTCATAAAAAAGTCCACCTTAGGTGAGAGACAGCAGATCTGAAAAATAGAGGGATTGGTAACACCTAAGAACTCAAGAAAATGGAACAAACTGAAAGAGGCTGTGATTTTTAAATGTTTCAAAATTTAAGGAAGAAATATCATAAGGAAAAAAGAAACTTATGAAACAGAACAAGCAAATTTTTAAAAATTCATTTCATTGAAATGAAAACTTAGTGGATGAATAAAACAGTAATTCTTTTGTAAAGAAGAGAATTCATAACTTGGACAAGAAATGAAGTAATTATTCAAAATAAAGCCCAGTGGGGTACCTGGGTGGCTCAGTCAGTTGAATATCCAACTCTTGGTTTCTGCTCAGGTCATGATCTCATAGCCTGGGATTGAGCCCTATCTTGGACTCTGCTCAGTGGGAGGTCTGCTTGAAATTTCTCCCTCTGCCTGCACCCCACTCCCTCATGTGCACAAGCATGCTTGCACGTGCACGTGCTCTCTCTCTGTCTCTGTAAAATAAATAAACCAATCTTTAAAAAATACATATAGCACAGAGAGATAAGAAGATTTAAAAAAGAAGGACAATTAAACGAGATGGTGGCTGGAATAAGAATGGCCAACAGAAGTTCCTACATAAGACTAATAGGAATTCAAGAAATGATACAGAAAATGGGGGAAGAAACACTATTTAAAGACATAATTTCACTACTGAACATTATTCAAAGAGTGAGAATTTTCCAGATGTCATGAAAGACATAAACAGATTGACAATTAATGTTGCCTAAAATATAAAAATAAATCTAGATACATCTGGTTGAAACTATAGAATACCAAACACAAAAAGAAAAGCATAAAAGTAACCAGGAAGTAAAGACAGATCATCTACAAAAATGAGAATTATCTGACAGCAGACCTCTTGATAGCAAAATAGAACCAGAAGATAATAAAAAATATTATCTTTGAAGTGTTAGGATCCCATGCCCAACTAAATATCTTTCAAGACTGAGGATGACATAACAGAATTTTTAGAATACCATTTACTGAAAGAAAACACTCAAGGATATGTTAATAGATCAGCAAGAAGAAAACTGAACTTGGAAGGAGTAACACTAAAAAGCAATGATAACATTAGAAAATATGTAAATGAATCTAAATAAGCATTAACTGTTAAATTAGCCAACTTTTGGGGGGAGGATGGTTTTAAAAAGATAAAACTAAAATGATACTACATAATGATTGGAGCTGATTGGAGTTGAAGCTTTCTAAGATGCTTATATTACTAAGGAGAAGAATGGGGATAATGATTAGTTTTACATATTAAGTCAAACAGGCATGTTAAATAAGAGTAATTTTTAAAACAGTAATAGAAATTCCTAACGAAGCAAAAGAATATGAGAATTGAAAATTCAAAGAGAAATCAACGTAAAATAATACAAAAAAGAAATGAAGAAAAGGCATGGAGTTTACAAACATAAAATACAGTGACAGAAATAAATTCAAACACATCAATAACCATAATAAATGTAAATGGGTTAAATTCACAAGTTTTTTTAAAAAAAGGTATTATCAGATTCCATTTTTAAAAAGATAGCTATAGACCAGTCACAAGAAATACACCTAAAATATAATGACACAGAAAAATGAAAACTAATGGAAGCACAGAAAAGCTATACCAGGCAAATTAAAAAAAAAAAAATACATTAGAATAAAGAGGTCATTATCAAATGATAAAGGGAACAATTCATCATCAAAAAACAGTTCTAAAAAGCAGTTCTAAATCTGTATGCATTTATATTCAAAATATATAAGCAAAATTTGACAGATTACAAGAGAATACAAATACAAAATTATAACAGGTGATTTTAACATACCTTTATCCAAAACAGATATATTTAGGAGACAAAACAAAAGTATAAAGGATTTTAAAAATTTGAACAACACAATTAACAAATGATCTAAAAAATCTTTTTCCAAATTGCAGCAATCTACTAATGGACTGTAAATCAAACATATAACTACCATTTAAAAAAACAGAACTGGGGGCGCCTGGGTGGCTCAGTCGTTAAGCATCTGCTTTCGGCTCAGGTCATGATCCCAGGATCCTGGGATTGAGCCCTGCATCGGGCTCCCTGCTCAGTGGGAAGCCTGTTCTCCCTCTCCCACTCCCCCTGCTTGTGTTCCCTCTCTCGCTGTGTCACTCTCTGTCAAAATAAATAAATAAATAAAATCTTTAAAAATAAATAAATAAACAGAACTGAACAGAATTGAAAATATCAAAATGCGTCCCATATGGCAAAGATAGGCATTATTCTGTGAAACCTTTATGTTTGTATTTCGAGTGATGATACAAAATGTACTGCTTGCTATGAGTTAAAGTTTGAAAGTCTTCAATCTAATGGATTTAAAGTCTTCACCCCAAAACTGGAGCATATGCTTTCCTCTCAAGCACTCAGGAAATATTTACAAAATCTGAACCATTTACTAGCCACAGAAGTCTCAACCAAACCCAGAGAATCAATATCACATCCTGAACGGTGCTGAAAGATGGCCCACAAGAGCTATCTGGCTGCTAATTGGTTCCCTGTGGCTTCATTCAACAATCCCTAGTAGGGTGGATGGGTACAAGGGGGTAAGGGCAATCAAAGGATACAAATTTCCAGTTATAATAAAATAAGTAAGTCCTGGGATGTAATGTATAGCCTAATGACCATAGTTAACAATACTGTAGTGCATATTTTGAAAGTCACTAAGAGAGTAGATCTTAGAAGTTCTCATCACAAGAAAAAAAATTTTTGGACCCATGTGTTTAACAAGGAATGTTAACCAGTTATTGTAGTGATCATTTTGCAATATATACAAATATTGAACCATTACACCTGAAACTAATATGTTATGTGTCAATTACACCTCAATAAGAAAAAAAGAAAAAAAAGTCCAGTTCCCTGGAATGATCTGGAACATGTCTCTGTCCCTTGCAAGTGCCAACTAACTTGGCCAGTTATTATTGTGTCTAACACGTATAAGTACTCAAAAATTTGGGTAGAATGAAAAACTCCTCAGTGGAAGCAATCTTTAAGAAGCTGAAACTAAGCTAAGATTAACCATTTTCAACCTGTCGAGATATTTCGTCATAGAGTTGAGTACTAGAAGAAATATACCCCTCAAAAGGCAAAAACATTTTGAGCTTGCATGAATGGCAGGGTGTACAGGTGTTGGGTGCAAGGACCATGATGCGAATAGGCACAAGGAAGCAGGCAGGCAAGCTGGCTAGCCAGGAGGGGTAATTCCAGATAGTTTCATATTGCCAACCCTCTTCAATCGTCTTATCTATCAACAGAGACAGTGACTTTCTAAGACCCATTCGGTTCAATCGGGACCAGAGGGCACGGATTCTTCTCATCTTGCTCTGCTGCCTTTTATTTCACTCCAGGGTCTGCAGCGGTGGGGTGGGGAACCCAGCTGGGAGACAGGGATGGTCCCCGGCAGGAAGGGTCCTCTATGTCACGCTAGAGAGTTAGACAACTGGGAGCCAGGGCAAGTTCATGTGTTTAAGCAGAGAGTCCCATTGTCAGCGTTGGGGGAGTGTCGAAGATAAAACAGAGAAGGGAAGGACCAGAAGTAGCATATGTCTTTAATGGGTTGACGGCATAGAGTCAGCTCTCAAATATTCACTTGAGAGAAGAGTGGTCAAAGTACGGGTAGAAGAGAGAATCTAAAAATGTTTATTTGAGGTGAAAACTGACCATCTTAAAGTGTGCAACACAGAGGCATTTAGTACATTCACAGGGTTGTGCAGCCATCACCTCTATCTGGTTTAAAACCTTTTCATCACTCCAGAAGCAGACCCCATACCCATTAAGCAGTCCTCTCTTCTCCCCAGCTCCTGGAAACCACTCATCTGTTTTCTGTCTGTGGATTTACCTATTCTGAATACTTCTGGTAAATGGAATTGTGCTGTATGTCCAGCTTCTTTTCCTTGGTCTATTTTCGTGGTCCATCCATGGTACAACATGTATCAGTGAGAGAGAAAAATGGAATCTTGCCATTTGCATCAATGTGGATGGAACTAAAGCATATGATGCTAAGCGAAATAAGTCAATCAAAGAAAGGCAATTATCATATGATCTCACTGATATGTGTGGAATTTAAGAAACAAAGCAGAGGATCATAGGGGAAGGGAGGAAAAAATAAAACAAGATGAAATCAGAGAGGGAGACAAACCATAAGAGACTCTTAATCATAGGAAACAAACTGAGGGTTGCTGGAAGGGAGGGGGATGGGGGGATGGAGTAACTGGGTGATGGGCATTAAGGAGGGCATGTGATGGAATGAGCATTGGGTATTATATAAGACTGATGAATCACAGAACTGTACCTCTGAAACCAATAATATATTATATGTTAGTTAATTGAATTTAAATTTAAAAATGTTAAAAAAAAATCATGTTTTCAGAGGCGCCTAGGAGGCTCAGTTGGTTAAGCGTCTGCCTTTGGCTTAGGTCATGATTTCAGGGTCCTGGGATCCAGCCCGGCATGGGGCTCCATATTCAGTGGGGAGCCTGTTTCTCCCTGTGACCCTCCCCCTGACTTGTGTTCTCTCTCTTGCTCTGCTCTCTCTCTTTCAAATAAATAAATAAATAATCTTTAAAAAAAGAAAATTCCTAAGACTGCAAAAGCAGAAGACCAGAATCTGAAGGCAATCTCAGTATGAGCAGTAAGAGAGGTCAGGGTAACCACCATTGCTCGAGCCTGAGGGACTAGCATCTGTAGCATCGTGAAAACAAATAGGAAAGACAGAGAAGATTCAGGTAGGGCCAAGGGTGACAAGTCTGTTTCTGGACTCTCTGAGTTTGAAGTGCTATGGGAAATCCATCTTGGAGAAGTCCACCAGGCAGCTGCAGAGTCTGCAGCTCTGGAGAGAAGCCACCAGGCAGCTACAGGGCTGAGGAGGCACGGAGATGCGCTGTTTTACTGTCCTCCAAGGCTCAGGGGGCCACAGTCTTCTGCAACTACTTGTGTCATTCAGAGACACATGCGACGCATGAACTCTCCTTGCCTTTTCCGGAATGTGACTCATCCGATTACAAAACTTCAGAGGTGAACAATAACGAGCCAGACTCAAGATAGAGCAAATATTATCCTCACCCTAGAGCAAAGCTCATAGCACGTTCTGTTCTGGCTTCGGTAAAAAGAATCCATTCACAGAGCCCACAGCCGGCACTTACCAATAAGTATCTCCTCTACCACCTCTGAACCTTGGATCGCCTGTTTCCATCGTTCTCTGCTTCCAGTACAGTCCAGAGTATCTACCTTCCGGAGACTCCTGTCAGTTTTATGATTCATTTAGAATCATGAAGTTTGGTGCAAATATGTAGCCCCCCCTAGTCTGACTGCAACTCTCCAGGTAAAATACTGACTGCAGCCCAGCTGAGTAATCCCTGTGAGTGATTCTAACCCATAAAGGCGGGGAGAGCCTGACCCTGCCACCTTCTCTGTGTACATCCAACCTCAGCCAACATCACAATTCTCTGAAGATCCTTGCCTCACCTCTACCTGGCATTGAATGTCAGTAATCATTTCCCTCCCTGAGGAGCTATTTGTGACCTGATGCCAAGTCCTACACAAATCCAGTTCCACGGGGGCAAGACGAACTTTGTTTGCTTTGAATATATTTATTTACTTATGTGTATATATAATTTAAATATCTATATGTAGGCATATACACATATAACATTTACAAAATATACTCCTAAGATGTTTTCTGTACCCTCAAGGTCAGGCTCAAACTGGAAATTCTGAGAAAAGAAACCATTATGGCAAACTTTCTAGCAAACTTAGATCAAAGGAGAAAGAAGGAAGTAAAAAACTAGCATCTCCAAATGCAGAGGAAAGAGACCCATAAGGACAGGAGAAACCGCCCCCAGTCCCCGGGGTAAGTACACACGTAAGTTAAGGAGCAAGGGTTACCCACGATGAAAGAACATGCTGTGAAGCTCACCAAGTCCCCAGGCAAGCTGTGGTCACCACAGCTCCACATTCTCGCCCTTCATTCACTCCCTCACCCTGCACGTCCCTGACGACGCCTAAGTGCCAGGCACTGTTCTAGGCACCGAGACCCCACAGTGAACTACACAGACACACCCTCTTCCCACAGAGCTCAGGTCCTAGAGGCACATTAGTGAAGGCGACAAAGAAATAAAACCCGTGGCAATTTCAGACAAGTGCTGACAATATACAAGTAATTCACCAAAATCCATAGTGTGTCAGATGGGAAGGTAGACAGGGATGGCCAGGGTGGAGGCAGGGACAACTTGAATGTGTAAGTGGGGGGTCCAGGTGGCTGAGGTGAGATGTCAGCAGGGACCTGAAGGCGAGGGACTGAGTCCCAGGGCTGTGGATCTCTGGAAAAAGAATGTCAGAGCCCCCCAACCTCAAGAACATCAGGGCATCTGAGTGGCTGTGAGGGGGCAGGGGTGGAAACAGAGGTAGCGACACCAGCTCCTTTGCTGTGATTTATTTGTTTTGCCAGCTATGTGTCAAATGGAGTTGTAAACAACTTGGGAGCAGAGCCTGTGCTGCCATGTGCACATCTGCATCCCCAGTGCATGGTACAGAGCCTGAATTAAGTGTGGGCAGGCGCATGGCTGGATGGATGAGGAGTAACTGGGTGAATCGGGAAACTTGGCCAAAGGGAAAATGCACTAAGTGAGGCCGTTAGCAGGTAATAATGCTGGCTTTAGCCATCACCGTAAAGGCCTAACCAATAGCTTTTAACTCCATCAATATGCAGGATATTTTCCAAGAAAATATACAGCTTTAATCTTATAACGGAAGTCAACAACAAAACAGCTTTTGCGTTACTGTATGCAAAGGGGAATATATATATATATATATTCATTTTCTAGACCGCTTTGCTAGAATACATTCACTCCCTCAAATAAAAAGAAAAGCCCTATATTTAAACCATGGTACCTGAATTATAGATATAGGTGGCTTATTATTTGTTTACACAGCTTTAATAGACAACCATAACACATTTTCCAGCTCATAGGAACAGGAGACTCGAGGAAAAAGCTACTGCTTAATTTTGTATTCTAGTAATAATATTCTCCACTTCGACCCATAAAAGGAATTAATGGCCAGCTCATCTGAATGGAAATGGTAAAAAAGTAGTTTTAGATCACGGTTCACCAAGCCTTTTCTGTAGAGGGTCAGACAGCAAATATTTTAGGCTTTGCAAGCAACATATACTCATTGTCACATAGTCTTCTTTGCTTTTTTAGGTTTATTTTTGTGTGGTTGTTGTTGTTTTATAATGCTACGAAAAATGTAAAAACCATTCTTACTTTCTGGGCCCTACAAATAAACCATAGTTCACCAAATGGGACACTTGGAGTCCCAAGCCCCTAACAGTTAAACCCAAGAAAGAAATCTGCATATATCTTGGGATTACCTCTTTCAGTCTCTCCAGCTCATTCTGGAGGGCTTGTTTGGATATTTCCACTTCAATCATCTGCTGTCGGAGACTTTCGTTTTCGTCCTCAGCTTTAGCACGCTTTTCCTCCACAGTTTCAAGTTCATGATGCAATCTGACAGACACATCTTTGGCTACCTGTATCAACCAACAGAGATAGTCATCAGGACGTAAAGCTTTCTGTGTGCTCAGGGCACATTCAAACAACTTCAGAGGCAGAATCATTAAGTGATAGGATATCACAGTAAAGGGCAAAGACCCTGGCAATATTAACAAGCCTGTCTTTAAAGGAGGAGGTATCAGTTTCATACATGAAACCCACGTTACGAGCGAGGATATGACCTTTATCTGGATTAAAAGGCTACCGCGGATAGCTCTACCTCGTTACAGAGTACCACCAAGAATGCCAATTCTGCTCACGCACACAGGCTTTAATGACAAATTAGAAATAATAACAGTAACTACTAATCAATCAATAAACATTTCTGTTCCCTAAGGCAATACTAAAACTACCCGCAAAAAAAACAAAAAACAAAAAGCAAGATAATCCTGTAAATTAGGTAGTCAAGTTTTAAATTGTCTACTGTGGTAAAATATCTGAATGTTAAAAGCAGTTAAACGTTTTTACCTTCTAAAGGGAAACAAGGAAAGAGATTTTGCAAGAGAAATATAAATCACCCTTACATCCCACTGAATGACATTTTGTTAGCGGTTTATAGATTTGATAGAATTACAAAGGTTCTTTCCCTGTTATCATAATGAAAGGCGAAATGAGATTTCATAAGTACTCCCATAATAAGGACTTTATGCATAATTCATCTTTTGATAAATGATTTGATGATTAGGGCATGAGAGAAGCCATGCTACCCATGGAGAGATCAAATGGTATGATGTCTGGAATTCCTTCACCTCATTCCCACCTCTGCCAATGGTTTTCAAAAACACCTTAGACATTTAGCTTCAGACAGTCAGTTATGATCCTATTTCTCCTTCAGTTAAATCAAAACACCATCCTTGGGTTATGGTCATTTCAGGTGTTCTGCATTCTAGAAACTTAAGTAACAATAAAAACATTAAGTGATTATAGTCAACCTTTATGAGTGGTCTTTGACTATCATTGAATTGATAATCAATAGATTTTTAAAAATATTCCAGATCTTTAGAAGACGTTTCTGTACAATTCTACCCAACTGTCAGACCAAGTGGCAGATATCTTTTTTTAATTTATTTTTTTAAAGATTTTATTTATTTGAGATAGAGAGCAAGAGAGGCAGAGCATGAGCAGGGGCAGGCACAGAGGCAGAGGGAGAAGCAGGCTCCCCACTGAGCAAGGAGCCCTTTGCAGGACTTGATCCCAGGACCCTGAGATCATGACCTGAGCCGAAGACAGACGCTTAACTGACTGAGCCACCCAGGTGCCCCAATTCTCTTTTTTTAAATTGTAGATCCCTTACTACGATTTCTTTTCTTTTCCTTAGGTTTTAAGATTCCAGTTCATACGACAGGTTTAAATCTTGGGCTGTCAAAGCCATATGACTACACATAACCTATACACCATAAGGTGAATGAAGAACCTGTATGCTGAAATCTGTTGAGAAAGAGAGAACTACTACTAGAATGGCAGGACCGTGGGTAGGTGGGTCCGAAAGCTGCGGGCCTCAGCCCTGCAATCCTGCCCCCTGCGGCCCCTTCTGGGAATGAGCACTCCATCAGTCCTGCTCACTCACCTTTAAGTCCTGTTCCAGACTCCGGATGAGCTCGCCATCTACCTGACCAGTCTCAGCCACTTTCAGGCTCTTCTGCTCGGCTTTCCTGAGGCGGTACTGTAGGATTCGGCAGTTTTTATGAGCGCGGTCCAGCTCTCGCCGAAGCTCCTGCAGCTGGTAAACATCTTCCTCTAAGTAACTGTCTCTCATCTCCTCCATTTCAGCGCGGAGTTCATCCAGTTCATCCTACACAAGCCAGATGGAGCAGACTTATAAGCCAGGTCCGCTGGGGCAAGGATGGGTCCACCCCAGCTCTGCAATACTGGACGTTAACCACCTGTGCACTTACCCTGCGGCTGATGGGCACACCTGTGTCAGAGGACACAGGGACCTCTGGAAAGGGTCACACGAGACAATATCCTCAGATGTCTGTTCAAATCTCATGGATCCAGAAACTCAATACCAGGAGGGATTATTCACTACAGCCTGCCAGCATTTATTCTATTCCCAATATTTTCTTACATACTCAGAATCACAAATAAAATCAGCTCTGCAGATAACTGAACCTTTAGATTCAAACCAAACACTGACCTAAACCTTATCTCCAGGGCACAGTCTCGGGACAAAGAGGAGTTGCACAGAGCCCTGCCTTCGAAGGACATAAACTTTAATGGGATCATAACTGAACCGCCCTGGAATTATGACACACCTGCAAATGTCCCTAAAACTCGGTTCCACCATACAAGTCTCAGCGCTGACTATGTGACTCACGATTCCAAAGATATAACTTTTGCATTATCTCAAATCCACATTGGGTTTGGTTTTTTTCCATTCACTTGGCCTTCATTTCCCATCTCCACTTTACTCTGGCATCAGCATGAAGAGACTGTGGGTACAGGAAAAACCCAGGAATTGTCCTTGCTCCCCCTCCTCCCCTCCCATTCCACATCCAAACCAGTGCTGTCAGCCCAAGAGCAACATACATGTGGGGCACTCTCTCCCCAGTGGCTGCACACCACAGCTAGTCCCCGCCTTCATCTGTCCCAAGGGAGCAGGGGCACACACAGGCAAGTTGTGTGGGGCTTCCCTGCTTCCCCTTTAGCCAGTTCTCCACCCAGAGTTATCCTTTACTATGGAACTCAGACCACGCCCCTCAGACCTTCCAGGGGCTTCCCGATGCCCTGAGAAAATTCTTCAAAGTCTTCCCCAGGGCCTATGAGCTAGCCCCTTCTTCCCTGCCATACTGCTGGTCTCACGGGATCTGGATTGCTGAAGGCCTTCCCACCTGTTCTACCCTCTCCTTAAAATGTTCCTCTCCAACTTTTACAGAGTTCATTGTCACATCATCTGGAAGGCAGACACACAGCACCTTCCCTGACCACCCATCCCCCCAACCCCACCGTCTCTAATTCTTCCTGCCCTGCTCTGTTTTCTTCCCACCTCTTTATCACCAGCTACTAGTTATTTGTGCTTCTTCCTATTCTTGTCTGTCACCCATACTGAAATGTGAGTGGCAGCTCCCCTGCACTCACAGCGCCCAGAGTGGTGTGAGCCACACAGCAGGCCCTCAATAAGCATTGGTGGGATGAACACACACGAACATTGGTCAATCCCAACAAAGACCAAATTGTAAAGACGACCAAAATCAAACACAAATGCACCTTTGTTTTGTTCCAGTCTTGTAACCTAATTACAAAGAATTCTTCCCAAACCCACAGATGTAGTTGCAATATGCGAGACATAAACCCCATTGAAGTATTACAAAAGATTTTAACAAGGAGTAATTTGGAAGGTGGAAGATTAAGAAAAGCATTCTAGGCATTTTCTTGATTAGTTTGATCACGATGGTTTAAATGTCTCCAGACTAGGATACATTCAGTCATTCCTTTTTGTTTTGTTCAATTAACAGTGAGGGTCAAGGAAAAAACTCTCCACGATGTGGACACCCTAAGTTGTCAGCTCTCATCCTGCTACTCAGTTTGTTCCTGATTCTCTCCACTCTCACTAATCCTGCATTTGTTCTTAAAAGCAGGGATTTACTTATAATAAAGAACGACAGCTTCCCAACATCAAAGCCTCAGGTAGATAAGAAATTGACCAGAAGGGAATCTCCTGAAGAGTAATTTAACCTGGAAAAGTTTAAGTGTAACAAATAAATCTTCCACCTTCAGATTTTGTACTCTTTATGGAAAAGTACAAATTGGCACAGACAGTTGCCCAGCCAACCTCAACCATATGCAGTGGTCCACTGGAAGGAGCACAGATGTAGTAGCATCTCATTCCCCCAAACCACAGCCTGTAGCTTCTCCCCAATCTGTCCACACTACCCTAACGAAGAGAATGGCTTACTCAACTGACCTTGACTCCAAATGGAGCCTGTCTGAATGGACTGCCAAGAGGAAGGAATGTTAAAGAAGAAAAGCTTTACCATGCCCCAGTAGTAAATTGATATAAAGTGGTTTTTTTCTCAGCTTCTGAATGTTCTTACAAAATTTCTATAGCAGCGGTCACAACCTCATTAAAAATATAAGATGTTCTACGGTGTCTTAAGAAAAAGGTAAATCTTAACATTGAAAAGTGTTGTGAAGTATAAGCAAGTTTTGTTTCTTTCCTGTTTTCCTTCATGGAGAGCTCTTCCTATACATCTTGTTCCTAGTAGGAAAATTCGCTGCGACTGGGAGTTCACAGACCAAGCGTGGAAGCCAGTCAGTTGAACATATGTGAATAGGATGGACAGGCTGGGCTCTTCAGGGAATGAGAGAACGCAGCTCTTTCAGCACGGTCTTTGCCAACATCAGCAAAGAGTAAGTTGGCAGACTGATGCCAGATCCCTACGCTGAGGCTGTGATGCTGTGTGGGAGCCATGCCCCTGACCCGCCCCATGCTGGGGGAGACCAGCTGCAGACTGCAAGCTTTAACACAGGCCTTGTGGGTATCAATCTTCTGGTAAAGATTAGGTAATTAATCCCGAAGCTTCAAAATCAAGGTCAAGTTTCTCTTGGGTTCTACCTGTATATATGATGGGTCTTTCAGAAAGAGCCTATTCTCTACTTGTGTCTGAGTACAGTTAAAAGGTAACTGTTTCATTGTATAACTAACACACAGTTCGATACAAGCAATAATCATGACATGTATACGTATACATATAAATATATAGTAACTGTGGCCATTCTGTTCATGGAAGGAATTGTCTGTGATTGCTTTTCCTTCTAGAAAGCTTTTCCTTCTAGAAAGTCATTAATGCCTGGAATTACCTGTTACTCAAACAAGTTTTCAAAGTGCAAAAAAGCCATAAGAAAACATAAAATACAACTTTTGGGTATAAAACTGTTCTCTAGCTTTCAGATTTTGTACCAGGAGGACCCTCATGGACCCAAATATCAAATGCTGGATATGCTCTATAGATGCGTAAACAACTACGCAAGCTAAAAGAAAAAAGTGTGTAAGGGCTAGATGAACCGGCACCTCCAAATCATTCAGTAGGCCAGATGTAAGCACCTCATATTTTTTGGCATAAATAATCACCAACATTAGTTGCACTGAAAGGAAAATTAGGCAGAGACTATAATTGCATGTATTTGAATCATTGCTTTTATAAGTCATATTTTATCTAAATTTGTAGAACAGAAGATATCTGATTCAGCACTTTACTTTCATTACTAACCCTATTCTCACCCTGCCAGGAACATATTGCCCAATTCATAGAAAAGGAGAGCAAACCCACGCTGGTTAGCATGTCCAAAGCCTCCACAGCTAATAAATAGAAGCTAGACTGCACACCCACGTGCTCTTTCCAGTAAATACTATAAACTATTTGCAACAATCAAGACAAATGAAACAATAATAAGCCTTAAATCATGCTTTTAAAAGCCCACCATAGGTATGACATAATAATGCAAGTTAACATTTTTAGATCTTGACAACTGTCAATGTGTGAGCATACCCATTTTCTCAACTGGCCCTCAGAAAAACACTGCTATATGCAGCGAAGATATTAATACTCCCATTTTAAAAATGATGAAATCGAGATTCTAAACATTTAAATGGCTTTTCAACACTAGTCTGGTGCAGAGATGGGACCAAGGTCAGTGTTTCAACTCTTTTCATAGAGCCTTGAAAAAAAGCAGCTTTCAGGTTCAGCGAAAAGAAGTTATAAGAATAGCAAATTATAAACCATGTAAGCTGGCAGCAGACATCTGAAAAGCAAAAACTGCAATTATTCAGATTAGGGTCATGATGGATAGTGGTTTTCAGGCTACCACTACGTTAATTTTTCTGACAGCATGCTCTAATTTAGAATACATTGTATTAGAGAACCTTAAAAATGTCTGCTTTTTAAACGTTTAAGAAAACCAAATCAAGCAGAACGTACAATGTTTCTGGCAAATATAATTTTAGACATAGTAAGTAAAAGTAGAAAATTGCTGTTGTTTTTTTTATACACAGAAACTAGTAGGAAACTCAGTGTATGCCGCTTGCTTTAGTGTTTATTTAGCCTTCAATGTTCTCAATGTTTAGCTTTCCTAGGGAGCCTCTTTTCATTTTAGGTAAAAGGGCCGTAATGAACACCTCTCCACTAGCCTATGTACAGATGGTCTTAATCAACAGTTTTATGTAGAATTAACATCAGGTCTGCTGCGTACTTCACTGTTAAGATCATTACCTCACTGAAAAGCTAATTTAGTTTTAATTAAATCTATTTTTCAAATTTCGTTTATAAAATGAAATCTTGAAGGAGTGTGAAACTCCCAAACTACTCCCCTTTGCCTGCAGATAACAGATCGAGCCTTATTATATACATCAAATTACAGAAATAATGAGGTACCATGTGTGCACTAGAGTAAACCAAGATTAAAATGAAGCGCTTCAATGCAAACTTCCACGAAAACAGTTTCACCCACAAGTAAAAAATAAAAACAGAATCCACCATATCTTAATTTAAGGGATGCAAACTCTTGATCATACTGCGATAGCTGTATTCAAATCTTAATCTCCTTCAAGCAACCTGAAATCAATAACTAGTTCTACATTAATATTTTAATAACCCTTCTTTAAATAGATCCCAATTTGGACAGGGGAGCAGTCATCTGGCTACTGTTGCAATAATTCCATCTTCTGGGAGTTGCAGACAGAAAGATCCTCTGCTGTAATATACAAATAATCCACCTCATTTCCCTCCAGACAATGAAAATGTTCTCTGCACAGTCCCAGCTATAGATAAGAAGGCACAGGGGCTGCTAACCATTGTTTACCAAGTGACAGTTCACCCAGCAGCTGATGGGCTCTCTTTGCCCTGGTCTACATTATCTCACCACCTAAGATTATTATAGCCACTCTTTCGCAAGCTGAATAAAGAATGGGTGTGGAAAGTGGAATGTCAGGAAAGAACAGGACCACTGTCCACTTTAACCCTTCCAAAAGAAAGGCAGAGGAGAGGAAGATCTCGACACTTTAGCTGTTCAGAACTGTTTAATCTTGCCTCAGTGTCCCCGCTCCGGGCCACACGGAGCACCTGGAATCCACAGGGCCAAATTTAACAGAACCATTTCAGAGCTTGAAACTTAAAAGACTATGCAGGTGAGAAACAGGGTGGTAAGGCTGGATCAGTGGTGATACACTGCAATCTATAAAACCCCAAATGACCCTACCAATAATCTCCCTTAGGAAATCACTCCTCTCAAATGATCGGATGTTGCCTGCCCTAGTAGCTAGCAGGGACTTTTGTTTGAAACAAAAATAATTCTTATGAAATCACTGAGAAAGCAGAGCAAAAAAAAAAAAAAAAAAAAAAGCAGCCCTTCCCCCACACCAACCCGCGCCCATCCTGCAGGACACTGGGGCTTGGGAGAACACTATCTGGACACAAGTGGAGGGGACATTGTGAGCACGTCACCAGGAAACTGAACGGCATTTTCAAAATAGGCCAATAAACTCAAAGTGATTAAATCCTCCTGAAAACCCGGTGGAAACAGAGGACATAATTAATATGTTCACGATGAGCACTAAGCCTGGTCTGATTGTCTCAGAGCACTCGAGCAAAACCCGGTGGTGGCAGGCAGGCAGGGAACACACCCACAGCATTTTGTCGATGCACTCGTCACTGAGAAACGTGCCTGGGTTCGGTTTGAAAAAGAAGCAAAGGCCTCTGGACAACTGAACTCAACCGCTCACCTGAATGTCTGAAGATTTCCAGATATATTTAAGTTCATCAGGGGTAATGGGACACGACTGCTTTTCTGACTGTGTTTTCACACATAAAGCCAGCTGCCTGGACTGAATAATTGTGCTACCTTGGTGCCCTTTGATGAAGATAGAAGTAGAAAGAGAAAGCAGGGTCAGGGATGCCCCAGACAGCCCCATGCAGCACAAATGACATCTGTTAGAAAATACAGCAGACCGGCTAAAAACCAAGAGAATTCCACTTGAATTTCTCGATCAGTAAGACATCCCCCTATGGCTTTGCAGGTCTTATGTAGCTGCTTGATTACCCTTTGGTCATTCCAGCTCAGGAAGGGTGACAGTCTTGCACAGTAATGGTGACAGAACTGACTTGGGAAAGAAGGGGACACTTAACATGGTCACAATCCTCCAGAATATACCAAAGTAAAATTTCTGGGTCAAGGCTCTTCTTGTTAGGTAACATCTGAATAGAGGAATGCTCTGTCTAATCATGAGAGCCCTGTGCAACATTCCCTAGGAAAGCAGTAGGTCAAGGATGAGTTTTAACCGCCATGAGAAAAAAGTACCAGTGAGCAACGAGAGCATTAAAAAGATAAGTTTTGATTTATAATGTGCACGCTCTACACACCCTGTGCCAAGGCATGCCACCCGCCTCTGCCCCTTGAGATCACTCATGATCACAGCCCCATTTTGCACCAGTGGGCATGCTCACTGACCTTAATCTGCCAGGACTGCTGTGTTTTCTCCCGAATTGAACGACTGTAACTTAAGCTCCTGAATAACCAAACACATAACTTACACATACATCTGTGTGCAGACTTTTGGTTTCCTAGCTTCCTTCTGAGCTCCTCTACCTCCTTCTCTCTCCTGCTGTCAGAGGACAGGCTGGGAGATGCACTCAGGCAGAGAGAATGGTTGGCCACGACACTTTCTCCACAGGAACCAGCAACCCTACATTTCCCACAAATTAAGCATCGTCAGTGGGATTTATTTGACCATCTGTACATAGGCTAGTGGAGAGGTGTTCATTACGGCCCTTCCACCTAAAACGAAAAAAGGCTCCCTAGGAAAGCTAAACATTGAGAACATTTCAAGCTAAATAAACAACACTAAAGCAAGTGGCGTACACTGAGAAAAGCAGCCTGCTGCGGTGAGAAAAGCAAAAGGTCTGGAGCTGGGAAAAGAGAAGCTGCACCTCCTACTTGCTATACGGCCTTGGGCGAGTCATGTAAGGTTTCTGGGCTTTCAGCATCCTTGTCTGTGAAACTTGGGGTTATGATAAAAATGACCACAATTATACCCTATGTTGTTGTGAAGACTCACTGAAATACCAAATACACGAGATCAGACTCCAGGGTCAGACAGCTAGTTCGTTCACTGAGAATGGACCAATGTGAAAGGATAAAGCAAAAAAACAGTTACCTAGGAATGAACTCTGAAATGACTGTTGAGCTGCCTACCTTAAGATCAAAGACGCAATGGGAAACTTCTTTTACAGAACGCTCAATTTCCTGTTGTTTAGCAGGTCGTGTTGTGGATAAACCTCATTTAATCA
This sequence comes from Eumetopias jubatus, assembly GCF_037043125.1. Classification (NCBI taxonomy): domain Eukaryota; kingdom Metazoa; phylum Chordata; class Mammalia; order Carnivora; family Otariidae; genus Eumetopias; species Eumetopias jubatus. Next base: position 58,551,638 of record NW_028274822.1, on the reverse strand, counting down.
GAAACACTGTGAGTCAGGGATCTTGCTAAGAGCTGGCGCTATAACCCAACGAGATCATCTTTCTGGCCCTTAGGGAGTTTACATTTGTTGAAGATCTACAAAAGTGTTGATTTCAAGATGGAGTCACATACAACATCACTGGTCTTTCTCTTCAGCACCTTTGAAAATCACTCTGTTGTCTATTACATAAGAGGGGGTGACACAAGCAAATGTACTGCTTGAAACATCTTACTCCAAACTCCCAGTCTGTTCTCACGTCTCCTTCTCTGCCTCACTGCGACCTCTTTGCAGGCAAAACAACTACTGGGCTCAATTGGGGAGAGCAGCTCCTGATAAGAGGTGCAGGTTTAGAATACTCAGCCATAAACCTATTCTGATGTCAGTCTGAACTGCACACTTTACCACCTTAAATCAGCCCAGGCCCTTGGTCCCCCTGGCCAAAAACAGGGCCTTATTTGGGTAGGTTCAGCATTTGCTGAAAAAAAAAGTACAAATGACATAACCTAGATAAAGGAAGGCCATCCGCTGGTTTGGGCGGAGATATATATTAGAATCTTAACAGAAACATGAAAAGATTCATACCACTGTAGTAATTTACTAACTTGAAAACTGTAATAAAGCAGCTGCCCCCAAATCAATTCCCCCGTATTTTCTCTCAAGTCACTTGAATTGTCTTGACACCCCCCCCCCCCCCAACACACACACTAAGTCCTCTGTTCTGCAGGGCCAAGCTGCCCTCCTCCTGGGAGAAAAGATGGAAGTCAGACTGAGGGACCCAAAGCTAAGAGGACCGACAGGAGGTCTTCACTAGCAGGACCTCACAAGAAACAGAGACAGGGCGGCAGAGGTTGCAATTCCCTCGAAAGTGTTCGGGAATCAAGCGGCCTCTCCTGACAAAGAAAACCATCTTGTGGACACCTACAAAGAACAGGCCGGCCAAGCCCACCAAACCCCATGCCTCAAACCGGGCCACACTCATGGGACCCCTGAGCTTAAGGTTTATCACTGAAAACACGGAGGCCCCCCAGAGAGAAAGAGGGGGCCTCACTTTGTATAAATGCAGGAAAAGCATCTGGCACATCCACAGCCTGACCCACAGCAGGCTCCACAACCTACACACACCTGCACTGGGCAGGGCCCAGAGCTCCTTGGCTAAGGGTAGCCAGATCCCACAGGTGAGAGTGGGCATATTTTGGCCGAGGACACGGTCAGCGGTGTATCCAAAACGTGATTCTGGCCCCCTCTCCCCCAGCACATCTACAGAGGCAAAGGCGTCAGCAGGAAGAAGCAAGACTTCAAGAAACAAGTAAAGCTAAGTGGGGTGAGAACCCGCCCAAACCCCCAGGTCTTGCTGCTCCTTCCAGAAGTTTTAGGTTAAGTTCCCAAAGCCCAGTGTGTGCGGGGACGGGAAAGCGAAGGGCAGAAGAGAGAACGTGCTTGTCAGGACCGGAAAGGCTGGGCTCGTGGGTCCCCGCCCGCACCCAGGCCATTTGGGGTCGCCTCCGGGGCACCTGCGGCGGAGCCGGCTGCTCACCTTGAGATAGTCGTTCTCCGAGCGCAGCTCCTCGATCTCCCGCAGCAGCTCCTCCTCCACCGCCGCCGCCGGTACCAGTCGGGTCTGCTCGCCCGGACCGGGCTCCTTGGGGATCCCGGGGACCGTTCGCTCAAGCGGCGCGCGCCCCCCGGCATCCTCTGCCACACCCGTTCCCGGGGACCCCGCGGGGACCCCGCCCGGGCTGCTCCGACCCCCGAGGCAGGCGCCGGCGGCGGGAGGCGCGGCGAGGAGCGCCGGGGGCTCGGGGCTGCTGGGCGGCGCCCCGCGAGCTGCGGGGCTCGTCGTGGGGGCTCCTCGCAGCGGTTCCCGGTCGCTGGAGCCCGTGCCAGACTCGGCGTCGCTGCTGGCGGCGGGGAGCAGGCGTTGCTCGTCGGACAGGGGTTCGGAGGGGCAGTCGGAGAGGTCCGAGCTGCTGTCGGTGTGGCTGATGCGCGAGCCGGAAGCAGGGGAGCCGGCCGAGGAGGTCACGGCGAGGATCACGGCGGGGATCGGGGCGGCAGGGACCGGGAGCCCGGTGGCATGGGCGGGGGGCGCCCCGGAGCCGCGTTTGGCTTTGCGGCCCTTGGCAGCGGCGGACAGAGCCTCGGTCCCGGGCGGCGGCGGCGGCCTCCCCGCCCGAGGCAGCAGCTCCGCGGGCGCCGTGCGCGCCACCCTCCTGAGGCCCGGAGCGGCCTTGACGCCGCCCGCTGCCCTGGCCCCGGCGCCCGGCGGCGGCTTGTCCTTCGCGCCAGGGGCGCCGCCGCTGCGCCGAGAGAGGCGGCCGGGCGCGGCCAGGGTTCCCGGCGAGGGCGGTGCTTTGCCCGCGAGGCTGGGCGAGCGCTGGGCGCCGGGCGCCGGGGCTCGGCCCGAGGAGGGGGCGGTCGGAGCCGGGCCGGACGCCGGGGGCCGGCCGTGTAGGTCCTTGAGGAAGGGTCTGGCGGGCGAGGGCGCGCGGTGCAGCCGCCTACGCTCGGCCAGCGGGTGGAGGTGGTGGTGGCGGTGGTGCTGGCCGGGCGGCAGCGGCTTCGCGTCCGGGGCGCCACCGTCCGCGAGGCCGTTCAGCGTCTCCATGGCCGGGTCCCGGGCCGCGAGCAGCAGCTCCGGCGGCAGATGCTCCGGGCGGCGGCGGCGGCGGCGGCGTGCAGCCTCCCCGCGCGCCCTCTCATCACTGTCCCCCAGCCCCGCCCGGTCTGCGCCCCGCGCTCCCGCGCCGCCGCCGTACCCCGCGTACCCCTGGCCCCCAGGATCCCCGCGGGGCTGGCAGCCGCCGTCCTCCCGCTCTCCCCTCGCTGAGGTCACTGCCGCTCGAGTTCACCCGGCACAGCAGCGCGGCGGCTCCCTGCCGCTCGCATCCCCTAGACACGGCGCTCCGGGCTCGCGGGCCCGCCGCCGCGGCCTCGCACACCCGCACTCGCCCGCTGGCGGCGCGCTCCCCGCTCCCGCGTCCGGCTCCCCGCCCAGGGCAAACCAGCTCCCCGCAGCGCCCGCCGGCTCCGGCGGAGAGGAACTGCACGCGCGCTCCCCCGCCTCCCGGCGCCCTGCGCCCAGCCACCGCGTGCGCATGTCCCGCCTCCCGCCAGCCGGCGCCGGGGGTGGGGGCGGGGCCTGCGCTCCCCGGGCTAGCGCGCGGGCCTCGGCCCCCACCTTGCTTCGCCCTGGGACCCTCCTTGCTTTTTGTGGTTCTAAGGACAGTGCCTAGATCTGGGGAGGGAAGGAAGTAGCAGGGGTAAAGTGAGGTGGGAGAGAGGCGGGCGCTGACTGCTTGCGGGAGACTGGAGGTCCGGGAGACTTGAGCGGACCCCTCTGTGGTGTGTGCAGTGGGGCGCCCCTCTCCCGCTGTTGTCAGCCAACGCTCCCCACAGGCCCCCACATCAAACCCCTGCCTCCTGGGGCCCCTTAGTTCCCTCTCCGCTGTCTTCTCACGGCTGTGCCCGTAGTCCCCACACTTCTTTGAGGACTAGCTGGTACCCGATGCAGCTATCACGTCAAAACAGGCCCGGTGCTCCACAGTTGGCACCCCCAGTGGCCTCCGGAGCTCAGAGACCGAGGAGCTGCTGTAGAAATAGGAGAAGCCGCTCGCCAAGCTTGGGGTCAGAAAGGAAACTCACATTTATAGTTCCGACTGGGAGCCAGGCACTGTTAGACACTTCGTAGGCATTGTTTTATTTAATCCTCATAATAAGCCCGAATTGGAATTACTGTCTTTTTTAAGGATGAGGATACAGGCGCAGGGAGGTGAAGTCGGTGCTTTAGCCAGGCCATGGCCGGGTGGGGATTCACACCAAGTCTGTAGAATTCTCAGTCCTACGTGCTGTCCCCTCAGAGAACCACGGCTGTGAGTAACCATTCTGCCACTTGAGAGTCTAACATGGGCCACTGGCCTTTTCAAGCCTCAGTTCTCCTGCCTGTATAATTAGAAAATACTACTAGGTGAGTGTTGGGAGGATTAAATGGGCAGTTGTGAGGAACACTGTGCAAACGGTAAAGTACTTTTCAAATATCCTTGAGTGCGGGTTTTGTCCCAGACATTGGATGTTGGGTAATACTCAAAGGACTAAGGCCAAGGCCCATCCTGTCCTCTAGACTTGGCTTTGCCAGAAGCAAAGGGACAGGCAATAATTACGAGTTGCTAGGGTGGGCATTTGCCCCCCACCTGGGAAGACTGGCGTTTTCCTGAGATGTGGTTGGGTGCCCAGGATTTACAGAGCAGGGGTTGTAGGTGAGAGATGGGGGCGAGTGCGGCCAAATATCCTGTGGCTATTATCCTAAGGGATGGGGGAGCCTTTGGAGGATGGTGAGCATGGCTGATCTTATTTGCCTAGAAAGATCCCAGTGGCTGCATTAGTGAGGAGAGGGAGACCAATGAGGGGAAGCAGTCAGTGGTGGCAACAAGCACAGACCAGGCGTTTATGGCAGTAGGGGTCGAGAAAAGCGGACAGACTTGGAAAGATACAAGGAAGAGGAGGCTCCAAGGTCTATGATCCTAACCACAAATTACCCTACTGAGCCAACTCCTTCAAAAAATACAGGATAAAGTGATTTTTAAAAAATCACTGTAAATCAGGAGAATCATACTCCCAAAAGACATCCTGTCTGCTGCTTCTTAGATGCCAGCAGTGATACTGGGCCATCTTCCGTGGCTGAGCTCTGAGGGCACTGGGATCCCATCCTCTCTGCTGCTGTTCATGTTTTTTGTGAGTCATTTATCTGCAATTCCTCTGAATGTGTGACAGCACACTCAGAATATAATCTGTACTGAATCTCCTTTGACGCAATATCTAGTAAGACCACAGCCATATTTCATGGAGTATTTGAAGAAAAAGGACACTGGTAAGCAACAACACTGCAGAAAGGAAGGGGTGGGGGTTAGTGCCCAGCCACGGTGGGGTGTCGGAAGGGCCCCCCCCAGCAGCCAGCTCTCCCCTAGAGGGCGCTCAAACTCTCAGTTGGAGTCAGTTAATCAGAAAGTGGCAGCCGGGTCAGTCCTGGAGCACAACCCACTGTAACTCAGGGGCCAGGACCTTCACATAGAACTTCCTCCAAGACCCAGAAGTCTCCAGTACCCTACATTTCTGAAGAATTATGTCCAGGACTTATAGCACAAGCTGGTCAGCTGCTCATACTATATATAATCATGCACAAGGCCACCTGAAAATGTTCCGGTAAATTAGCCTTCCAAAAGTACTAGCCGGATGACCATACTATTTGTAGCCAGCTTCCCTTTCCTCAGGTAACAAGTCAAGCAAAATTCATACTCTGGCAATTGTTTCTACTGGCCCTTGGCAAGGAGGCGTTCGATAATGCTTTCTTTTTCTATTCAGTGAGTCACAGGTATAAAAATATATCTGCTTTCATGATAGATGTTTTTAAGTCACATGTGATTTTTTAAAAAAATTTTGTTGCCCCATTAAGTTAGTCTAAAGGTGTTGGGAGTTACTATTTAAAGGAGGCTTAAGGTTCTTTCTTCTGGAAAACAACAACAAAATCCCATGTGGGTGTGCCTCTTTGGATCTGTCTGCTCTCAGACCCAGTCTTTGCTTGACTGCTCTGCACAGAGGAAGGAGCAAATGGTGAAGGTTGGTTTTGGAAGGAAGGTTTGCTGATTGGGTTTGGCTGGTAGAGATTGGAGTCTTAACAGCAAGGGAGAAACCAGGTTTACTTATTACCTTCTCTGTCTGCCTCAAGTGACTTCTTCAGAGTGGCCCAGTTTCCTTTGTGGACTGGCTTATTGGGGTTCCAGCATTCACTGGATGACCTGAAGCCTCTGGTAACTTTCCCTCCTCCTGTTGCCTCTTGGTCAAGGGTCCTAGTGGCTTCTTGTGGTTGCAGATCTCTGGGTTACTTCACTGTCCCCTGTTTGGCTCTCGATTCTTCCCCCACTCTATAACCAATTCACTGCACTGTAAACCCTGTGTTATAAACACTTGCACTACATACCAACTTTCCGATTTTCTCATTCTTTTGCAGAAGCCTAAGTACAGGCCTAGGGAACTGCATGCAGCAGCATTGGTATAACAGGTAATTTGGTATGACTGTATCCGGTGTGGTATAGTGACAAGAGCTGAGGCTTCCACACCACGTAATCTGGGTCCAGCTTCTGCCTAAGGCACTAATTAGCATGCTCTGTGCCCTTGGGTAAGGTATAATTATCACTATCATCATCACCATCATCTATTTAATACCAGGGGAATAATCAATACTCTTTGACATGTGAGCACACACAACTTGGAGCAAAAGTTAGAAAACCTAGTCTGTATCTATACAGTTATATAAAGAGAAACGGAGTTTTTTTTTACTTTGTTTGACACATAGTAGAAAAAAATATGGCATGGGACTACACTTCCCCTACTGCACTGTACGCACAGACAGAATTATATACAGAATTTCTGCACTCTCAAAACCTTGTCCAAACCTACGGACATTCTTTTCTAGTTTTTTTCTGCTTATTTGAACTCAAAAGTGCATTTATAATATGAAATTTACAAGTGCATTTATAATATGAGATTTACAATGACTTCTTCATCTTTAGTCATTTTGTCATCGATGGCAACGCCGCTGAACATGTTTGAGTTATCACTATAACAGACCTCTATCTCTGCATTTTAGCAATTGCCTCTATGTATAGAATCTGACTACTTCCTTATATGTATTTTCTAGTATTTTGTACCTAAGCTTTATATGTGGAAAGGCATATTACTTTGTTATAAATTGCTTTCTTATTATTTCTCTTTTATATTATCATTAGAGCATTATATTGAGTTTTAAAGATATGTGTGATACACACATAATGAATGATACACACATAATGATTCTCATTTCAGGTGGAAAGGGCGGTTGTAAGAAAAGGGGGGGGCTTTGTGCTGACAGGGTTGAGATCCACTGCCCCATAGGGAAACAGCTAAGATGTGTTGGAGGATGCCCCCTAGTGGTGAGTGTTGTGATGGCATCCCTTCCCCAGCACAGAGAAAATGAGTCTGGATGTGTTGGTGATTCTAAGAGACTTCCTTTCGTTAAATGAAGCAGTATTCCCTTATAAAAGCTTTTGACATATTCGATAAATTCACAGTTAGAAATTTGGGCTCCCTTCTTCTGACAACATAACTGCTAAAATTTTTTAAATTATTTTTAAAAAATTATTTTGGGATTCTAAGCTTGATGCACATGTAAAATACATTGTTAAATAGGGAAAACTCATCAAAATTCTCTACCTTTCCTGGTCGGCAGCATGTATACTCTGAAAAATTCAGGGAAATTAATGTGTTATGTTGCCACCACCTTAGTTTAGAACATTACCGATTTCACTGTGCAGCTTCTGAAATGTACAGCGTGCATTATGTTTGCTTTTATTGTAACTTATTTATATCTCTACCTACACAGTTACTACCTTTCAAAACAGAAATGAGGATGTGAAATAGAAGATGACAGTAGCCACTTCATCTCACTGATCCGCTTTCCCAACGACAGAGCTCTTCTTTACCTATAAAATAAGAGCAGGTTTACAAGGAAAGCAAAAATAGAACAATGGATTTATAGAAGCTTCCATAGCACATAGTGCTTATGAAATAAGTCTCCTGACTAATTCAAGAAATATGACACTACAAAAGAACCCGCATATAAATACATTTTGATGACTATTTCTATGTAAAATTACTGTCAAGCAAATTTCACCAGTGAGGCGATAGAACAATATGGGTTCTGTGTCTGATCATGATGATTTGTTCAGTTACCTTGAATAAAATAGCTCAGTCTTCCTGGACCTTAGAGGCCTCATCTATAAAATTAGGGAGTTGAACCTAATAAGCTTTAATGTATGTCCCAGCTTCACAAATCTGGGGGTTGAGGTGAATTTGCATGTGCTATTTTAATTATCAATGTGGGATTATCTGTAGCAAATTGTAGGCCACCTCTCTTCATTCTCAGACAAAATGTACCAGGCGATATAAACCAATTTTAATAGAACAGTATAATTAAGAAGGTTAATATGATGGAATAAATATGACAAATGTTAGTTATGCATATTCCTGATTAACCTATTGGGGCAGACTATTGAGAGTTAATCATGTTTTTTTTTTTTTTAAGGTTTCCTTTATTTTATTTTAGAGAGAACGTGCACACACGAGCAGCGGGGAGGGGCAAAAGTAAAGGGAGAGAGAGAATCCCAAGCAGACTCCCCGCTGAGTGTGGAGCCTGACTCAGGGATCTCATGACCCTGACTGAGATCATGACCTGCGATGAAACCAAGAGTCAGACGTTCAACCAACTGAGCCACCCAGGAGCCCTGAATGTTAATCATATTTTTTTAAGTGACCCTCAGTATTATTACTTAGAATAAGTCCATTTCACATTTGTCTGTTTCAATACTCCCCCATGGGATCTGAGAATTTGAAAGCAGAAAGAGGCCTTGGAGAGAATTGCCATCCTGTTCTTTTGTCAGCCCCTAGTTAGGCACCCCCAGGACAGGGACCCACTGGTTGTTATTCTGAAGCAGTCCTCCCGTCCACAATTAGGGTGATCATAATCAGACCATAGACTATTTGAGAAGGAAGGGGCACTATTAATAATGGCATGAGACAACAGGCATGAGCTGGACCTGAACAGGCAGCTCAAGCTATATATAAAGTCACCCCATGACTCATGTACATTCCTCAAGGTAAGAATGTCTCCAAATTGGATCAGACTGATTCCTCTTTATGTCCACCGACACTGGGAAGACATGAACTCTTTTCGTTTTGTTTAACTCTTTTACATATAACTGGATAGAAGACTGTTAAAGAGGGTGCCTGGGTGGCTAAGTCTGTTAAGCGTCTGCCTTCGGCTCAGGTCGTGATCCCAGGGTCCTGGAATCAGCATAAGGCAAGGAACCAAGCTGAAATGGAATAGAGCAACCATTCTTTATTTTACAAATATATGAATCTGTGAAACACAGTCTTCATGCTTTAATGGGTCTTGTTTGCCCTTGAAAAAGACTGTGTAAATATTAGAAAATCATTATATATTTAAAGACTGTAAGTCCCTGAGCAGCTAAACCTTCTTAGTAGCTGTCCAGATCAAAGCCTACTTTGGAGTTGGTGCTGAATAGACAGTCTTATAGCTCCATGAATTGCTTTTGTTCTACAGTGATGTGAGGATCTTATTTTTTGCACCAACATAATGCCATTTTTTCATCTAGGATACAGCATTCAGTGAGTTAATGAATTCCCCATTCCTCTCTGCCATGCAACTTAGTATGTTTACTTATTTCTGTTTTCTCTGTAGGGTGCTTCTCAAATATCATCAAGGAGTTTGGAAATTTATCAAGTAATGAAAAATGAAATAATCGTGGAAGCATAGAAAGAGGAGATAAAGAAAATAAAAATTCATTGTCTATTCACTATTTCAAAGGAATGAAACACATTGTTTGAAGGATTTAATTGTTTCCATCCCTAAAAAGATAAGCTAAATAGAATGGAACGGGCTGTCTTTAAAAGTACCATCGCGGGGCACCTGGGTGGCTCAGACGGTTAAGCGTCTGCCTTTGGCTCAGGTCAATATCCCAGGGTCCTGGGATCCAGCCCCACATCATGCTCCCTGCTCAGTGGGAAGCCTGCTTCTCCCTCTCCCTCTGCTGTTCCCCCCTGTTTGTCCTCTCTTGCTCTCTCTGTCAAATAAATAAATAAAATCTTTTAATAAATAAATAAATAAAGTACCATCATAAGTTCTCCAGAAAAGTATTGCCTAGGCTGAAGGCAAAAACTGCTACAGAGAAGATGGTTATCTGGGCCAGGGGTTCTCTTCAACTCTGTAGATGTATTCTTGGCTGTCTTCTATAGAGTATAACCTTCTCAAGTACAGAGCCACAGGGCAATAACGAAATCCGCACACAGTGGGTAGGTGGTGTATCTCTGCCTATTTTCTAACTACTATAACTCACCACTGGAGCAAGTGGGGGTCAAGAAGGAAGACAGCTAGGAACTTTCAGAGCTGGAGGACTACGAGAGCTGCCGCCATTACTGTGGCTGTCCTTCTGGTCTTTATTCTTTTTTTTTTTTTTAAGATTTTATTTATTTATTTGACAGAGAGAGAGACAGCAAAAGAGGGAACACAAGCAGGGGGAGTGGGAGAGGGAGAAGCAGGCTTCCCGTGGAGCAGGGAGCCCAATGCAGGACTTGCTCCCAGGACCCTGGGATCATGACCTGAGCTCAGGCAGACACTTAACGACTGAGCCACCCAGGTGCCCCCTGGTCTTTATTCTTAAAGAAGACAAGAGTCGTATCTTTGTTGTTATCTGGCATCTTGAATATTCTACACATTGAGGACATTCCACACATGTCAGGATTTTATGTAATCATAAAAGTTGCCTTTCTCTTCCTTTCTTTGTTCCCACTCTTAAAAGTCTCTACAAATTTATCATCAAGGTCAGGGACTTGTTACTTAAAACTTAGAAGAATTATCCGTCTGTTCAAATCCCTCTTCAGGGATGATGCCCTTCTATCCACGCAGCAAGATTCTAGAATCTTAGACAACATTCTATCGAGGAGAATATTCTGGATTTCATTTTTGCTTTATCCACTGAAAATTATGGAGGCTGAAGCGTTCCTTTATACTACTTCTACATATACTTCCAGGGCAAGAAGATGGATGAGAAGTATGATTATTCTATAGCTTTCCAAAGAGAAACTCATTTTAATCTCAGTAAATGAAGTGTGGAGAAACCAAGATCAAAAGCACCAGCAATTAATGTCTCCTAGATACCTGGAACTTTTCAAAGTAAAATACAGAGCAGATTTCCACCCTTTAAAGAATTTGTAAATTCAGGAACTGCTGGGAGCAGGTGAGTGCTCCTTCGCATTTTGAGAGGCCCAAATCTATGACTGAGTAAGTATGGGCTCTGACAGCACTGAGAGGCTTTCCTTTTGAATCAGGAGCTGCACTGACCAGGACTCGCCTGGTATAGTGTTCAAAGAAGCATGAATGACCTAGGACCTCTATCCTATTATTTCCTATTCTTGTCACTTCCTGTTGTTGGCACTTCCCCTGAAAGCGATGACATATGACATCAAAGGAAAAGAGAGGATCAGCAACCCCTAGTTCCTTCCCTGCTCCTCCTAAGCTGAAGGCTGCGAGTGTGGGAAAAAATGTGCAAGTATCAAGAAGCAAAATCAAAACAGCTGAGTTAGTCTGGGGCCGAGTACATCATGCAAAGTGCAGTGAACAGCAGCGGCGAGTGCTTGCCCAATTACTTCTGTGAGAAAGCACAAGCCAGGGGCTGAGAGCTGGGACTCTGGCCCCAGACCCTAACATTGCCAACTTGTATCCTCGGATAGGTTAGCTACTCTCTGTGCTTCTGTTTCCTTATAAAATGGTGATAATAATGGTGCCTGACTCATAGGGTTGTTGTGAGGATTACATTTTTTAAAAGATTTATTTATTTATTTATTTTTGAGAGAGAGAGAGAGAGAGAGAGAGAGAGAGAGAGAGAGAGAGTCTGTGTATGTGTGTACACCAGGGTTTGGGGCAGAAGGAGAGGGAGAGAAAGTCTCAAGCAGCCTCTCCCCTGAGCTCAGAGCCCCATGTGGGGCTCGATCTCATAATCCTGAGATCCCGACCTGAGTTGAAACCAAGAGTCAGACGCTTAGCCCATTGCACCAAGGCGACCCTGAGGATTACATTTTAATACACACAGATATTGAGAATCATATTGCTTGGCATCCAGCAAGACCTGAATAAAGATCAGCTATTACTAGTAGAGATGAAGGTATGAAACAATGTATCATTGATTCATGATACCAGCACCTCTGAGTCCATGCCCACCAACCAACTTTCCGATGGTAATTTAGCTTCCTGTATAAATCCGCTTCCAGGCAAAGAATGTGCTCGGTAGTCCATTTCTCACTGGAAAATTATGAATAGGTATTCCGATTTGCAAACTTAAAAAAAAAGAAGAAAACACGCAGAGGGAAGTAATTAAGTCTGGCAAAGCTTTCTGGTGGAGGTAGCAAATGAGGCTTATCAAAGGGAATAATGGGTCCTGGATATGCTTGTTCTCTCAGTTTTACAGATGAAGAAACCAAGCCACAAGGAAAAGAAGTGATTCAGCAAACCCCACAACACCATTTAGTGGCAGAGCCAGGCTTTGCCCTCAGGAGTGCTCACCCACTGCCATACCCTGAGCTACCTCCCAGCAGAGCTGCTGCCTTCCCCGCAGGTGGGGCGACCCCGAGGTGGCAGGCACCCAGCAGAGCTGCTATGGACCTTGCCTAGAGGTGACAGGGAGCTGACTTTGCCAGATGCACAGAGGACAGATCGGCAAGAGAGGCAAGGGGAAGGAAAGAGCTAACCATCATCAAGCAGATGATAGCTGTGGATGTCTTGCTTCTTCGTGGGAAATTTAGTGCCTGATGTCTGTTCTCTGGGTTCAGAAAGCCAGGAGCATTTCTAGAATTTCGATTCATCAGTGAGATGATGGTGGAAGGAGAGTTTATATTTAGCAGGAATCAGAGGGCCTTGGGAGCGCATGGAGTCCATATAGGAAAAATGAGTTCTGCTCAAACAAATTCTATATGTTAAAAATTTGAAAAGGTGGGGAAGCATTTTTTTAATTAAAAATGTGAATAGGGCCATTGAGTGAGGAGTGGCAGGATCCCTGATCCCTGTATGGTGACCTAGGGAAAGGCTGACCTTGAGCCCCTGAAATAACTGGCTGTCTTTAGGTCCCTTCAGAAGTTTAAATGTGGTCCTGGGAGAGTGTCATTTGAGAGGAGCAAAGGAAGAAGCAATTAGATTCTTTGAGACTTGGGAAAACAGGCACAAGGGAAATGACTTGTGATAGTCCAGTGTCCATTTGACAGCACTGCTGTGTTTGGACCTGTTTCCCTTTGTGCTACATGGTGAAATATGCAATGGACAAGGGCCAGCCCACCAAGAATGCGCTTTGGTTGTACTTACCTACTATCAGATGAATAAGAAGCATGACTTTGATCCATGCCTTCAAAAACTGTAAGTATCTCCATCTCAGACATTTATTTGAGCACAGAGATAATGTGGTCAGATCCAATGCTGATTTAACAAAATGCCTTAGGAAAGCCCTTGATGATAGTAATAGCACCACAGATGTGAAAATCACATGGGCGCCAGGGTGGCTCAGTCAGTTGAGCGTCTGACTCTTGATTTAGGCTCAGGTCATGATCTTGGGGTCGTAGGGTCAGGTTCCTTGCTCAGAGGGAGTCTCTCTACCTCCCTCTGCCCCTCCCCCCCACTTCTCTCTCTCTCAAATAAATAAATAAACCTTTAAAAAAAAGAAAATCATGTCATCAGTGTGCATGATGTTACTGATGATTTTGCATATATGTGTGGAATTGACTTAGCTTCTTAGGCCACAGATTTGGATGTTTCTAGCTCCTTGTCTCCCATGGCAGTGTTTCTATATTGATAACTAAGGAGAGAGTTGCCACAATCCCGTCCCTCTGTTTGTCTGCTTTGGAGGACATTGAGGTTTCACTGGAGCTATATGCTGTCTGAGCGTTGATCTAAGGAGGCAGGAGGACAGCCAGGAGTCTACTTGGATGGCACTTTCAGAGGACAGAGGAGCGAGCTGATGCTTGAGGGAAGACAAGATGCTTCTCTGTACACTTTCCTGATCCTTTAAGTTGGTTCTGGGCTCCAGAAGTTTCATCTTTCTCCTCTCTCTGCTTGCCCAGTGACTTCTCAGCCAATCAATTCAGAATATGTACTCCTTGAGCATTTTCTATATGCAAGGTACAGTCATCATCCATCTCCTTCATGGTGCCCCCACCTCAGCCCCTGAGCTCTATCCTGCACACTGTCCAAGCTCTCTAGAGTCCTTTGGTTAATGACTGATTCCCATTTCCTGTCACTGCAAGCTTGGCTAGCTTCAGGGCACAGCATGGGAGCGGAATGCTTAACCTGGACTTATGGCATATGAACTGCAACATTTCCATATTTATCCTGCACAAACCAGGACCAGATTGTGTACACATTTAAGGATAAGGGCAGGAGAGATGCCCTGCCAATTGCTAAGAAATTTCTTGAATAAAGGAGAAATGAATTCATCCATCCATCCATCCATTACTTCTACTGTGCAAAAGTATTAAGTATTCCTCTCCAAATATGTAAACATGAATGTTTCCTTTTTCAATTTTTAAAAGTAAGGACAGAGAGGGTGTCTGGGTGGCTCAGTCAATTAAGCATCTGCCTTCAGCTCAGGTCATGATCCCAGGGTCCTGGGATCAAGTCCCGCATGGGGCTCCCTGCTAAGTGGGGAGACTGCTTTTCCCTCTCCCCTTGCTCCTCCCCCCTGCTCATGCTATCTCTCTCTGTCAAATAAATACATAAAATCTTAAAAAAAATTTAAAAAAAGTAAGGACAGAGACTATAACTGCATCAATTGCTGTTAGATACACTACTAATCTCAAATGAAGGGGAAATAGAAAAGAAAATTTTATGCATTTTCTTCTCCTGACTCACAATGTTAATAAAGTCTTTGTTCCTATTTAGACAGCTTGTGAATGGAATGAAATATAAAAATCTTGATAATAGTAAATTTGGTTGGGAACTAAACAGAAGACTAATTTATTTTATTTTATTTCTTTTAAGTAGGCTCAATGCCCAATGCAGGGCTTGAACTCACCATCCTGAACTCAAGAGTTGCATGCTTCACTGACTGAGGCGGCCAGATGCCCTGAAGGGTAATTTAAATTATAGAAAATTTGTAGGGTTTTTTTTTTCTAGTTTAAGAAACCAGACTTTAATAATGTATAATCATAATGGGAACTAGGTGGGGCACCGGGGTGGCTCATTCGGTTAAGCGTCTGCCTTCAGCTCAGGTCATGATCCCAGGGTCCTGGGATTGAGCCCCTCTCCCTCTGCTGCTCCCCCTGCTTGTGCTATCTCTCTGGCTCTCTCTCTTTCAAATAAATAAATTAAAATCTTTAAAAAAAATAGGAACTAAGCAGCATATGGTCATTGTTGATTTAACACCCAATCTTGCTCTGTGCCTGGCAAGCAAGGAATGATCAGCCAATGTTTTGCTTTAAGACCAGACTGACCTCAAAATCTCAATAGACCACAGGGGATCTTTTTTTTTTTTTTATGTTATGTGAATTACCATACTAGTGTCATCAGTTTTTGATGTAGTGTTCTGTGATTCATTGTTTGCGTATAATACCCAGTGCTCCATGCAGAACGTGCCCTCTTTAATACCCATCACCAGGCTAACCCATCCCCACCCCAAGACCCTCAGTTTGTTTTTCAAAGTCCATAGTCTCTCATGGTTCATCTCCCCCTCCGATTTCCCCCCCTTCATTCTTCCCCTCCTGCTAGCTTCTTTTTTTTTTTTAAACATATAATGTATTAATTTGTTTCAGAGGTACAGGTCTGTGATTCAACAGTCTTACACAATTCACAGCGCTCACCATAGCACATACCCTCCCCAATATCTATCACTCAGCCACCCCATCCCTCCCACCCCCCACCACTCCAGCAACCCTCAGTTTGTTTCCTGAGATTAAGAATTCCTCATATCAGTGAGGTCATATGATACATGTCTTTCTCTGATTGACTTATTTCGCTCAGCATAATACCCTCCAGTTCTATCCACATCCTTGCAAATGGCAAGATTTCATTCCTTTGATGGCTGCATCATATTACCACATCTTCTTTATCCATTCATCTGTCAATGGACATCTTAGCTCTTTCCACAGTTTGGCTATTGTAGACATTGCTGCTATAAACATCGGGGTACATGTACCCCTTCGGATCCCTACATTTGTATCTTTGGGGTAAATACCCAGTAGTGCAATTGCTGGATTGTACGGTAGCTCTATTTTCAACTTTTTGAGGAACCTCCATCCTGTTTTCCAGAGTGGCTGCACCAGCTTGCATTCCCACCAACAGTGTAGGGGGGTTCCCCTTTCTCCACATCCCCGCCAACATCTGTCATTTCCTGACTTGTTGGGAAGCAAAACCTCTCATTGATGTTTTGGTTTGGATTTCCCTGATGCCAAGCGACGTTGAGCACTTTTTCATGTGTCTGTTGGCCATTTGGATGTCTTCTTTGGAAAAATGTCTGTTCATGTCTTCTGCCCATTTCTTGATTGGATCATTTGTTCTTTGGGTGTTGAGTTTGATAAGTTCTTTATGGATTTTGGATACTAGCCCTTTATCTGATATGTCATTTGCAAATATCTTCTCCCATTCTGTCGGTTGTCTTTTGGTTTTGTTGACTGTTTCTTTTGCTGGGCAAAAGCTTTTATGTTGATGAAGTCCCAATAGTTCATTTTTGCCCTTGCTTCCCTTGCCTTTGGCGACATTTCTAGGAAGAAGTTGCTGCAGCTGAGGTCGAAGAGGTTGCTGCCTCTGTTCTCCTTTAGGATGTTGATGGACTCCTGTCTCACATTTAGGTCTTTCAACCATTTGGAGTCTATTTTTGTGTGTGGTGTAAGGAAATGGTCCAGTTTCATTCTTCTGCATGTGGCTGTCCAATTTTCCCAACACCATTTGTTCAAGACTGTCTTTTTTCCTTTGGACATTCTTTCCTGCTTTGTCGAAGATGAGTTGACCATAGAGTTGAGGGTCTATTTCTGGGCTCTCGATTCTGTTCCATTGCTCTATGTGTCTGTTTTTGTGCCAGTACCATACTGTCTCGATGATGACAGCTTTGTAATAGAGCTGGAAGTCCGGAATTGTGATGCCACCAGCTTTGTTTTTCTTTTTCAACATTCCTCAGGCTATTCGAGGTCTTTTCTGGTTCCATACAAATTTTAGGATTATTTGTTCCATTTCTTTGAAAAAAGTGGATGGTATTTTGATGGGGATTGCACTGAATGTGTAGATTGCTCTAGGTAGCATTGACATCTTCACAATATTTGTTCTTCCAATCCCTGAGCATGGAACGTTTTTCCATTTCTTTGTGTCTTCTCAATTTCTTTCATGAGTATTTTATAGTTTTCTGAGCACAGATTCTTTGCCTGTTTGGTTAGATTTATTCCTAGGTATCTAATGGTTTTGGGTGCAGTTGTAAATGGGATTGACTCATTAATTTCTCTTCTGTCTTGTTGTTGGTGTATAGGAATGCCACTGATTTCTGTGTATTGATTTTATATCCTGCCACTTTACTGAATTCCTGTATGAGTTCTAGGAGTTTTGGGGTGGAGTCTTTTGGGTTTTCCACATAAAGTATCATATCATCTGCAAAGAGTGAGAGTTTGACTTCTTCTTTGCCGATTTGGATGCCTTTGATTTCTTTTTGTTGTCTGATTGCTGTGGCTAGGACTTCTAATACTATGTTGAATAGCAAGACCACAGAGGATCTTGCTAGCTGAGTGAATCTGGGCAAATTGTGGCTTAACTTCTCTCCATGGAGCTTCCTTTGTCCACCAACAGCATGACAAAATAGTGATAAAATACTCCCCCAAGAGTTGTTGTGGGAATTAAATGAGATACTGTATGTCAAACTTTTTGTACATTCAAAACACACAGACAAGTTCCAATTAATTAGCTATGTGACCTTCCAGCAAGTCACTTAACCTCACCAGTTTCAATTCTCTCCAAGTCTAAATTCTCTTCCCAAACAGCCTCCTTGGATTATGGAGAATTGTAATTAACGTATTGAGCACCAGCTTAATTAGTGCCACCTCCTGCTATCCCTGCAATTACACTGTTTATACGTAACTGGCCCCCCAAGCCCCTGAATGGTGCCGGGGCACTCAGCTAAGAAAACAGTGTCCAATCCTATTGACACTCCTCCTTTCCTTAGCAAACCCTTGTTCGCTGAGGACGCAAAGGTACACTTCTGAGCAGCCCCTAATGAACTGATAAGATTGAAAAAATGCAGTTTGAATTCTCAAGATTTTTCTTTGGATGAGTGATGGGAACAGAAATGACCCTACACATGCATAGTGCACACCTTCCTTTGCTAATTCTATTTAGATGGACTGTTGCAATTAGCTATGACAGCCGCTTGAAGCATTTTTAAACTGAAAGGAAATCTTAACTGACCTGAAATCACCATCAAGATGTATGTTTATGTGTGTGTGGGTGGATGTGGGTGGGGGCACAAGTGTGCATCCAACAGAAATCTGTATAGTCAGGAAGGTTTGACTGCATGAGTCTTAGAATCTGCTGGTTGATTCTATTTCCCACCCAAACATCTGAGTCAGCCCTAATTAAGGCTCCTTCATTTAGCATATAAATTTTGCCAAACATAAAAGAACACAAAAATGACTAATCATTGCTTTGGCCCTCAAAGAGTCTTTTTAAGGAGCCAATATATAAGCAAGGATGATGTATGCTGATGTGTTAGGGGAGATGGGTGCTGCTGTGGGATGCGAAGGAAAGAATAAACAACTTCCCCTGGATGCAGGTAGGAGAGGGCTGGTGAGTAGTCTGGAAAGGAGGTGACCATTTTTGTCTTTTCCAAATTTGTGTTCCCCCAATTATTAAGGTTCAGTCCCTGCTCATCATTTTAAAGAAAGATAGTGGCTCTTGCCCTCTGTCAAGTTTAAGTTCTCTTGTTTGGGAACATGACATTATCCCCAAGCTAAATGTGTCAGAGGGAGATCACTGTGGCTAATAACTGCAAGCAAATCAGAGTTTTGCTGACTTGTTTGGGCATGTTTCATGTAAGGGGAACTCAGCAGGGCCTACTCATCAACCTCCTCTTCCACTGGGGAAGCCAGGGCTCACCAACAGCTTGGGGTTCCCATGGGGCAGGTGAAGAGCAACTGGTCATGCTCCCTAAACAAAACCCCACAGTTTACAGTGTAAACAATAGGTGGGCTTTTCACTGGATCACTTTCTAAGCCCCCATCTTTAGGATAATTGATTCTTTGGAATGAGGCCACTTTGAACCAAGAAGAATGTGGAAGGGTGGTTTGTGGTTAGGTTCTCTCCACTCCCACATAACCCAGCCAGAAGGTGGTTCTTAAAGGTATCCAACAACCACCATTAGGAGCTTCAGAGCCCTCAGGGCAGTGGTTCTTAAATTTCCCATGGATCAGCATCACCTGGACCCCGCTCCCCAGAGTTTCCTATTTAGTAGGTCTGGGTTGGACTTGAGAATTTGCATTTCTAGCAAGTTCCCAGGTGAGACCACGTTTTGACCACCACTGCCTTAGAGCATGACTGATGGCTCTTGCTAAAGCGAACTTTTCAGACAATTTAAGTATGAGACTTAGTGCTATCTTGCATGGTTAGATGATTAGACCAGATATAATAAGAAAAGGATGTTTGATGAAAGATCACCTCTGTCTCACTTGACTGAGTGGGTAGGAGACAGGTTTCCCAGAAGTTTATCATATGGGGCATCTGGGTGGCTCAGTCAGTTGAGCATCTGACTCTTGGTTTTAGCTCAGGTCATGATCTCAGGGTCCTGGGAGCAAGCCCAGCATCAGGCTCTGTGCTCAGTGGAGAGTCTGCTTGTCCCTCTGCCACTCCCCCCACTTGTGCATGCACACCTGTGCTCTCTCAAATAAATAAAATCTTAAAAAATTAAAGTTTATCATGAAATTGTTTTAATTTTTTTTTTTGAAATCAAGAATGCTAATTTCTTTCCAGAAGAAGATTGGGAATTAAATCATACAGAATTAGATTACTTCCCAGACTGGGTTTGGGACATATGTTCTTTTATACCATCAACACAAGGCACTTGCTTAACATAAATAGAAGGTCGTTTCACTTCTTTATTCAGTAGATACTCCCTCAGGCCTCTAGGTGAGGAAATGGTATCACACCACATGCACAAGAAAATCAGAGTTCCTGCTTTCTGCACAGCAGTAGAATTCCTTGTCTGCCCTTCGGTCTGTCAGCTGTCTCTTGGCTCACTTGTAGCTTTCACTATGTCTGGCTTTAGTCTGTGAAAGCTTGGGCCGTGACCACACAGGACGTTGCAGCTCTGTTCCCCCAGCTAACCGACTCCTTTTCTCCTACCCGTGTTCCAGGACTCCCTGGAGAGAAAATCTGATTGACCTAGCTTGAGCCAGGGGTCTGCCCTGACCCAGTGGGGGTTGAGGGTGCTATCAGCTCTGGGGCCAATGGCCAGTCCAGCATCCCCAAAAGAAAGGGGAGTCTGGGTGGGGAGGCAATGATGGATGCATGCAAAGTGGACCATATACATCCTACCGCACAGCTTTGCATACAAGGCACTACATGCGTAAAGCACCTAGCTAGACACTCAGTCAAAATTAGTTTCTTTTCCACCTCGTTCTTCTTCCAAAAAATTCATCAGGAACTCAGAGAACGAGGTAGAGGAATCTGGTTAACTGTGTCTAACAGGCTAGCATAAATGCGATGGTCCCCTGAACCCTTGATCCGACCTCCTCGTGGCTGTGCAGCTCATGTTGTTTCAGGGCTCGGCCACAGGCTCAGGCCCCGGGCTCCACGGGAGAGGCAAAATCTTCAGGGCTGCCAACTCAGGACATCAGGGAGTAGTAACACACCTCTCTTTCTTCACACTGCAGAGGAGTGTGACCATTTGTCAGAGATTTTCTTTTTGCGGAAAACGTGACAGAAAAATTATGGATGTTGTTAAAAAACAAAATTCAACTGAATACATTTGAAGATTACAATTTGCTTTATTCAATGATTCACAGACCGGGCGGCATCCCATCTAGCAAGTAGAAAGGAGCTCTGAGCAGTTGAACAAAATGGATGTTTTTATAAGCAGGAGGGGGGCGGGGACAAGGAAGTCATAATCAGAAGGATTATTTCAGGCCGCATCCCCTTCCTTTAGGGTAAGGGCAGGGGTCTCTCAGGCAGATGCTCTCACTAGTGCTGATCAGGTATTAATTAGGACAGGTATTAAGTCTTGCTTTGCTGGCATGGGGCTCAGCACAAGTGACTCCATTTTGGACCTCTTATTTCTTTTCTTAACAATGTGTAAAATTGTACCTTGCTCTCAAGGGTCTAAACCATGTGCTTAACTATAATCTAAATGCTTGAATGCATATGTGGACTTAATAGCATGTGTATTATTTTGTGCCAATTTATGGGGGGAAAAAAACCTTTTGTAATCCCAAAAGAGACAATGGCTCCTAATATTAGCATTAAGGGTTTTATAAAGGTGTGACATTTAATTCAAGTCTTTGGGTATGTTCAATTCAAGGAGATTGCTTACATTTCCTCTGCTCCCCTCCTTCCTTCTTTTGTTTGAAAGCAAGCAGTGTTCCCTTCCCAACGTCTGCCTGGCTGCCTGCCCTCCATCCCTTTGTCTCACTTTCCAGGACTTGGTTCCAAGGGGCTCAGGAGAGGAGGAACAGATTGGAGGAGACTCCAATCTGACTTCTTGACCGGGAAATAAATCTCATATGTAAATCTGCCTTGCAATAGTTTGCAAACACTCTTGTTAAACTGTAGAAAAATGTGACAGATTTTGTATATCATATTGAGCTCCCTGTATTTTAAAGATGAAAGAGAGGTTTAATCATCCTTAAACTTCTCAACAAGCCTCCTTATCCTTATGCAGTTTACTTTCCATGTCTTGCTATCTCCCAGTTATTTATAAATACCAGTTCAGCCTCAAATTAAGGAATCTTCTTTTCCAAACACTGAGAAATTCCTGAAGACAAGGGGAAGCATCAGCTACTGAGTCCCACTGACTTTGCCACATAGGGCTATGTAACTCTGGGTGAGAATTTCAAGGGACAAGGAAAACTACAGCTTTGGCCTCCAGAATTGAACTACTTTTCGTAAATTTCCCATCCCTTTACTACCAGGAAAATGACAATTGGGCAAATGAAGGATAAACAAAATCTCATAAGTTAAATATTTCCTTAACCAAATGAGGTTTAGTCAACTACTAATTTAAGGAAATATTTTGCATCCTCTTTTATATCAGCTGGAAAAACTGATAACACACACATTTTTCATTTATAATGGTAAAAATTCAGCCCTGCTTTCTCAACCTTATTAACTTTGAGAACTTTAACACCTCTGAACTAAAACCGTAACCACCCAAATGTGGGACAATTAATTAGCCAGTGAATATTTACAGCAATACAAATTTCTTTAGACCAGAAATGGGAGACAACAGTGTGAGAGAGGTCATCTTTGTCTACCATGAATTACAAACGTATAGAATAAAAGTCATTGAGTAATACATAAGTAGGGGTGCCTGAGTGGCTCAGTTGGTTAAGCGTCTGCCTTCGGCTCAGGTCATGATCCCAGCGTCCTGGGATGGAGTCCCCCATTGGGCTCCTTGCTCGGCAGGGAGCCTGCTTCTCCCTCTCCTGCTCCCCCTGCTTGTGCTTTCTCTCTGTCTTACAAATAAATAAATAAAATCTTAAAAAGAAGGTTTTAAAAAGAAAAAAATAGATAAGTAAAAATGGCTTTATTTAGTTTGATTAGACCAAAAACAATCATAATTTATTTTTAAATTAAAAATAGAGAACAAAAATTCTCCACAGAGATTTGCTTACATTTCAGGGTAAGGAAGAAAATGTCTCTTCCTCTACAGGAGAGCATGGGTGGGTTTGCCAGCAGCCACTAAGATTGGGAGTTGGCTAAAGTCAAGGGTTTCTCAGCTGTGACGTGGTTGTCCTGTGTGTTCTGCATCACTTAGCTCCACGCTTAGCTCTCATGGGACGGAAGGTAAGAGAACAGTTCCAACAAGAAACTCATGCTGTGTGCTATGCCTGGAGAAATACACTGTCTAAATCCAAGGAATGGTTGCCTTCTTTCTGGCCAAGACCACGGAAGGCTAAGAAGTCCCCACACTCCTGCTATACCACTGTTTAGGAACTACATGCCTGCTTATCACCCCGTTGTGAAACCCCTCTTTATTTATTTTGCCAACTTTCTGCATTTTCTGTTTGTAGCAATTCTTTCTTTACTGTGCTTGCAAGACCTTTGCCATTTAAACGTTATGTCCTATGGTTGTATTTGTAGATACAAAAGCAGAAATATTTTTTTAGAGTATAGTATTTAGAGATAAAAGCACACAAATTGTAAGTGGACATCTTGATGAATTATCACAAAGTGAATATACCCAAGGACCGTCTGAGAATTAGACTGTTACCAGCACCCCAGAGGCTTGCTCAAGCACCTGCTACACATGGTTGGCCTGTTTTGAACATTATATACATGGAGCCTTTCGGTGTGTTTCCTTTTGTATCCTGTTTTTTTTGTTCGTGTTAATGTTTATGAGTTTCATATCATATCATTCTATGTAACTCTATTTCATTCCCTTTCCTTGCTCCTTAGAATTCCATTTTAGGACTTACACAATCTATTTATTCCACTGTTTGCAGTCACTCAGTTGTTTACATTTGGGACTATTAACAATAACACTGTTGGGAACATTCTTTGCTGCACATGTTACAGGCAGTTCTGCTGGCTGTAATTTTAGGAGATCATGCAAAATCGGTTCTGTAACAGCGGAACCGAATCATACTCCCACCAAAGCATATGAGTGTTTCTGTCCCTCCAACCCATGGCATTATTCTTCCATTTAAATTTTAAAACCAGCCTGAGTTCCAATAAACACCTACAGGTCCGCATAGAATACACACAGAATTTAAAATTTGCTTTGAACTTATTGATCTCTCTCTCTCTCTGTGTAGGGCCAATGTAATTAGTATGTGTTTTAAAGGTATTTAAATTCCAGGTTTGGTGAAGAGCGGAGCAAGATGGCAGAGGAGTAGGAGACCTGGATTTCCTCTGGTCCCAGGAGTTCAGCTGGATAGGGATCAAACGATTCTGAACACCTACGAACTCAACAGGAGATCGAAGATAAGAAGAGTAACAACATTCTGAACAGAAAAGCGACCACTTTCTGGAAGGTAGGACGTGCGGAGAAGTGAATCTGAGGCAATATTCGGGAGGATAGACGGCGGGGGAGGGGGCCTCCGTCGGCCGCTTCTGGCAAGTGATAGAGCCACGGAGCACAAAATCGGAACATTTAGAAGTCGGCTCCGCTGAGGGACGTTGCTCCAGTGGCTAAGCGGGGGGTGGAACCCTCACAGGACAGTGTGGTCTCTGGACCCTTGGGGTCACAGAAAGACCGGGGATGCCTGAGTGCGGCAGAGCTCCCAGGTATCGGAGCGGGAAAGCCGGCTGCAGAGACAGAGCCGAGGTGCAGGTTCTCAGCTCAGGGTTGCCATCAGCTGTGATCCGCAGCCCAGTCAGGCCACTGATCTTCCAGCAGGGACCCCACAAGTGGCAGATCCAGGGAGACTCCCCTTTCTCCCCCAGGAGGAGCAGCATGGGAGTGCACCGCAGGGATCTGCTGGGTTTGGAGACTCCACACGGGGTCGAGTGCCAGAGATAGAAACGCTTGGTCACAGGCCGGGGGAGCACGGAGTGCAGCTGGAGACCAGGAAGACGGGAGTGACTGATTGCTTTTCTCCGGGGGCGCATTGAGGAGCGGGGCCCCGAATTCTTGGCTCCTCCGGGCAGAGATTGGGAGGCCACCATTTTCACTCTGGTCCTCCAAAGCTGTACGGAGAGCTTGCAGGGAAAAAAAGCTCCCCAGAGCAAACCCGAGCACACTGCTTAGCCCAGACCAACAAGGGCGGGGCAATTCCACCTCCCGCAAAGACATTTGGGAACCACGGCAACAGGCCCCTCCCCCAGAAGATCAGCACGAACAGCCAGCCAAGACCAAGTTTACCGATCGATGAGAACGGGAGAACTCCAGCGCTAGGAGAATACTGCACATAGAATTCATGGCTTTTTTACCATAATTCTTTAGTCTTTCAAAGTTAATTTTTTTAACTGTCTTTTTTTTTCAATTTTTCTTTTTACCTTTTTCAACCAAATGATGATCTTATCAATCCCTTTTTTAAAAACTATTTTATATTTCATTTTTAGAGTTATATTCTATCCCTTCAGAGTAGTTACCCTTATTTTTGGCATATATATATATATATACATATATATATATATAAGTTGTTCTCTCTTTAAAATTTTGAGATACAGTTTCTTCTAACAGATCAAAATATATCCTAAATCTCAAGTGTATAGCTTGGTTCTAGTCTCCTCCCTGATCACATACTCTCCCTTTTTTTCCTTTTTTAAAAAATCCTCTTCTTTCTTTTTTCAAACAACTTCTTATCAATCCCTTTTACAAAATCTTTTCTAATTTTCATCTTTACAGTCATATACCATCCCTTCATCATATTAACCCTTATTTTTGTACATATATGTTGTTTACTTTCTTTAAAATTTTGGGCAGCACGTTCTTCTAACAGACCAAAATACACCCAAAATCTAATGTGTGGCACTGATCTATGCACCAGCCTGATCATATTTGATCATACTCTTTTTTTTTTTGTTTTTGTTCTGTTATTGTTTGTTTTTATCTTTTTCTTTTTTCTTTCTTTCCCTTTCTTTTCCCCCAGTTTCAGGTCTTTTCTGATTTCTTTAGAGTATATTTTCTGGGGATGTTGGTACCCTGTTAGCATTTTGTTCTCTCATTCATCTATTCTCCTCTGGACAAAATGACAAGATGGAAAAAATCACCTCAACAAAAAGAACAAGAGGCAGTGCCAACTGCCAGGGACCTAATCGATATGGACATTAGTACGATGTCAGAACTAGAGTTCAGAATGATGATTTTAAAGATACTAGCTGGGCTTGAGAAAAACATGGAAGTTATTAGAGAAACCCTTTCCGGAGTAATAAAGGAACTAAAAACTAAGCAAGTTGAAATCAAAAAGGCTATTAATGAGGCACCATCAAAAATGGAGGCTCTAACTGCTAGGATAAATGAGGCAGAAGACAGAATTACTGATATAGAAGACCAAATGATGGAAAATAAAGAAGCTGAGAAAAAGAGAGAGAAACAACTACTGGATCACGAGGGCAGAATTGGAGAGATAAGCGCTACCATAAGATGAAACAACATTAGAATAATTGGAATCCCAGAAGAAGAAGAAAAAGAGAGGGGGGCAGAAGGTATATTGGAGCAAATTATAGCAGAGAACTTCCCTAATTTGGGGAAGGAAACAGACATCAAAATCCAGGAGGCACAGAGAACCCCTTTCAAAATCAATAAAAATAGGTCAACAACCTGACATTTAATAGTAAAACTTAGAAGTCTCAGAGACAAAGAGAAAATCCTGAAAGCAACTTGGGAGAAGAGATCTGTAACCTTAATGGTAGAAACATTAGATTGGCAATAAACCTATCTGCAGAGACCTGGCAGGCCAGAAAGGACTGGCATGATATACTCAGAGCACTAAATGAGAAAAATATGCAGCCAAGAGTACTATATCCAGCTAGGCTGTCATTGAAAATAGAAGGAGAGACAAAAAGCTTCCAGGACAAACAAAACCTAAAGGAATTTGCAAACACTAAACCAGCCCTACAAGAAATATTGAAAGGGGTCCTCTAAGCAAAGAGAGAGCCTAAAAAGCAACATAGACCAGAAAGGAACACAGACAATATAGAGTAACAGTCACCTTACAGGCAATACAATGGCACTAAATTCATATCATTCAACAGTTACTCTGAATGTAATGGGCTAAATGCCCCAATCAAAGACACAGGCTATCAGATTGGATAAAAAAAAGACCCATCGATATGCTGTCTGCAAGAGACTCATTTTAGATCCAAAGACACCCCCAGATTACAAGTGAAGGGGTGGAAAACCATTTACCATGCTAATGGACACCAAAAGAAAGCTGGGGTGGCAATCCTTATATCAGACAAATTAGATTTTAAACCGAAGACTGTAATAAGATGAGGAAGGACACTATATCCTACTTAAAGGGTCTATCCAACAAGAAGATCTAACAATTGTAAATACCTATGCCCCTAACATGGGAGAAGCCAATTATATAAGCCAATTCATAACAAAAGCAAAGAAACACATTGACAACAATACAATAATAGTGGGGGGCTTTAACACCCCCCTCACTGAAATGGACAGATCATCTAAGCAAAAGATCAACAAGGAAATAAAGACTTTAAATGACACACTGGACCAAATGGACTTCACAGATCTATTCAGAACATTCCTTCCCAAAGCAACAGAACACCCATTCTTCTCTAGTGCCCATGGAACATTCTCCAGAATAGATCACATCCTACGTCACAAATCAGGTCTCAATAAGTACCAAAAGATTGGGATCATTCCCTGCATAATTTCAGACCACAATGCTTTGAAACTAGAACTCAATCACAAGAGGAAAGTCAGAAAGAACTCAAATACATGGAGGCTAAAGAGCATCCTACTAAAGAATGAATGGGTCAACCAGGAAATTAAAGAATTTAAAAAATTCATGGAAACCAATGAACATGAAAACACAACTATTCAAAATCTTTGGGATGCAGCAAAGGCAGTCCTAAGAGGAAAGTATATAGCAATACAAGCCTTTCTCGAGAAACAAGAAAGGTCTCAAATACACAACCTAACCCTACACCCAAAGGAGCTAGAAAGAGAATAGTAAATAAAGCCTAAACGCAGCAGGAGAAGAGAAATAATAAAGATCAGAGCAGCAATCAATGAAATAGAAACCGAAAGAACAGTAGAACAGATCAATGAGACTAGGAGTTGGTTCTCTGAAAGAATTAACAAGATTGATAAACCTCTGGCCAGACTTATCAAAAAGAAAAGAGAAAGGACCCAAATCAACAAAATCATGAATGAAAGAGGAGAGATCACAACCAACACCAAAGAAATACAAACAATTTTAAGAACATATTATGAGCAACTCTATGCCAGCAAATTAGATAATCTGGAAGAAATGGATTCATTCCTAGAGATGTATCAACTACCAAAACTGAATCAGGAAGAAATAGAAAACCTGAACAGACCTATAACCACGAAGGAAATTGAAGCAGTCATCAGAAATCTCCCAACAAACCAAAGCTCAGGGCCAGATGGCTTCCCAGGGGAATGCTACCAAACATTTAAAGAAGAATTCATACCTATTCTTCTGAAACTGTTCCAAAAATAGAAATGGAAGGAAAACTTCCAAACTCGTTTTATGAGGGCACCATTACCTTGATCCCAAACCAGACAAAGACCCCATCAAAAAGGAGAATTACAGACCAATATCCTTGATGAACACGGATGCAAGAATTCTCAACAAAATACTAACCAATAGGATCCAACAGTACATTAAAAGGATTATTCACCACGACCAAGTGGAATTTATCCCTGGGCTGCAAGGTTTGTTCAACATCCACATATCAATCAATGTGATACAATACATTAATAAAAGAAAGAACAAGAACCTTACGATCCTCTCAGTAGATGCAGAAAAAGCATTTGACAAAGTACAGCATCCTTTCTTGATCAAAACTCTTCAGAGTGTAGTCATAGAGGGTACATACCTCAATATTACAAAAGCCATCTATGAAAAACCCACAGCGAATATCATTCCCAATGGGGAGAAACTGAGAGCTTTCCCCCTAAGGTCAGGAACACGGCAGGGATGTCCACTATCACCACAGCTATTCAACATAGTATTAGAAGTCCTAGCCACAGCAATCACACAACAAAAAGAAATCAAAGGCATCCAAATTGGCAAAGAAGAAGTCAAGCTTTCACTCCTTGCAAATGATATGATACTTTATGTGGAAAACCCAAAAGACTCCACCCCAAAACTCCTAGAACTCGTACAGGAATTCAGTAAAGTGGCAGGGTATAAAATCAATGTACAGAAATCAGTGGCATTCCTATACACCAACAACAAGACAGAAGAAAGAGAAATTAAGGAGTCGATCTCATTTACAATTGCACCCAAAACCATAAGATACCTAGGAATAAATCTAACCAAACAGACAAAGAATCTGTGCTCAGAAAACTATAAAATACTCATGAAAGAAATTGAGAAGACACAAAGAAATGGAAAAACGTTCCATGCTCAGGGATTGGAAGAACAAATATTGTGAAGATGTCAATGCTACCTAGAGCAATCTACACATTCAGTGCAATCCCCATCAAAATACCATCCACTTTTTTCAAAGAAATGGAACAAATAATCCTAAAATTTGTATGGAACCAGAAAAGACCTCGAATAGCCTGAGGAATGTTGAAAAAGAAAAACAAAGCTGGTGGCATCACAATTCCGGACTTCTAGCTCTATTACAAAGCTGTCATCATCGAGACAGTATGGTACTGGCACAAAAACAGACACATAGAGCAATGGAACAGAATCGAGAGCCCAGAAATGGACCCTCAACTCTATGGTCAACTCATCTTCGACAAAGCAGGAAAGAATGTCCAAAGGAAAAAAGACAGTCTTGAACAAATGGTGTTGGGAAAATTGGACAGCCACATGCAGAAGAATGAAACTGGACCATTTCCTTACACCACACACAAAAATAGACTCCAAATGGTTGAAAGACCTAAATGTGAGACAGGAGTCCATCAACATCCTAAAGGAGAACAGAGGCAGCAACCTCTTCGACCTCAGCTGCAGCAACTTCTTCCTAGAAATGTCGCCAAAGGCAAGGGAAGCAAGGGCAAAAATGAACTATTGGGACTTCATCAACATAAAAGCTTTTGCCCAGCAAAAGAAACAGTCAACAAAACCAAAAGACAACCGACAGAATGGGAGAAGATATTTGCAAATGACATATCAGATAAAGGGCTAGTATCCAAAATCCATAAAGAACTTATCAAACTCAACACCCAAAGAACAAATGATCCAATCAAGAAATGGGCAGAAGACATGAACAGACCTTTTTCCAAAGAAGATATCCAAACGTCCAACAGACACATGAAAAGGTGCTCAACATCACTCAGCATCAGGGAAATCCAAATCAAAACCTCACACCAGTCAGAATGGCTAAAATTAACAAGTCAGGAAACGACAGATGTTTGTGGGGATGAGGAGAAAGGGGAACCTCCTACACTGTTGGTGGGAATGCAAGCTGGGGCAGGCACTCTGGAAAACAGTATGGAGGTTCTTCAAAAAGTTGAAAATAGAGGACTAGCAAAGATGGCGGAGGAGTAGGGGACCCTATTTCAACTGGTCCCCGGAATTGAGCTGGATATCTACCAGACCACTCTGAGCACCCACGAAATCAGCCTGAGATACAGGAAGATCTGGGCCTCTACAAACAGAATATCGCAGGCGGTTGGTTTCGAGGTACAAAGCTGGGAGCCTTGATTCTGTGGGCAGATAAGGGAGGATAAATGGCAGCGGGAGGGAGCCTGGCCGTGGGGATCCTACACCGCCGGTGAGCGACAGTCTTGCACGCTGGGGACCGGGCACAGACTCGCAGACCGGTAGCTGCGGTGGAAAGGACTTTAGGGCAGCCTCCCGGGGCGGAAACCCGCAGCAGAGAGTCGCGTGTGCGATCTGGGGGCGGCCGGCGGTTTTAGAAGCACAAAGGGCAGAGATGTGCCCCGACCTGGACGCAGGACTGGGGGCGCCATGGAGGGGTGCACAACCCAGGTGCTGCAGTTTATAGCAGCACGGACAGAAACGGAGACAGTGTGGCCTGGAGAGCTCACTGAAGAAGAGATTGCAATCTCTCTACTCTGAGGCAGAGGGTTGGAAACAGTCTCTTCTGCTCTGACTCACGAAAAAGATGCTGAAAGCCGCCAGGGAAAACCACCAGAGAACAAAAACCCCCAAAACTGATTCCCGCGGAGCCCATCCCCCGCCCCAGGGGGGCAGGGCAACTCCACCCAAACAGGGTTGCCTGAGTATCAGCGTGGCGGGCCCCTCCCCCAGAAGACAGGCTGGGAAAACAAGAGGCCAGCAACCCTAAGGTCCCAAGGAAACAGGTGCATCTTGCTTGGGGTCTGGTCAATAATTTGGATGCTATACATTCCCTCAAACACCCATCAACAGAATGACTAGGAGAAGGAGCCCCCAAAATAGAAAAGACTCAGAGATTATGACTTATGCTGCAGATTTACAAATGGACGCAGTTATAACCAAGATGTCGGAGATGGAATTCAGGCTAGCAATTGTGAAGACAGTAGCTAGAATGGAGAAATCAATTAATGGCAACATAGAGTCTCTAAGGGCAGAAATGAAAGCTGAATTGGCAGAACTTAAAATTGCTATCAATGAGATCCAATCCAATCTAGATAATCTAACAGCTAGGGTAACTGAGGCAGAACGAATAAGCAACCTGGGAGAAAATATAATAGATAAAAAGGGAAAAGAGGAGGCCGGGGAAAAACAACTCAGAATCCATAAAAATAGAATCAGAGAAAAAAGTGACACCATGAGGCATTCCAATGTCAGAATAATTGGAATCCCGGAGGGAGTGGAGAGAGAGAGGACTAGAAGATGTATTTGAGGAAATCGTAGCTGAGAACTTCCCTAATCTGGGGAATGAAACAAACATTCGCGTCCTAGAGGCAGAGAGGACCCCTCCCAAGATCAAGGAAAACAGGACAACACCCCGGCATGTAATAGTAAAACTTGCAAATCTTAGAACCAAGGAAACCATCTTAAGGGCAGTTAGGGGGAAGAGATTCCTTACGTACAGAGGGAGGAACATCAGAATAACGTCAGACCTATCCACAGAGACCTGGCAAGCCAGAAATGCCTGGCAAGACATATTCAGGGTACTAAATGAGAAGAACATGCAGCCAAGAATACTTTACCCGGCAAGGCTTTCATTTAGAATGGATAGAGAGATGCAGAGCTTCCACGACCGGCAGAAAATGAAAGAATATGTGACCACTAAGCCGGCCCTGCAAGAAATATTAAGGGGGGTTCTATAAAAGGAGAGAGACCCCAAGAGTGATATACAACAGAAATTTACAGGGATAATCTATAAAAACAACATCTTCACAGGCAACATGATGACAATTAATTCATATCTTTCAATAATCACTCTCAACGTGAATGGCCTAAATGCTCCCATAAAATGGCACAGGGTTGCAGATTGGATAAAAAGACAGGACCCATCCATATGCTGCCTACAAGAGACTCATTTTGAACCTAAAGATACATCCAGACTGAAAGCGAAGGGATGGAGATCCATCTTCCATGCCAGCGGGCCTCAAAAGAAAGCTGGGGTAGCAATTCTTAGACCACACAAATTAGATTTTAAACTAAAGTCTGTAATTAGAGACACAGAAGGACACTATATCATTCTTAAAGGGTCTATCCAACAAGAAGATCTAACAATTGTAAATATCTGTGCCCCCAACATGGGAGCAGCCATCTACACAAGCCAACTGTTAACCAAAATAAAGAGTCATATTGATAACAATACGTTAATTGTAGGAGACCTCAATACTCCACTCTCAGCAATGGACAGATCATCTAAGCAGAAAATCAACAAGGAAACAAGAGCTTTGGATGATACACTGGATCACATGGCCCTCATAGATATTTACAGAACATTCCACCCTAAAACAACAGAATACTCATTCTTCTTGAGCACACATGGAACTTTCTCCATAGTAGACCACATACCGGGTCACAAATCAGGTCTCAACCGATACCAAAAGATTGAGATTATTCCCTGCATATTCTCAGACCACAATGCTTTAAAACTGGAACTCAATCACAAGAAAAAATTTGGCAGAAATTCAAACACTTGGAAGCTAAAGACCACTCTGCTTAAGAATGTTTGGGTCAGGGGCACCTGGGTGGCTCAGTCGTTGAGCGTCTGCCTTCGGCTTGGGTCATGATCCCAGGGTCCTGGGATCGAGCCCCACGTCGGGCTCCCTGCTCCACGGGAAGCCTGCTTCTCCCTCTCCCACTCCCCCTGCTTGTGTTCCCTCTCTCGCTGTGTCTTTCTCTGTCAAATAGATAAATAAAATCTTAAATAAATAAATAAATAAATAAATAATAAATAAAATAAAATAAAATCACTTAAAAAAAAAAGAATGTTTGGGTCAACCAGGAAATCAAAGAAGAACTTAAACAATTCATGGAAATCAATGAGAACAAAAACACACTGGTCCCAAACCTATGGGATACTGCAAAGGCAGTCCTAAGGGGGAAATACATAGCCATCCAAGCCTCACTCAAAAAAATAGAAAAATCCCGAATTCACCAACTAACTCTACACCTTAAAGAACTAGAGAAAAAGCAACAAACGTTGCCTAAGCCACACATTAGAAGAGAAATAATTAAAATTAGAGCAGAGATCAATGAATTAGAAGCCAGAAACACAGTAAATCAGATCAACAAAACTAGAAGTTGGTTCTTTGAAAGAATTAATAAGATCGATAAACCACTGGCCAAACTTATCCAAAAGAAAAGAGAAAGGACCCAAATTAATAAAATTATGAATAAAAGGGGAGAGATCACGACTAACACCAAGGAAATAGAAACAATTATTAGAAATTATTATCAACAACTATATGCCAATAAACTGAGCAATCTGGATGAAATGGAGGCCTTCCTGAAAACCTATAAGCTTCCAAGACTGAAACAGGAAGAAATTGACAACCTGAATAGGCCAATAACCAGTAACGAGATTGAAGCAGTGATCAAAAACCTCCCAAAAAACAAGAGTCCAGGGCCTGATGGATTCCCTGGGGAGTTCTACCAAACATTCAAAGAAGAAATAATATCTATTCTACTGAAGCTGTTTCAAAAAATAGAAACAGAAGGAAAACTTCCAAACTCATTCTATGAGGCCAGCATTACCTTAATCCCCAAACCAGGCAAAGACCCCATCAAAAAGGAGAATTTCAGACGAATATCCCTGATAAATATGGATTCCAAAATCCTCAACAAACTCCTAGCTAAT
Organism: Eumetopias jubatus; assembly: GCF_037043125.1. Lineage (NCBI taxonomy): Eukaryota > Metazoa > Chordata > Mammalia > Carnivora > Otariidae > Eumetopias > Eumetopias jubatus. Next base: position 58,517,983 of record NW_028274822.1, on the reverse strand, counting down.
AGGATCCAACAATACCTTCAAAGGATCATCCACCACGACCAAGTGGGATTTATCCCCAGCATGCAAGGGTGGTTCCACATTCGCAAATCAATCAATGTGATAGAACACATTAATAAGAGGAGGGAGAAGAACCATATGGTCCTCTCAATTGATGCAGAAAAAGCATTTGACAACATACAACATCCTTTCCTGATTAAAACTCTTCAGAGTATAGGGTAGAGGGAACATTCCTCAAGTTCATAAAATCCATCTACGAAATACCCACAGCGAATAGCACCCTCAATGGGGAAAAGCTGAGAGCCTTTCCCTTAAGATCAGGAACACGTCAAGGATGCCCACTCTTGCCACTATTTTTCAACACAGTAGTAGAAGTCCTAGCAACAGCAATCAGAGAAGAAATAAAAGGTATTCAAATTGGCAAAGAAGAAGTCAAACTCTCTTTTCGCAGACGACATGATACTTGATGTGGAAAACCCAAAAGACTCCACCCCCAAATTACTAGAACTCATACAGCAATCCAGTAATGTGGCAGGATGCAAAATCAATGCACAGAAATCAGTTGCTTTCTTATACACTAACAACGCCACTGTAGAAAGAGAAATTAGAGAAACGATTCCATTTACAATAGCACCAAAACCCATAAGATACCTCGGAATAAACCTAACCAAAGAGGTAAAGGATCTATACTCTAGGAACTACAGAACACTCATGAAAGAAATTGAAGAAGACGCAAAAAGATGGAAAAATATTCCATGCTCAGGGATTGGAAGAATAAACATTGTTAAAATGTCTATGCTACCCAGAGCAATCTCTACCTTCAGTGCCATCCCAATCAAAATTCTAATGACATTTTTCAAAGTGCTGGAACAAACAATCCTAAAATTTGTATGGAATCAGAAAAGACCCCGAATCGCCAAGGAAATGTTGAAAAACAAAAACAAAGCTGGGGGCATCACATTGCCCGATTTCAAGCTATATTACAAAGCTGTGATCAACAAGACAGCATGGCACTGGCACAAAAACAGACATATAGACAAATGGAACAGAATAGAGAACCCAGATATGGACTCTCAACTCTATGGTCAAATAATCTTTGACAAAGCAGGAAAAAACATGCAATGGAAAAAAGACAGTCTCTTAAATAAATGGTGCTGGGAAAATTGGACAGCCACATGCAGAAGAATGAAACTTGATCATTCTCTAACACCATTCAAAAAGATAAACTCAAAGTGGATGAAAGACCTCAATGTGAGACAGGAATCCATCAAAATCCTAGAGGAGAACATAGGCAGTAACCTCTTTGACATCGCCCACAGCAACTTCCTTTAAGATACATCTCCAAAAGCTAGTGAAACAAAAGCAAAAATGAACTTTTGGGACTTCATCAAGATAAAAAGCTTCTGCACAGCAAAGGAAACAGTCAACAAAACAAAGGGGCAACCCACAGAATGGGAGAAGATATTTGCAAAGGACACTACAGATAAAGGCCTGGTATCCAAGATCTATAAAGAACTTCTCCAACTCAACACCCAAAATCAAATAATCAAGTCAAAAAGTGGGCAGAAGGTATGAAAAGACACTTCTCTGAAGAAGACATACAAATGGCTAACAGACACATGAAAAAATATTCATCATCATTAGCCATCAGGGAAATTAAAATCAAAACCACATTGAGATACCACCTTACACCAGTTAGAATGGCAAAAATGGACAGGGAAAGAAACAACAAATGTTGGAGAGGTTGTGGAGAAAGGGGAACCCTCTTACACTGTTGGTGGGAATGCACGTTGGTACAGCCACTTTGGAAAACAGTGTGGAGGTTCCTCAAAAATTTAAAAATAGAGCTACCCTATGACCCAGCAATTGCAGTACTGGGTATTTACCCCAAAGACACAGATGTAGTGAAAAGAAGGGCCATATGCACCCCAATGTTCACAGCAGTAATGTCTGCACTAGCCAAGCTGTGGAAAGAGCCGAGATGCCCTTCAACAGATGAATGGATAAAGAAGATGTGGTCCATGTATACAATGGACTATTACTCAGCCATCAGAAAGGATGAATACCCAACTTTTACATCCACATGGATGGGATTGGAGGAGATGATGCTAAGTGAAATAAGTCAAGCAGAGAAAGTCAATTATCATATGGTTTCACTTATTTGTGGAACATAAGGAATAGCAGGGAGGACATTAGGAGAAGGAAGGGAAAAATGAAGGGGGGGGAATCGGAGGGAGAGATGAACCATGAGAGACTATGGACTCTGAGAAACAAACAGGGTTTTAAAGGAGAAGGGGGAAGGGGAATTGGTTAGCTTGGTGATGGGTATTAAGGAAGGCACGTACCGCATGGAGCACTGGGTGTTATACGAAAACAATGGATCGTGGATTACCACATCAAAAACTAATGATGTATTGTATGGTGACTAACATAAAATAATAAATTTAAAAAAAAAAGTTGAAAATAGGCTACCATACGATCCAGCAATTGCACTACTGGGCATTTACCCCCAAAATACAAATGTAGGGATCCGAAGGGGTACGTGCACCCCAATGTTTATAGCAGCAATGTCCACAATAGCCAAACTGTGGAAAGAACCAAGATGTCCATCGACAGATGAATGGATGAAGAAGAGGTGGTATATATACTCAATGGAATATTATGCAGCCATCAAAAAGAATGAAATCTTGCCATTTGCAACGACGTGGATAGAAGTGGAGGGTATTACGCCAAGTGAGATAAGTCAATCAGAGAAACGCATGTATCATATGACCTCACTGATATGAGGAATTCTTAATCTCAGGAAACAAACTGAGGGTTGCTGGAGTGGTGGGGGGTGGGAGGGATGGGGTGGCTGGGTGATAGACATTGGGGAGGGTATGTGCTATGGTGAGCGCTGTGAATTGTGTAAGACTGTTGAATCACAGACCTGTACCCCTGAAGCAAATAATACATTATATGTTAAAAAAAAAAAAAAGAAGAAGAGAGCAGGAGGGGAAGAATGAAGGGGGGGAAATTGGAGGGGGAGATGAACCATGAGAGACGATGGACTCTGAAAAACAAACTGAGGGTTCTAGAGGGGAGGGGGGTGGGGGGATGGGTTAGCCTGGTGATGGGTATTAAAGAGGGCACGTTCTGCATGGAGCACTGGGTGTTATATGCAAACAATGAATTATGGAACAGTACATGAAAAACTAATGATGTAATGTATGGTGATTAACATAACATAATAAAAAAATAAAAATAAATTCCTAGGTTTGGAAGGACAGATGTCATTGAAATGTTCTATTTTATAGGGTCGTTGTTTTAAATTATGAGGTCATGGACTCCTTTGAGAATAAAACCTAAGTCCTTCTCCTCTCTAAAATGCATTTATGCACAAATGCCCAGAAAATTCTACCTGACCTTCCGAGGAGACTCACAACCAACAGCAGCCTTTCAGTTCCCGACTTCCAGATCAAGGACTCCCTCACAAAGCACTGACATTAGCAGAGTAACTGTTCTCAAGAGATCTTCCAGTTCTTATTTCCTGCCTTTTCATCCCCCCTACCACCCCCCCCACACACTTATTTCCAGCAGAGAAAAGTTCCAACTTCCTACTTTGAAGGAGTCCCACCTTGTTTCAAAGAGACCAGGGTCTGTCTCCTGCGTGCACACTGGCCGTGGGAGCGGGAAGGCCGTGAGAGCTGGCTTTCTTCTCGCTTGCAGGCAGTCTCTTTATCACCCTCTCCTCTTCACCAACCTGCTGCCTTCGCTCTTTCAGGCTGTGTGGCCCATAATGCCAACTCACACACATCCTTTGTGCCCCAGCCTGACTCCGTGCCCCCCCAGCCACTGGCCCTGTCTCTCCTCCTCACCTCCAATTTCCAAGACAGAAACATTATTCCCAAATTTCCACATTTCTGGGAGAAAAATATGTCAAAAATGTCCAATGGTGCCAAACCCCTGCATCCCTGCTCGTGAGAATTACTCAGAACTCTGATGGCTGACCCCATACCAGTCAAGTTAAATCCAGGTCTCCGGGCAAAGGCCAAGCATTGGGAATCTTCCAAGTTTCCTGGGGTAATTCTGATGCTCAGAGAAGGCTGAGAACCAGCTGTAGAGGCCAATGGCTGTGGCCAGGCCAACAATACAAAAAATGTTTTATCATTATGTATAGAAGAAACATATTGGTGTGAAATGGAAGAGGGAATGAAAGTATTTCTGGAAAACCTAGAGAAGATCATCCACAGTGGTCCATTAAATTCAGAATATGTGGAGCAAGGAAGCCCTTTCCACATACCATCCGGACCCCACTTTAGCCAAGATCGGAGACAAAAACTGAGGTCTTCAACCTCCCACTGGCTTATTGTTTCTTCTTTTTTAAAATTAAATCCTTAGGGTTAACTTTTTTGTCATTAAGATAAGGCATACTCAACAAAGAGCAACTTTTTGAGTGTACATTATTCTGTATAATTTAAAATAACAAACTAAGAGTTGCTGAAAGAACTGTAGTCCTCTTCAACATTTTCTCTGTCCATAGGACTCTTGCATTTTTTGTCAAATATAGTCATTATTACACTATATTAATTTAATTTTATGTCTTTTCCCTTAAATCCTAACATAAGTAGCTTTCCTGGCTGTTATATAATGTAACTTGAAAATATTTAACCTTGTGCTTACTTTTTAGCATTATTTTAAAATGTTTTTTCCTAAAAAAAAACCACAGTAAAATAAATAAAATAAAATAAAACATTCTTTAGTAGGAAGCCAGAGAGGAGACCCTCTCCCTCCATGTATTAAGTCTCTGTTCAGAACCACAGATAAGACCAGGGGGTTGATTTGAATCTGAAAAGCTTTTTGCTCTTTTAATTTCTCAGTATCTCACCTTCTTATTTTCTTTCTTTTCTCCCATTTTCTTAAGTTATAGGTCGGGGCTGCGCTAGGGCACCTGCTTCTTTCATTGCCGCCCAGGGAAAGCTCATACAGCCAGCGGTCACTCCCCATTCTCCACCCTCACTCCCAGCCTCTGGCAACCACCGATCTACTTTCTGTCTCTAGGGATTTGCCTACTGTGGACATTTCATCTGAATGGAATGATACAGTATGTAGGTCTTTTGTGGCTGGCTCCTTTTACTTAGTGTAATGTTTTCAAGGCTTACCAATGTTGCCGCATTTATTTCTTTTATGGCTGAGTAGTATTCCTCTTAAGGGTAGATAATATTTTGTTTATCTGTTCATCAGTTGATGGACATTTGGGTTGTTTCTGGTTTGGGGCTACAAATTTTTATGTGGACATGTTTTCATTCTCTTGGGCATCTATCCAAGAGGGTAGAATTCCTGGGTCATAGGGTAACTCTGTGTTTAACTTTCTGATGAGCTGCCCAACTTCTTTCCAAGCAGCAGCACATTTAACATTTTGCTGCCATCATTGCATGAGGCTTCCGATTTCTCTACATCCTTGCCAACACTTGGTATGGTGTGTCTTTTTTGTGCTAGCCATCCATATGGGTGTAAAATGGCTTTTCATTGTGGTTTTGATTTGTATCTCCCTAATGCCCAATGATACTGAGCATTTTTTCATATGTTTAATGGTCATTTGTATGTTTCCTTTGGATAAATGTCTATTTGAATCCTTCCCCCATTATAAATTGGGTTATTTGTCTTTTCACTGTTGAATTGTTAGATTTCTTTACATATTTTGGATATAAATATTTTATCAGATATGATTTGTAAATATTGCGATACAGACAGACTTCATTTTATGGATGTATAGACGTTTTTTCACTTCCTTGATAGCATTGTTTGCAGCACAGATTTTTAAATTTTGATGAAGTCTAAAATTACCTATTTTTTTCTCCTGTTGCTTATGCTTTTTTTTAAAAGAGATTTTATTTGTTTATTTGAGAGAGAGAGAGGGAGTAAGAGAGAGAGCAGGAGCAGAGGGAGAGGGAGAAGCAGACTCCCCATTGAGCAGGGAGTCTGATGCAGGACTCAATCCCAGGGCCCTGGGATCATGACCTGAGACAAAGGCAGACGCTTAACCAACTGAGCCACCCAGGTGCCCCTGTTGCTTATGCTTTTGGTGCCATATCTGAGGCCACTACCAAAGGTCATGAAGATTTACTCCTAAGTCATCTTCTAAGAGTTTTGTAGTTTTAGTTCTTAGATTTAGGCTTGTGGTTCATTTTGAGTTCATTTTTGTGCCTGGTGCGATGTAGGGGGGTCCAGAACATTCTGGATATTCCATCTTAATCAGGGACTTGAGTACCTATTACCAAATGAAAAATGTTTTAGATTTTTGACTACTGTAGTTAGATTTCAGTGCGGGAACTTGGGCTCATTATCCTTGAGACAACAAAAAATAACTAATTACTGCCCTTTGCGGCAAAAACAAAATAAAACCCTGATCTCTTAATTTGCTAAATATTTTCTTCTTTTTCCGTCTTTAGTTCTCTCTTTCAAAATCCTTACCTTCTGTTTATTCCCCTTTTTTCCCCACTCATTTATTGTACTGTAATGTTACAAGCACATTCAAATATTAGGAAATACACACACACACACACACACATCCTTTGTATAAAAGGGACTGCATAAGATCAATCACAGATATGAAAATGACTTTATAAGTTCAACACAAATTCAAATATTGTACTCTCCAAATCACTCACATTTGATTTACCCCCCTTAGCAATGCCTGGCGCATGGGGAACTGTCGATGAACGTGACTCACTGTCCTCATAGTGATGCCCACTGAAGCAGCAAGTGGGGGTAGAGGAGACCCCTGACTGCTGGGTGGGTCTGGGGAAGGTCCCATCTCTGAGCCTGCACACGATTGGGCATAACAAGGTGACGCAGGCAAGTCCTTGACCTACAGGAAGCACTTTTTTTTCCATCTACTGCTTTGTGTCAGCAACATTTATGCATAATCTCATCTCATCTGTACGAGAAACTGCGCAGTGAATCCTTCACCAGCCCAGCTGCCTTCCTGACTCTTAGGTGAACAATTGCAGCCAGAATAAGGCAGATTCTTTATTTCGGGGCTTTCGGGGCCTTGCGTGGCTATTTGCCTGCCCCTTGCCTCTGTCCCCTGCTGGCCCAGCACATCTGGTTCATTCCTGCTCCAAAGCGCATCCCGGCACCTGTCCCTGGAGCTGTTCTCTGAGCACTCTACCTAAGGCGTCCCCTCACTCTGCCATCACTCCTTTTCCTATGATCACCTTGGCTTTTCCTCATGCCTCTTGGTACTTCCTTGGTCTGTTCACTGTTTTTGGAAGGTCAGCCCATGAGGCATGGATCCTCCACTGCCTCCACAGAGCATCACACACCACCCCCAGCACAGCTGGGCACAGGTAGGTGCTCATAAAATGCCGTTTAAGATCATTAACTAGTCAGTTGTTTTCCAGTATAAGACACACATATATATAGCCTCCCTTTGGACGAGTGTGAAGCATCTTCTCCCTTGGATTCCAACTGTCCTGCAGGGAGCATTGGGCACTGGTGCTGCCCCCGGCACTGAAACCAGGCTGTGTGCAGGAGGGGACAGTTCAGGACAAGGAGCCAAGGAGCCACAGATGGGGAGGGGGTGGCAGTCCTTTGTCCAGGGCACAGAGAGGGAACCGGTGCTGGATAACAGCTAGCTTGGCAGACCTTAGTCTGGGCTCCTGAACCTGCCAAATCCAGAGGTTTGTGCCTCGCACTCCCATCCACGTCCCGGGCAGAACCTCTCACACCAGCTGCAAGTGCATGGGGTTGGGGTGTGGTGGGGGCAGAGTACCAAGGGTCTTGAAGCCAGACCATGCCCTCACCCAGCTACCCCTGGCTCTGGGGCCAGACAAGCCCCAAGATCTGTGTGTCTGTGAGTCCGCAGGTCTAAAATCAGAATACAAAAGTGCCCATCTCATAGGCCGTTGTAAGAATTAAGTCATTTCATACATGTGATGTGCTTAGGATAGCACCTAGTAGCTAAAGGTGTTAGTTAGCTGTTGTCATTACACCAAGGGGAGCAGGACGAAGGCAGGGGAAACCAGTGGTAGAGAGAGAATGCGTGCAGCTGCCCGGCTCCACTGCGCCCACCCTGGGACCCCGCACTTTGCATACAGCTGGAGCACGGACTCTCTCTCGACAGAAGTCCCTGAGCCAACAGGCACACCATGGGGCAGAGAAAGGAGCCGCTGTTGCCAAAGCCACTGAATAAAGACTTAGCCTGCTGACAAGTGCCATGGGATTCCTTTTGTCCAGGCACACTCTCCCTCACCCCTTTTAAATTAACCTGACTAAACTGGGAATCCAAGGCCTTTGTCCTCCTCTCAATCAGTCTCAAGTTCAGGGCTCACCTGCAGGCTCTTTGGGAACTTGGTGAAAAGAAAGGTGGTTAAAGCAAAGAAACCACACGGCCTTGCAGAGTTACAATTCAGAGAGCATTATTATTATTTTAAATCATTTTCCAAACAAAAACACTTCACAGCTTCCTTTTTTTAAAGATTTTATTATTTATTTGATAGAGATAGAGAGAGGGAGAGCACAAGCAGGTGGAGTGGCAGGCAGAGGGAGAGGGAGAAGCAGGTTCCCTGCTGAGGAAGGAGCCCAACGTGGGGCTCAATCCCAGGACTCCAGGATCATGACCCGAGCTGAAGGCAGCTTAACCAACTGAGCCATCCAGGTGTCCCTGCAGCCTCCTTCTTAAAGAAATGGGTGTGTTTAACAGCTTAAACACTCTCCGTGGCAGGGCAGCAGAGGCAGATCTGTGGGCTCCCAGGGGCTCGGTCCTCAGGATGTCAGGTGGGTGGCATGGGGCCCCAGCATCCTCATTTACCCTCATCGGATTTGCTTTCTGTCCCTGGGGAAGCTCACCCAGAGCTCAGCTGCAAATGCAAATTTATAATGAGAAAGGGTGCCGACTTCAAACTCTATCAGCCAGCGTGAGCCAGTTTCCTAGGTGACAGACGGTGCTGTTTTCACAGGGAGGGGCAGGAGGTAATAATTAGTAGAAAAATGAACCTGAGCAATGAACTAAACCTTTTCACTAAAAAGGCTGACCTCCAACAATCACTGGGAATGGTGGACTATATTTTAACATGGCCTACCTCCCTAATCCTTCTTACAATCAATACCATCAATTGCAGGTTTGATTGTTCACCAACTTCTTATTCAACTTGTATTAGTAGATTAAAAAAAGCACAACTGCAATCTGTGTTTTTACAAATGAGTTACATTTGCTTTCTGTGTAGCAATTAATGCTAAACTGTCAAGTTACAATAGGATAATGAGGCTTGCATGAGCATAAAGACTTCTCTTTCTCTGTCTTAGAATTACAGAGAAATGGCAATTCTTCAATAACTCTGTAAGGCTTTGGCTTACGCAGCCATTCACGCACCTACCCAGAAACCCCCCAGCTCTACACAAGCACGTAGCCTGCCTGCCTGCCTGCCTTCCGCCTTTCCATCCCTCTCTCCCTCCTCTCTCTGTCTCTCTTTCTTGCCAGATATATTGTCAGCGTACATTCATTGAATGTTTGCTTTGGGTCAGACACTCATTTTCAAAGACTGACATGTCCCCTGCCTTCCTTCACAATCTAGTTGGGGACACAGGCACAAAAAGTAATTATAACCCACATGTCAAGCAGCTTTCACCAGCCTGTGGAGTCAAGAAGTTCACTTTAATGTTCACAGTCCCAAATTCCTGTCCTTGCCCCCACCTCCACACAGAGCCTGGCTCCCCACGGCATTTCCTCCCCTCCCCTGAGGCTGGCAGCTAAAGCAGGAGAAAGGAATAAATAACTGAATGAAAACATAAATATGGTCCAATCAGGTGTGTCTTGATATAGGCATGAATATATTCCTGGAAATTGGTTCCCTTTATTTGAGAGCACCTGTTTTAAAAGTCAGAGAGGGAGCTTACCATTTAAAGCAATCCGACAGTGAATCATTTTGCAAAGCAAGGAAATTACCATCATTTTGCAATGACCCCGATTAACCAACTTTATTTCGTTCGGATTTTCACATCCAGATTTTTCTTAGAGTACACAGTTCTCATCATAGCTGCAAGAATCATCCAGGAAGCCACGTAGAATCTGAGACCGGTGGGGGGCGGGGGGGGGGGTGGCGGGGAGCCAAAGTCAGAGATCCCCAGCTGAGTCTGCCATGGCTTCTCTTTCCAGAGGCTGGTCCAGCCTGTGCAGCACAGTGGGTCAGGAGGAGCTTTCAGGAGCACTCACAGGCAGGCGAGCTTCAGGCTCTGGTTCCAGCTCCCGCAAAATCATCATTATGCCTCTTTTGATGCCTTAGAGTCATCTTTGAAGAGCTTCCAAATAGCCAATGATAAATCCTTGGAAGCCAAGGGCCTACTCCAGTTTCCCGCGAGGAGAGGCTGCTGGGCCAGCGGAGGGTGGAGGCAGATGCAGAGGAAGGTGAGGGGGGACCCACGGAGGATTTGTGGGGGTAGCTGGCGGGCAAGAATGGCACTGGCCTCTCTGCAGCGCTGCCTGGCTCCCAGGGCACGGGACCTTCTCTGTGGCACCAAATGGGGGAAATTTGTTTTATTTTGTTTTTAAAGATTTTATTTATTTATTTGAGAGAGAGGGAGAAAGAGAGAGCAGGAGAGGGGGGAGGGAGCCCCCGTTGCGGGGCTCAATCCCAGGACTCCAGGATCATGACCCGAGCCGAAGGCAGAAGCTTAACCGACTGAGCCACCCAGGCGCCCGAAATGGCGGGAATTTGAACACTCCAGGCCAGGATCTGTCTCCTCCACACAGGTGCCATATCCTCCCCACAATCTCGTTCTCCAGATGGCAGGAGCTAGAGGCTGTAGGAAGTCCAGGGTATTTTCCAAACTCATGGTCAGGTAAGTGGCAAACTGAAAGCAAAAATCAAAATCCGTTCGAGCTCAGGCAGGGCCCTTTCCGAGGTACAGTCAGTGGACGTTATGAACTGAGCTGGCTTTTTGGTCCCCAGACAGGTGAGCTCCGTCCCCCGCCACCCTGTCTCCAGCCGCTGCTTCTTTTATTTACAGCCTGTGAGGAACCCGCCTCTCGGTTTGAACATGGTTATTAATATCAGCATCATTAGTAGCTCAGTCACAGGAGGCAAAGAATAAGCCCTTTTTTACTTCATGATCTAGAAGTGCCCAGACAGCCGTCAGATCAATAGGGATTTTTATCTTCAGGTCAGACTGGCGGCTGGCGGCAGCTGAGGCCACCAGGCCCATCCCTCCCCAGCTCCCTCTCTGGGACTTACTTGCCTGTCCTGGTGACATTGACATCTTTTGTGACAAAGCAGTTTATAAATGATTGTGGGTCCCTCCTTGTTGTGTTCCAGCTACTTCACAAAGAAGCACTGGAGAGAGAAATTCCACGGGGCTGATGGGAACCCTTCCCTGGGCAGATCGAGCTACTCCTGTCGTTTAAGAGCAGCAAGATGTTGAAAATACAATAAAAACTGCCAACGAGAGAACATCCGCCTGGATTTTTACCCCTCCCGTTTCTTAAGAGTCCTTCTCTTCTCCCCGCCCCCAACCAAATTCCTAAGAAGACACCACGACCAGGTGGAGACCATCATTTCGGCTTAAGGCATTCGCTTGGGCTTTCGAATAAACCGACTCTGAGGACAGAGTGAGGACTGATTTCCCTATGGGGAAAATAGCTAGAGCTTCCGGTGGACCCTCACTGGGCGGGAGCTTCCCCCTCACAAGCAACTACCAAGACAAGTGAGCACAGGGAGCTGGCAGGATCCTGCCACGACTTGTAGGGCGACGAATGGGCTGTTTCCGCGCAGTGCGGAGGGAGGCTCTGAGGGCTGGGCTCGCGGCCGAGGCCCCAGCGAAGCACAGCGGCAGCGAGCTGACTCGGCGGGTGGCTCGTTGCCATGGCAACGTGGCCGCCTCCCCGGGCCCGGCAGGGCGGGGCTCTGCAAGGAGGTAGGCCGGGCCGCGGCTAGGCTCGCACGCGGTGGAGCGAGGGTGGCGTAGTGGGCTGCGCTGTTCTGGAGAGAGCTTAAAGGGTATGTAGGACTTACAGCGTTCTTTCCCTAATGCACGGAAAAATTGTAAAACGTTGGTGAAGAGAGTTAATACCAACGGCAGAGAAAAGCACCAGAACACCTGAAAGGGACCAGCTGCTGGGCATTCAAAAGGCGTGGCATAGTGAGAACACAGTATCGTGGTGGAAAAAAATTAAAATCCTACCCAAGGACAAAAGACGGAGAAAAAAGGGAACAACCTGGATCTTTTGAACAGAGGGAGAAAGTCAATGAAAGCGTCTGAGGCAGCTCCCTCAGCCTGCAGCCTGGGGGCAGTGAGTGACAGGGAGGGGCTGGGAGTGACCTTGGCAATGACAAAGCCAGGCTTCTGTTAGAAATGGAATAGCTAGCTGCAGCTGCCCTCAGCCAGGAGCACACCAAGAGTTGTACATCAGGGCGGCAGATGGCTAGAGATTTTGAGCTGCCTTGAATTTAAAGTATTTCATCCTATGAAATCAGACCTTTCTTGTAATGTGAAATGGATTTAATTTAAGTGGCAGTTTCAAGTAGGCCTCACAAATTATACCAGGCATAAAATGCACAAAAGAGTCAGGATGGTTTTGAGTAGGCATGCCTTATTTTTAGGTTAGGTCAAACCAGCAGGTGTTCATGGTTTTTATCGAATATGTTCTTCACGTGACCACTCTTATTCACCTGGTGAGACGTGAGCTATTTCGGGGGGGGGCAGTTGGGGTGAGTAATTGGCTCTCAGTGTTGAAGTAAGAGGACTCAAGGGGCAGCCTGCCAGGAGTTGCAGACATAGGATTAAAACCTGAGTCAGGGTCATCCCTGAGAAAGTCTCCAGCCTTCCTGACTCTCAACAGGCTAACCTGAAAAGCCCTAACTCTTGAGCGACGGTGGCTAGTATTTGCTTTATAAATTCATCTGATTGAACCTAAGTGTTATTGTTTCCAAAACAGTGAAACAATGCTAAGACCCTGTTTAGTGCCAGGTTGGGCTCATAGTAAAGGGTGTCATTAGCCATACGTGAAACTTCCTGGCTTTGCCAACAAATCATGTGGACCACATTTGAAGGAATGGCTCATTCCAGAACTTGCTCTCAAACATTTTGTGACTTTCTGTGGAAGATGTGACAAAAAAGTTGTCCAGTAAAACACAAAGTCACATACCCTTTGGATTGAGTTTAACTTATGCCCTTGTTTCCTGGAATTGATCCAAGCAAGATGGTGTTGACATCTGCTGCTCTCTGAACCACAGTCCTGGGAAGCCACACTGTGACCAAGTGAGGACTCACCATTTTGGATTTTCTCCCTGAAGCTCTGTCTGCTCAGAGACATTGGTTCCTCTGGTGTCATGAGTTAGCATTCATATCTCTATAAGAATATTTCAGGAGAATATCCAATATATATAAAGAGCTCCTATAGATCAATATGTAAAATGCAGACAACACAATAGGAAAAATGGGCAAAAGATGGGGAAAAAGAATTAAAACCACAATGAAATACCATTATATACCCATCAGAGTGGATAAGATAAAAAAAATAGGCAATTTCAACTTTCTGAGAAGTTATATTAATATGATTATAATTACTAGTTATATGTATTTGATTATTTGAATAATTATAGTATTTTATTATAAAATAATAAATTGTTATTATTTTAGTAATATTAAATACCAGCAGCTTAATTATACAGCTGCTGATAAACACACGTGCTGTAAATTGGTACCAATACTGTGGGGAACTTCTTTGCCAGTATCTATTAAAGCTGAATATAGGGGCGCCTGGGTGGCTCAGTCGGTTAAGTGGCTGCCTTCAGCTCAGGTCATGATCCTGGGGTCCTGGGATCGAGCCCCACGTCCGGCTCCCTGCTCAGTGGAGAACTTGCTTCTCCCTCTCCCTCTGCCTGCCACTCTGCCTACTTGTGCTATCTATCTCTCTGTCATATAAATAAATAAAATCCTTTAAAAAAAAGCTGAATATACATACCCTATGACCCAGTAATTCTACTCCTAGGGACACCCAACAGAAATTCATACCTGTATTCACCAAAAGAACAAACAGGAATGTTCACATCAGTCTTATTTTTATTTTTTATTTTTTTAAGATTTTATTTATTTGTCAGCGCGCGCGCGCGCGCACGAGAGAGAGAGAGAGAGAGAGAGAGAGAGAGAGAGCGCGCGCGCACACAAGCAGGGGGAGAAGCAGGCTTCCTGCCAAGCAAGGAGCCTGATGCGGGGCTCGATCCCAGGACCCCAGGATCATGACCTGAGCCAAAGGCAGACACTTAACCGACTGAGCCACCCAGGCATCCCCAGCCCTGTTTTTAATAACTGCAAGGTATCCAGATGTCCATCTATGCAGGATGGATAAATCCGTTTAGTCCTACAATGGATTACTGGACACAATGAAGATGGACACACCATGACTTGCTGCGACAACACAGATAAATAAATCTCACATAGTGTTGAGCGGAAGAAGTAGCATGAAAGAGCACCTTATGAATAATTCATTTATAGAAAGTTCAAAACCCAGCAAACCAGTCTCTGGAGTGAGAGGTTAGGAGCATGTATGTGTAAGAGGGTTCTTCTGAGGCTTTGGTGCCACCCTTTCTTGCTCACTTCAAGAAGTCTATCAGCTGGGCAACTCATGATTTATGTATGTTATCCTGTGATAAAGATGATGAAGACAGGGGTGCCTGGGTGGCGCAGTCACTTAAGCATTCAACTCTTGGTTTCAGCTCAGGTCCTGATCTCAGGGTCATGAGATCAAGCCCCACGTGGGGCTCCATGCTCAGCAAGGAGTCTGCTTGATTCTCTTTCCCTCTCTCTCTGCTCCTTCCCTCCTCACTCTCTCTCTGAAATAAATAAATCAATCTTAAAAAAAAGAAAAGATGATGAAGACAGAATAGAGCCAAACTAAAAACCTCTGGGAGTTTGCCCTTGAGAAGCGCGTTCTGTCCAGTCCGCAGGACCGTCTTCCCTCTGGGAGCAACTGCTGGCCACTGTTGACGATCCCCCAACTTCTGAGAGGCCCAGAGAGGACTACCTTTCTCTCCTCACCTCCTGTTTACTTCGCAACGGCCTCACCAAGAACTCTCTCTGCCTGACCCCAATTGACAAGGAGAAACCAGGGGAGAGTTAGTATCCTTTTCTTACATCCTAAACCTAATCATTACCTAATGCCATCATATGGCAAGGGAAATCATGCTTTATTTCCAGGTGGTATAAGCTAGATCATAACTCTTCAAGGTATTCTTGCCAAGGCTCCATACTTAGAAAATTCATGATCGTGTCCACTCAAATCCTCCCTCTCTTTTTCTCCTTCTCAGAAAAGTTTATATATTTCCAGCCCCCTTGTTCCTCACGCTGTACCTGACCTTGTGGTGTCCTCTCTAAAATTCTTCCCCATCAGCAGGGGCTATGCCACCTTGTGGAAACCAGTCCCCTGGCTATCCGTTTCATGCTGTTTGAATTCCTTACCCATCACCCCCTGGCTGAGTCCCCTCCCTTTTCCTCACCTGCTCCTGCCATATATGCCCAAAGCCAGGAGTCCTGACCTCAGTGTGGTCCAGGGCCACAATTTACAAAGCAAATTGCCAAGTCGATGTAGAGAATAAAATAGTTTGTCTTCCTTGAATGACACCTAGATAAAAACCAAACAATAAAGTTTACGGGAAGAATTATCTTTAAAGCTACCATTATACTCTGTCCACCTCTAACACTTCTTTATGCATAAAAATCTTCGCTTTGGATTTAGGAAAATTCCCGTGATCAAATTAAATTCATTAGGTCAGTTCAAATTACTGCTAAAATGTAGGGCATAATTTTAAAGATTTACTTCCCTTTTCTAAGTTATACCGTCTATTCAAATGATGCCTTTTATATATGGTAGAATACATTAAAATAACAAAGACTCCAATTTAGAAATAATGGTGCTATTTGTAAATGTTATTTTAACCTGCAGGGTTTTTTTTTTCTTTATCGTTAGTGCTCTGGTTCCCCCTGATGGACAGTTTGCATTATTGCAGAAGCGCTTCTGGGATTTTATTCCAGGACCCCTAAGATATTTTTCATTGTTTTATAGTCCAAGTAGGTTCCCTAGGGGTTTGAGGTGGCTTAATTAATATACACACATAATATAGTGGGGGAAAAAGAAGTTCAGGCTTACAGTGTCTTCAACAACAGCCCTTCTCTAAAGGTAATAATGGATTCCACAAGAGGTTTCCTCTGGTTGTTCCAATGTTAGTTGAAGGCATGACTTCAAGCCCAGTGAAGACAATTCCAGGAGTCAAGACGATGGGTTTCTTCGCCCAGCTTTCCTATGAGCTGCCTTGACCTGGGGAGTAATATGAAAGAAAGGAATAGAGAGTGTGACTGTTGAACTTTGCATTACAGAATTTTTGATAGAGTTGAGCAGCAGGTACTTGAAATTTGTGTTCAATTTCAGCAGCTTGGAGTGTGGGAAATTTGTGGAGCTGATTAAGAATAATCCATATGTTTTTAAATCACTAAGCAGATGGGAGGGCTGCCTTCATTTTTGGTGGAAAATAAAAAGCCAATGAAAATGCTAGACTGAATGTATGGCCATACAACATCATTCTTGGTACTTGATTCATGTGCAATCACTAAATACTTCTTCTATTGGCTTTTCTAAAATAGGCTGTGGTAAGGTATTTTCGGATCCGTCGTGGGGGAGATGGAGAAGGAAGTGAATTTTCCTCTTCTGTTTTCTTCTAGGATATTTGTAGTTCCAAGTGTCACATTTAGGTCTGTGATCCTATTTGAGTTAGTTTTTGTATAGGGTGAGAGGAATAGATTGAGGTTCATTTTTTGCATAGGGATATCTATTACAATTGTTCCAGTACCATTAATTGAAAAAAACCTTATTTCTCCATTGACTTGCCTCTTTCTACATTTGTTGAAAGTCAATTCACCATATATGTGTGGGTCTATTTCTTGACTTAATTCTGTTCCACTCATCTATATGTCTATCCTTCTCCATCATGTCTTGACTACTGTAGATTTATAGTTAAGTCATGAAATCAAAAAGTGTGAGCCTTCTAATTTTGTTCTTCTTCAAAATTGCTTTGACTACTCCAGTTCATTTGCTTTTACATATGAAGTTTAGAATTAGCTTGTTGATTTCTACAAAAACTTCTTTAGGGATTTTTATTAGATTGGCATCAAATCTATAGATAAGTCTAGGGAGAGTGGACATCTTAACAATTTTGAGACTTCTAATCCATAAAAACAGTAATCTCTTCATTTATTTAGATCTTTTTTTAATCAAGATTTTATAGTTTTCAGCATACAAATCTTGCATATATGTTGTTAGATTTGTATCTAAGAATTTCTTGGCTTTTCTGGGGACGGGTGCTATTTAAATGGTAGTATAAAAATTCAATCTCAAAATGTTTATTGCTAATAAATAAAAATACAGTTGATTTTTGTATATTGACCTTGTATCTTGTGACCTAGCTAAAGTCTATTATTAGTTCTAATAACTTCGTTATAAATTCTCTGTGAATTTCTATGTAGACAATCATGCCATATGTGAATCGAGACAATTTTGTTTATATTTATTTATTTCCTTTTATTCCTTTTTCTTGCTTTATTGCAGGCTAGGACAGCTGCTTTGACACTAATTAAAGAACAAATATCGTAATTTTAGAGGGAAAGCAATCAGTATTTCACCATTAAGTATGAAGTTCTTTGTTCGTTTTTTATAGGTGACCTTTAGCAAGTTGAGAAAGTTCCCTATTTCTTTTGAATGAGTTTTGGCAGTTTGTGTTTTCAAGAAATTCATTCATTTTGATTTAAGTTATTACAATTTTAGGCATAGACTAGTTCATGGTGTTTCATTATTATTCTTTTAATGTCTTTAGTGTCTGTAATGATGTCTCCTTTTTCAGTACAAATACGGATAACTTGTGTCTTTTCTCTGTATTTCTTGATGAATTTGGCTAGAAGGTTTATCAGTTTGTTGATCTTTACAAAAATAGTTTACCACCCATTTCTTTAAAATTTTTATTGTGATAAAATATATATAACATAAATTTACCATTTTAACTATTTTTTAAAAGATTTATTTATTTATTTTAGGAGAGAGAACACGCAAGAGGAGGGAAGGGCAGAGGGACAGAGAGGGAATCCCAAGCAGACTCTGTACTTAGCGTGAAACCCCATGCAGGACCCGATCCCACAACCCTGAGATCATTACCTGAGCCAAAATCAAGAGTCGGATGCTTAATCAACTGAGACACCTAGGCGCCTCCCATGTTAACTATTTTTAAATGTACAGTTTAGTGACATCAAGTACATTCACATTGTTGTGCAGCCATCACCACCATCTAATTCCAGAACTTTGTCACCCTCCCCAACTGAAACTCTGTACCCGCTAAACATTATCTCCCTGTCCCCCTTCCCCCAGGCCCTGGTAATTGTCATTCTACTTTCTGTCTCTATGAATTTGACTACTCTAGGTACTCCATATAAATGGAATAATTTATTTGTCAGTATTTGTCCTTTGTGGCTGGCTTATTTCACTTAGCATAACGTCTACAAGGTTCATCCATGTTGTAACATGTGTCAAAATTTCCCTCCTTTTTAAGGCTGAATAATATTTCATTTTATGTATATATCACATACCACAATTTGTTTATTCATTCATCCGTCAGTGGGCACTGGGTGGGTTACTTCCACCTTTTGACTATTTCCAATAATACTGCTATTAACATGGATGTACAAAGTATCTGTTTCAGTCCCTGCTTTCACTTCTTTGGGCATAAACCCAGAAGTAGAATTGCTGGATCATATGGTAATTCTATATTTAGTATTTTGAGGAATCACCATACCATTTTCTACAGAGACTGCACCATTTTACATTCCTACTAGCAGTGCATAAAACTTGCAATTTCTCCACATCCTAGCCAACATTTGTTATTTTGGTTTTTTGATAATAGTCATTTTAATGGGTGAAGTGGTATCTCATTTTGGTTTTGTGTTGCTCTTCCTTAATGACTATCTTTTGTCCATTTTTAAATTGGGTTGTTTGTTTTTTGTTGTTGAGTTGTTTGAATACAGTTTTTGGTTTATTGATTTTTTCCTATTATTTTTATATTCTTGATTTCATTGATTAATGCTTCATCTTTGTTATTTGCTTCCTCGTCTCGCATTGAGGTTAACTTGCTTTCCCCTCACACCTAGTTTCTTAAAGTGAAAACTTAGATCAGTTACCCAAGACCTTCTTTCTTTACTAATATAAGCCCTTAATGCTTTAAATTTTCTTCTGTGTACTGCTTTAGCTACCTTCCACAAATTTTGATATGTTGTATTTGCATTTTCATTCAATTTAAAACATTTTCAAATTTCCCTTTGACTTCTTTTTGACACATGGGTTGTTTAAAAGTGTTTTGTTTATTTTCCAACTATTTGGAGATTTTACAGATATTTTCTGTTATTGTTCTAGTTTAATTCAGTTATGGCCAGAGAACATATTACATATGATTTACTTTTTTTTAAAACGTTTATAGTTTGGGGTGCCTGGCTGGCTCATTTGGTGGACCATGCAACTCTTACTCTCAGGGTTGTGAGTTCAAGCCCTGTGTTGGGTGTAGCAATTACTTAAAAACAAAATCTTGTTGAAAAAAAAATTTTTAAGTTTGTTTGTTTATTTACTGAATCTCTACACCCAATGTGGGGCTTAAACTCATGATCTCAAGATCAAGAGACACATGCTCGTCTAACTGAGCCAAGCACGTGTCCCTGATTTCTTTTCTTTTGAATTTATTAAATTTGTTTTATGGCCCAGAATATGATCTATGTTGGCAAATGTTTCATGTGCATTTGAAAAGAATATATGTTCTGTTCTTGGATGGAGTTCAATTAGGTCAAGCTATTGTTTAGGTCTTTGATAACCTCACTGATTTTCTTTCTGTCTGCTTGTCCTATTGAGGACTGAAATCTAACTACAATTGTGGATCTGTATTTTCTCTCCTTTCAGTTTTACCAATTTTGGCCTCATGCATTTTGAAACTCTGTTGTTAGGTGCTTGCAAGTTGAAGATTGTTGTCTTCTAGGTGAATTGATTCCTTTATCATTATATAATGCTCCTCTTTTTTCCTAATGTTTCTTATTCTGAAATCAACTTTTTCTGATATTAATATAACAATCCAGCTTTCTTTTGATTAGTGCTTTCATGACATAACTCTTTTTTTAAAGATTTTATTTATTTATTTGACAGAGAGATAGAGAGCCCAAACAGGCAGAGCGGCAGGCAGAGGGAGAGGGAGAAGCAGGCTCCCTGCTGAGCAGGGAGCCCGACATGGGGCTGGATCCCAGGACCCTGGGATCATGACCTGAGCCAAAGGCAGACACTTAACCAACTGAGCCACCCAGGTGCCCCTCATGACATAACTTTTTACAATTTTAACTGGTCTTCGTCATATTTAAAAATGTGTTTGTTGTAGATAGCGTATAGTTAGGTCTTGCTTTTTTATATGACAATATCTATTAATGTATAGGTTTAGGCTGTTTATAGTTAATGTAATTATTAATATGGTTGGAATAAATTTCACCATCTTGATAGCTGTTTTCTATTTATGTTTGCTTTTATTTATTTATTTATTTATTTATTTATTTATTTTTAAGATTTTATTTATTTTTTGACAGAGAGAGACACAGCGAGAGAGGGAACACAAGCAGGGGGAGTGGGAGAGGGAGAAGCAGGTTTCCAGCTGAGCAGGGAGCCCAATGCCGGGCTCGATCCCAGGACCCTGGGATCATGACCTGAGCCGAAGGCAGACGCCCAATGACTGAGCCACCCAGGAGCCCCTATTTATGTTTGCTTTTAAAAGATATCTAAAGGCAGGGCTTGTGCTATAATCACACTAGTGATTTTTAGGAACTGTAATGACTATAAGAACACAAGCTTTTTGGGCCATCTTCCCCTTGGCAGGAAATCAATTGCCCATTGAGTGGTTAATACAATTTAGATAAGGAACAGGTTACTATATATTTAAATATATACTATATATTTAACCCAAAGTGTTCCTAAATCTTTTCAGAGACTGTGACAGAAGGCAGCAATGAGTACAAAGACTTGGGGCTTGGTCTTAACTCTACCCTCTGCTAGCTCTGCAGATCTGGACAAGCTTCTAATCTCCTTGAGGCTCAAATGGATGAAATAATACTTACCAGCAGTTGGAGGATCTATCTCTGAATCTTGGGTAGAGCGGGGGAAAAGATCTCTCCACTTGGGGAAAATACTCTAGAAAAGATGGAATTTCTGAATGTGTTTGGATGATAAAAGAGAATTTAATAAATATTCATAGTCAATTTGAGAGGTTTTTTTTTGTTTGTTTGTTTGTTTTTTTTTTAAGTCAGGGAGACTAGTTAGGATATATATACAAATCAGTGACTGTTCTAAGAATGCAAACAAGGAGCCCTGAGGCTTCGGATAATTCAGGCGAGAGAGAGAAGACTCTGTTCAATGGGGTGCAAAGACCAGTTGGGTACACAGGATACAAAAGGGAGAGATCCAGGGCCACTTTCAAGTGTCAGATTTGGGAAATTCGGTAGATAGTGGCTCTTTCACTGAGATACAGAAGACAGGACAGGTTGGAGGGGCTGGCTCACGAATAGAAGGTGATATCAGTTTTAAATTAATGTCAGTTGAGTTTGAGGAGTCTGTGGCAAACGAGGGCGGAGGTGTCAGTAGGTAGCCTGATCTATGCTCTTGAGGGGGCTGGGCTAGAGACTTGGAAGCCATTGGCCTATAGGTGGTGGTTGGAGCCATAGGCATGGGTGAGTGTATACACTGGAAAGTGGGCTAAAGGATGGACCCCTGCGGTATTAGTGAGGATGCTTTCAGTTGTTAGTAAGGAACATTCCAACTAAAAGTGGTGTAAGCCTTTATCATCTTACATAGCAAGATGACACAGTTAACTGCGGCTCTGAAACTGAAGGGCCTATATTCTTTCCATTTTCCTCATCTGTCTTGTCTGATATTTTGACTGTCCTTCAGGGAGACTTTCTTTATGGGTCCAAGATGGCTGCTGCAGTTCCAAGCATCCCAGAGGATGACCAGTTCCAGAGGCATTAGAGAACCTGTGTATGAGTCTGTTTTTTAGAGCAAAAGCCTTTCCAGAAACCACTTAGTGGGCTAAACCTCATGTTTGTTGGCATGTAGTCCCATGCCCATCCCCAAATAATCATCAGAAGAAGGGATGGAGTTGTGATGGGCGTACACCAGTTAAGATTCACCCCCATGGCTGCTCCGGGAAGCACACAGCCATTCCCTACCTGAACAAAAGGAAAGAAGTGAGGAAATGACCATTGGATAGAAGCCCAAAGGCCAGCCACTCCCTGGGGAGCATAACACCTAAAAGATAAGCCAAGAGAGATGCTTGGAAATATTCTGAGGACACTGACATTAGGGGCCATAGAAGCCCCCTAAGAAAGAAGAAGAGATTCTGGAAAGAAAACATGATGATTAAAAACAAAAATTAACCAGTGAAATGGGAATAAGGTCTATAGCTTAGTTAATGGTGTTGTACTAATGTCAATGTTCCAGGTTTGATAATTGTGCTATAGTTCTAGAAGATGCTGTCATCAGGGGAAACTGAGGAAAGGGTATGTGATGACTACCATTTTTGCAATTTCCTGTCAGTCTGAAATTATTAGAAAATAAAAAGTTTGATAAAGCTACAACAGTAATAGCTGATTACTGAGTATTTGCTGTGTGCCAGGATTCCTTCTAGGAAGTACACAGATATTCACTCATTTAATCCTCACAACAACCCTATGAAGTAGCCAGCATCTAATTTTATCCCCATTTCTCAGATGAGGAAACTGAGGCACACAGAAGCTAAGTAATCTGCTAAATGATAATGCAGCTAGCTGGCAGGCAGTCTAATTGAGATTCGAACTTATTCGACTTGGCTTTGGAGACCATACTCCTGACCGCTGCGCTCTACTATTGCTCAGGAAGTGGTCTTACTGGAAGGGCCACCCAGACACTGTGTGACAGCAGGGGGCACGCTCAGTGCTCGGTGCTGCAGAGACACCAAGCATGTTGATGCTTGTCCACCAGGTTTAGCACCAGCAGGTTGTTGGTGACATTTTGTGGAGAACCATGTTGCAGTGACCTGTGAGGTGAGCCCAACGGGTGAGAGCACAGAGAGCGAGTGTGACTGGCTCCTACAAGAAGATGAACTTCAGAGAGACATGGGGGCTCCAGCTGGGGACAGAGGAGGGCCTTCCCAACGGGCTCATTTGGGCCCAGGGCACATGCCAGCTGCGGGGGATAACTGGAACTCATAGGAGAGAGGGACGCTAGGCAGCAGGGTTCCGTGTGGGAGGAGGCCCCGAGGCACCTCTGTCTGACGGAAGCCACACAGGGAAATGCAACCTTAGCCCCGTTGTCTCCGCTCTCGTTTTCTTTCCGACCCTTCTCTTCCCTTATTTTCATGAAGCCCCTTCAGGTGCCCGGTGCCTTCCCCCTCCCAGCTGTCTCCAGTTCTTTGTACTTGTTGGATGATGGATTACGCTTTGTTGGGAATCCAAATGAACAGGTTTCATATATTAAAGCTTTCTGCTTTGAATTATGGAGTGAACAGCTGCTTTTCCCAGTTTAGGGCATTCCAACAAATTAGGGCAGAGGTCCTTTCACGGGTGGAGGGGCCCCTGAGGTAACCCTAGGCTTCACTAGCCGACCCGGAGGGTAAAGCTGAGCAGGCCTCAGGACTGAGACACACTGGGACCACCAGTGTCTACCTGGGACACCTTCAGGACTGGCATCCCTTACTTGTCTTACAAACCCTACGTTCTTCTCTGATATAATGGAATGTAACCTATTTTCATTACAAGCATCTATTAAACATATTTGGACTAGCATCAGAAAGGTCTGTGATTTCTTTAAAGAAAGAAATCAGTAAAATCTAGGGATTCTGTTGTTAAGTGTTGCCCACCGAGAGCTAAACAAAGCTCTCACGGCTTTGGGAGCACCTGCTGTCTTTGCTGGGCACGCACTGTGAGGAACTTTCCATCCCACTGGACATGTGTGGTGGTGAGTCGTTTTCACCAATAGCAGATGAATTGGGGCTGTTTACCCTCTCGGTTTGTCAAATGGTTGATTTAAGCCATAGGAACAAGCCTGGCTGGTCTACAAATAGATTAGACTCATCAGCTTCCTCTTGCTAAAAATACGAAGGCAGATTTTTCACAACTCTTTTCAGTAACCATTGTAAAATGTATTGGAATGAGACATGCTTTACTTTTTTTGTATGCAGGCAGACAGTTCAACTGTATTTCCAGTAATTACCTTCTATCATGAGAACAGGCTTCATCAAACATTTACAAGAAGGAGCCAAGCGTTTAGGAAGCTACTGGAATCCCAAACGCGCATGCTTTACTATGTAGCCTTTTTCCAGAGGTTCCCCTGGGTTTTTGAAGACATTGCCTGGCCAACAGTCCATAGTCAACTCATTCTTGAGGGCGAGGGAAGAGTTATCCTCCCATCTTCCCCCACCCTGGCCTTGGCTTCTCCCTCCTCTGCTTCCCCAGAAGTTTATTCATTGTTTAATGGTGTCCCTCTGTCTCCTGCATTTGAACTCAAGGGCGGGGACTGTCCCATTTATCTGTCGTATGCCCTCGAGCACCCCGGCACAGGGCCTTGCATATAGCAACCACCCAATACATTTCAACTCTGCCAACTACAGTACTGCAACTAAATAACAGGCCGTGTACCATGTCCTGACCACCCTGAACTGCAATTTGTCAGCGCAGTTATAACATCAAGGTGATAAATAATCCGTGCAAGTACTCTCTCTCCCCTGAGAGTTGCTCATGGAAACAAAACAAAACAAAACAAAGCAAAACCAACTGATGTTAGGTATTTTGTTTACGGCTAGAGACAAGCTGGGCTAAGCTCGTGTTTTATTGTGTCATCAATTAATACCAACCCTTGGTTTTAACATTCAAATTTGAACCATTAAGCAAAACCACCTGCCAACTTGAAACAAGCACCATGGTGGAGGAGGCAGAAGAAAGTGATGGATTTTCACGCACAGAACCACCATGTCGTTCCCCTACTGCGTTCGAAGTAACTGACTCACAGGTAACTCTCTACGAAGTAGGTGAAATTCAACCTCGTTTTAATATCTACTCCACAGACTAGCGATAGGATTTTGTGGCCTTAACAAAATCTACAGATCTTGGGGCGATAGGTGATTTTTATTTGTACTCTCTCAGACTTTGTTCTTCTCTGTCTACATGGACAACTAAAAATGCATTTTACACTGGTCTCTCTACTCATCTCGGTTCCTGAGAATCAAATGAGCACTCATCTAGGACAATGAACTATAAAAACATAATGCATTATTTACAGCTGTTTTTCAAAAGGAGAGTCCTTTTTAAAAATCAAGACAGATGACATTGAGTTTCAGTTTCTCACATGATGGACCATCCCGTGGGCAAGATGGGCCACGAGTCAAGAAAACTGCTCACAAAGTTGACACTGAATCACCAGCCCCTAAAAGACTGTGGAGGATTGTAGTGTAGAACACCGGATTGTCCTCGTCACACTGTCTAAAATCCTACTGATTAGAGAAAAACCTTAGAAGCATACTGGAAAACTAGAGCTGGGAAAGCACACTGGAAAACTAATGAAAGGCAAGAGCTATAAACCACACAAAGACATCTTGCAAACTCCTACCTTTAACCCCGAAACTACGCTACTGAACAAGGGCTCTTTTGTTGATACTACAGCGGACACGCACACATGCCAGAGCGAATATAAATATGAAAGCGCACAGAAGTAGCCACAAAAGCCCATGGCAAACAAACCTGTTTTTTCTTACTCATCCTTGAGCATGTTTCCCGAGACCACTCCCAATACCATGCCCTCTAGCAGTCAGAAAAACAGATGGAAATCAGGCATTTTGTTTTTAATTTTTAAAATTTATTTTTTCTTTAAATTTTTATTGTTATGTTAATCACCATACATTACATCATTAGTTTTTGATGTAGTGTTCCATGATTCATTGTTTGTGCATAACACCCAGTGCTCCACGCAGAACGTGCCCTCTTTAATACCCATCACCAGGCTAACCCATCCCCCCACCCCCTCCCCTCTAGAACCCTCAGTTTGTTTCTCAGAGTCCATCGTCTCTCGTGGTTCGTCTCCCCCTCCGATTCACCCCCCCTTCATTCTTCCCCTCCTGCTATCTTTTTTTTCTTAATATATATTGCATTATTTGTTTCAGAGGTACAGATGTGATTTAACAGTCTTGCACAATTCACAGCGCTCACCATAGCACACACCCTCCCCAATGTCTAAAATTTATTTTTTAAAAAAGATTTTATTATTTGTCAGAGAGAAAGAGAGAAAGAGCGCACAAGCAGGGGGAGTGGCAGGCAGAGGGAGAAGCAGGCTCCCTGCTGAGCAAGGAGCCCCTTGTGGGACTAGATCCCAAGACCCTGGGATCATGACTTGAGCCAGAGGCAGATGCTTAACTGACTGAACCACCCTGGCGTCCCCAGGCATTTTTAAACAGGGATTCACCATAGGAAACTGGCATCATTTTTTTTTTCAAACTTCATTTAAAAAAATTTTTTTAATTTAATGCTCAACTTTTATTTTTTAAATTTAAATTCATTCAATTTATAGTGTATTATCAGTTTCAGAGGTAGAGTTTAGTGATTCATCAGTTGCAATAATACCCAGTCCTCATTACATCAAGGGCCCTCCTTAATGTCCATCACCCAGTTACCCCATCCCCCCACCCCCTCCCCTCCATGAATGGATAAAGATGTGGTATATATATATGGTAGAATATTACTCAGCCATCAGAAAACAAAATTTTATCATTTGCTACAACGTGGATGGAACTATGCAAGGTGTTATGCTAAGCAAAATAAGTCACAGAAATACAATTATCACATGATCTCACTCATATTGGAATTTAAGAAACAAAACAGAGGATCATAGGGGAAGGGAGGGAAAAATAAGACGAAATCAGAGATGGAGACAAACCGTAAGAGACTCTTAACTATAGCAGCCACATCATTGTTAAAATGCTAACCCAACAAAGAGGGAATGCTGAGGTAATCCCTGACAGACAACTGAAGGAGGCATATTCTGTCAGCGCTGAGGGCAGCAAAAAAGAAGAGTGAGTGTCACCCAAACTTTGGAGCTCAGAGAAAGGTCTCCTACCGACCTGGCCCAAGCTTCTGAGGCCGCTGCCAGCCTGGCAGGTGCTGATGCTGAGCAGGGGCAGGACCGCTGGGCAGACGGACATCTGAGGAGGGAGTCAGCAGGGGCTGGGGACCGGCAGGCAGGACACCAACCCACCCCAAGGCTGCTGCTGGTATGGGCGGTGCCGGGAGCTGGGGGCTGACAGCAACAGGAAAATGGCAAGCAAATCCCTCCTCTTCTCCTTCCCAGTCCTTCAAGTCTCTCCCATCAGTTGGTTTAAGAGGAACAGGAGGGTCTGGTGAATGGTCCAGGGTCCCAGCCCCGCATCAGAGAGCAGAGCCACAAGGGAAGGTGTGGCAGTAACAGGTCACTAATTCACACAACCTGTGACTGACCGTTGGGACGGTAAAAGGTACAAACGAGAACATTTTCTTGAGGACAGTATATAAATAAATATTTAATTGTTGTAAAGTGTACAGTTAAGTGACACTAAGCACATTCACATTGTATATAACCATCACCACCATCCACTGCCAGCACTTTTTCATCTTCCCAAACTAAAATTGCCCCTACTCCCAGCCCCTGACAACCACCATTCCACTTTGTCTATGAATTGGACTACCCTAGGTCCCTCATATAATTGGAATCTCGTCGTTTGTGCTTGGCTTACTGCATTTAGCAGAATGTCCTCCGGGTTAGTCCACGTTGTGGCATGGGGTCAGAATTTCCTCTAAGGTTGAATAATACTCCACTGTACGCACAGACCACTTCGGTTTACCCACTGATCTGTTGATGGACAGCTGGTGTGTTTCCCCTTCCGGCTATTGTGAATGATGCTCTGAACACCGGTATATGAGTATCTGTTTGGGTCCGTGCTTTCTATTTTTATTTTGGTATGTACCTCCAGGCGGGATTTCTGGGTCATACTGTAGTTCTGTTTAACCTTTTGAGAAGCAGCCTGGCTGTTTTCCATAGTGGAGGATGCTGTATTTTTCTTATCTAAAATGCTCAAAAGATTAAGTAAGATGCAGAGTTTCTGAAAAATACTGTCAGATGTACAATTTGTAATTACACAAATAAATGTGGCAACTCTACTGTCATTCATAAATACAAAATTTTATTTGCACTTCATTAGTGTAGAAAGACCACAATGCTTTTCATATCACGACACTCAAGACACGCCGTTATTCAAATACATAATTACTTATTTACCTGGACTAAACAAAACAGTGCAGTTTAATAAAAGATATACCAAAGATAGAGTTCACAAATTCATTATCAGACCAAAAAAAAAAAAAAAAAAAAGAACACAGTCTAGGCTTAATAGGAATAAGCTTCACCATAAAGGGGAGAAGTTTTATCATTACAAAGGTATAGTATGTTTAGGTAAATACATGTATGTTCTTTGATATAGTAAAATGTATCTCTTTAAAATTCCTTTAAACAGGATTTGTTTAGGACAGCAGCGTTGTTTTAAAATCTTATATAGTTTCAAAAACACTTCTTTCTTTACTGAATCTTTGTAGTTCTTAAAAGCACAGGGTATGTCCATTAGGAAACCATGAGAGAGATTCTGCAGCCTCAGGACCAAGTCAAACCCCTACTCTCTACCTAGTAGTACTCTACCATGACATAACATTAATAAATACCCTTCAAAGACAGCTATGAACGGAGCTTTGCTTTGTGGCAGAAAATACTCCCATACTTCAGAGATGCTACGGCTGGGGGAAATGTCTTGTAAATAGAGAAAAAGCACTTTATGATAGCTTTATCTTTTTTTCCCAAAGAATCTTTAGTTTTACAAATTTTCTTTAAAACAGTAAGCAAAGCACCACTTTCTTCTTATCAGAATATCTTCTGTCCTCATAATATAATTAACGAGGACAATTACATTATTTATTTCAAGAAACATTATACCTTTCATTTCTCCCATTCTTCATATTAGAAGTACTATGTTTCCCAGTGTATGTACACTAGATGCTGGGATAATGAATGAAATATAATAATTTGGAGGGAAATATGTAATTTATAACCAAAACTTACCCAGGATTGCATATTTGCATATTTACAAGTTAGTGTATAGCTCTGACTTGGATTACAAAGTGCGAAAGGAAATTGTCAAAATGATTGTAGTGCAGAAGAGAACATTTTCCCCTTTCCAGGAATCATTTCCACTTTGTCTCCAAAGTAGCAAATCAACAGCATCGAACGTGTGGTCTTGGTGGAGGCAGTTCTGGTGGGATCTCAGGTTCCGGTTGTAATGAGAGGATGCTATTGGACAACTCATTCCTTAAAATATCCAGAGGCATCTTAAGGATAAAGGAAAAAAAAACACATACATTTAACCATGCAATGTATATGGAAGTGCTCTGCAGGTAACACAGTTATATATGAGCAAAGTATTTTTACATAAAGATTTCCAATCATCAACGTTTAATTAGATGTTCAAACATTAAGCCAGAACAATGAAAACCAGATTCCACAAAACACAAAACACCAGCCAAGTGTGCATCATATCCTATGGTAAAAGAAACCAGATGGATCTATCTCATTAACATGTATTTTCACAGAACCTAGTAATAATGGAAATTTAATGCATTAATACAGGGGGGAAAAATGGTTCTGCATTCTCAGGGGTAATAGCATCACTAAGGGAAGAAATAACTTAGCAATTATATAAAGGATCATTTTATTAGAAGCTTCTGAATTGTTTGAATTAGCAGATTATATGTAGTAATGAATTAGATTATATGTAGTAATAACATAAACTTAAGGAAAGGTCTTATTAAAAAAAAACTTTTTAATAAGACCGCCTGGGTGGCTCAGTTCTTAAGCATCTGCCTTCGGCTCAGGTCATGGTCCCAGGGTCCTGGTATCGAGCCCCGCATCGGGCTCCCTGCTCAGCGGGAAGCCTGCTTCTCCCTCTCCCACTCCCCCTGCTTGTGTCCCTCTCTCGCTGTGTCTCTGTCAAATAAATAAATAAAATCTTTAAAAAAAAATAAATAAAATAAAAAAACCCTTTGAATTTAAGCCTACAGATGCTTGAAGAAACTGCTGTTCAACAAAGCTGTCCAGCAATTTTCCTGCAACTTAGCATCACGGAAAGGCCTGGGGAAGGGAACCAGGCCCCATCGGGGAGCACCGCACTGAGGGCGAAGCAGGGCCCAGGGGCTCCCTCGTCA
This sequence comes from Eumetopias jubatus, assembly GCF_037043125.1. Classification (NCBI taxonomy): domain Eukaryota; kingdom Metazoa; phylum Chordata; class Mammalia; order Carnivora; family Otariidae; genus Eumetopias; species Eumetopias jubatus. The sequence continues at coordinate 58,487,653 of NW_028274822.1, read as the reverse complement.
ATGAGAACACCTGCATGCTCCACGAGGTCCCCACCACCTGTATTTATCTTAATTCTTGTGGGAAAATGGGAAAAGAACAAAAGCAAATGTCAAATAAACATGGCCGGTGGTTATACCTGCTCCAGTCACTTCACCAAACCATCTTCAGGGCTCAGCACATCTACTGGACACCAACACTGGACATGGAGAGGCCCCGGGCAGACACGGAGGCCGCCACGGCGGAGGCTTCTGGCCACGGCAGCCACCTCACCTGGTTCACCTCTGAGTAAGTACCCTGCCCACTTTCTAAGTAAAACATTCTCAACCAAAACATCATAAAGTGAACAACGGGTTTTCACATATTTGCCTGGTATCATTATTTTACCTTTTTCAGAATGTCATCAACAAGCTTCAGAAATATCTCGTCCACGTTGAAGTTGTCCTTGGCACTCGCTTCACAGAACCGCATCCCGGTTATCTGCTGTGCGAACTAAGAACACAGATTCATGTTTTCTGTGGGGGTGCTACCTGGTGGAGCAGGTGGCCAGCGGGCCTGTGACTGAGGGAATCACAGCATTTGGGCTCCTGCTCGAAGGGAGGGGTGGGCCAGGTTTGTGAAGCCCCATGTAGGCTCAAACACAGAGTTCATGTGTGCGGCAAACCCCTACGTGGTAAGTAGGCACATGGGGCAAACCATGGCATGGTGAGTAAGTGACAACACGAAACAAAATCCCCGAGGTGACGTGCGGGTCGGGAAGTTCAACTTTCCCAAAATTGTAATGCATCTGACATTTATAACGTGAATATCACAGATTCTCCACGGAAGGTTACAATACTCCAGAGCAAATCATGGAAGCAATTTTACGGCTTAAAACACATTTCTCTGTAGGGAATTTCGGGTTAGAGAATAATGCGGTATATGCTGATATACTGATGTGGACGCTCCCCCACTCCGTTTTGAAATGCTTTTTAAAACTTCCTGCTCCTTTAAATCCAAACAAATGAGAAGCATGTGACTCTATAATTATTTCATAATTAAAAAAGTCTCACAATGGTGGACTGCACAGTATGTGGACAGTGACATCCCTTCTGCTCCCCATTTCTCTCACCTTTTCACCTTGCTGCCTGGTGATTTCTCGGTCAGTTTCACAGTCCAACTTATTTCCAACTAAGAGAAGTTCTGCATCTTCTGAAGCATACTGTGGAATTTTAAAAGAAGCTGCATATCAAAGGTGGGCACTGTCATATCCTGACAGGAAACGTAAACCACTCTGTTGCTTTGTGATCACTGTGTGTTCATCCACTCCGCACATCTCAGCATCGGCCCTAGCCCAGGCAGGACCGACTCAGGTGGGGTCCGAGACAGTCCTCACGGGGCTCAGGGCTTTGGAGAGCGATGCGGTAACATGCGTTATGAACCCACAACATTCTGGGCCTTTCACCAATAATTTCTAAGAATCTATACTAAAGCAAATGAATTACATCACCGGCAAAGCCCTATACTTAAGATGGTCATCCACTGAAGAAAGTCCAACAAAATAGATGGAGAATGAAGTAAGTTAAGGTACCTAAAAAGAATGCAGCCATTAAAAAAAAACCCAAACCACCCATGCTTTAGAAGAACATTCACATGACACAAGAAGGCTGGCATGACAGAACACTCAGTGAAGCAGGCAGGCTCTAAAACTACATGGACTATGGATTGAATTTGGTTCTTCAGAACAGCAAAAGTATACATTTTTAAATTTACTTTTGTTATTGATTTTCCAAATTTTCTATCATGACAAGATATTATTAATCTTATAATCAGGAAAAAAATTAAGCTACATTTCTAAGTTTAAAAAAAAAAAATGTAGCCACAGTAGGATCTCTCCTCAAAAAGACTAAACTCTCTTGAATAACTCATTTAATTCTGTGTATTCTAAACAATGACTTGAGACAGGCTGCAGCAAAAGGCACCTGAATGGTGTGACCTTGGCCAAGTTACTCAAAAGTCTCAGTCTCCTTGTGTGTGTGGAATATGGTAGCAGAACAGCGCCCACCATCGAGGCTGCTGCAGAACAAGCATGGGAAGTGCTGGAGCAATGAGCGCACTTATTCACAAAAAGGTAAAGAGCAAAAGTATAAAAGCGGGGAGAGCGTTAGATCTCAAGACCTCAGGAGATCCACAAAGTGAGTACTTCACGGGGCCCTGAGGCTTGAGGCCATGGCTTTTTGGTCTACAGGATTAATCCAGGTTCTCACAGGAAAACACAACTTACCTTATCAATCATCTTCATCCATTTTGGCAAATCATCAAAAGTCTCCTTCTTAGTGATGTCATATACTAGTATGATCCCCTTGGCACTTCTGTAATAAGCTGAGGTAATGCTGTTGAATCTCTCCTGACCTGCTGTGTCCCTATGAAACAGCAGCAACAATCAGCTCCCAAACAGTAACCAGAGGGAGCAACTCCACCTTCCAACACGGAGAGGAGTGGAGGCCCCACCCAGCCCCCTACAGGGGGTTCTAGTCCTATCCATGCATATGCATCAGTATTAGTGGGGGGGGGGGGAGGTAGTTTTTCTGAGTTACTTTCAGACAAAAACAGTCCCAATTTCTCTCAAACCAAAATTTTGAAAATAAGAAAACCATGTGTAAAATGATGTAAAGTGTAAAATCCTGTGCAAACTTTTTTTTTAGAAAGTAATCTCTATGCCCCATGTGGGGCTTGAACTCACAACCCCAAGATCAAGAGTTGCATGTTCTACCAACTGAGCCAGCCAGGCACAACCCCTTCAAACTCCCTTTTAACCAACATCAATGGTTACATCTGATTTTGTTGAGAAGATGACCAAGAGTTGCTGGCTAATGAAAAGTACTGTAAATCCAGTCTTATTTTCTTAATCCTTCTAAAATAGAAAAGGGGTCAAAGGGGGCAGGGAGAAGATACCAAATAGGTTTCCAAATGCGGTAAAGTTCATTATTGTCTGACTGCTACTTTAAAAGCCGGAAGTTGGGGGTGCCTGGGTGGCTCAGATGGTTAAGCGTCTGACTTCGGCTTGGGTCATGATCCCGGGGTCTTGGGATCAAGCCCCACATAAGGCTCCTGGCTCAGCGGGGAGCCTGCTTCTCCCTCTCCCTCTCCCCCTGCTCATGCTCTTTCTCTCTGTATCTCTGTGTCTCAAATGAATAAATAAAATCTTAAAAAAAAAAAAAGCCAGAATATTCTCCAGGTTGAAGTCGATCATTTCAACATGAAGAATGATGTAAGCTTACTAATAGTGTACAGCATCTGGCTGAGACATTATTTTCTCCAGCTAATAAGCCAAGAAACTGCTGAAAACCATCGTGTATTTATGAATGAGCTCAACGGAGCAGGGCTTCTGACCTGGAGACAAAGAAGCCCTGGAGACAAATTCCTCTAAAGATAATGTAATTTAGCTCTTCCCAAAGAACCCAAATTCACAGCATACCCCCGGAGGCCATGTGAGACAGGTGGGTCCTGCAGTAACATTGCCAGGGGGCAATGCAGTGAAAATAGGTTTCTTCACTGCAAGGCCATTCAAGGCCTCCCAAAATGAGAGCATGTGGGTTTCCGAGAGGTGGAGAGAACAGGCAGCTTTTCCCAAATGCATCTGATCAAAGACTACTTCCAATGAGGTGCACTCTGTGGGGCAGTATCCCTAAAATACCCTTCCCTTAGGCAAGAGGTGTTGTAATTTACAGCTTCATTTAGACTGGTCTTGCCACCAAATTAGTTCACATTAGCGATGGCATTGTTATGCCAAATAAACAAAAAAGCTTGCTGGCAAATTCATTTTCACATAAAGCAAAGCCATTTGCTTTGTTCCAGAGGATGTAAGAATGCCTTGAGGCTTCTGACTGGAAGGCCCAAGAGGGCCACGGCTGGTCTGTTTCTGTCCACCAGGGTCCAGCAGGGTGCCTGGCCCATAGCAGGCTGTCGATAAGCAGGTGCTGAACAAAAGTTTACATGCTTAAAATGTGGGAGCGGATGCCACTTCAAGGCAAAATAAACTTTATTTTTTGACCTAGAAATGCCAAAAAACTGGAAAATGGAATAGGATAGATGGGGACTGAATTCTTCAAGATTCTTAAAAAACCTTAAAGACCACACTGATGGGCACTGCACCTTCAAGGTTAGTGAGAAGGAACAGATTCAGATACCATTTACACAAGGAATCAATGAATAAAATTATTTCTGGAATCCTAGGCATACAGGGGTATAATTAATCCTTTTTTTTTTTGAGGGGGGAGGGGCAGAGGGAGAGGGAGACAGAGAATCTTAAGCAGGTTCCTTGTCCAGCGTGTGGAGCTTGACGCTGGGCTCGATCCCAGGACCCTAAGATCATGACCTGAGCCAAAATCAAGAGTCGGATGCTTAACCAACTGAGCCACCCCGGCGCCCCTACAATTAATGCTTTTGAATCAATAAAGAGTTAAATCTTTCAGAGCATGGTTTCCCAGTCTATCACAAGTTATGGCTTGATCGAATTAGGAGCTGATCAAATATTTTTAATGTTTTAAAAAATATGCTGTGTTGTTTGGATACTGTTAAGAAACAGTATCTCATTTCTTTAAAAAGTCAAGAAAACTACATCTTTTTCTACTGTGAAATCTTTGGTTAGCACAATCTTTAACAATTTAATAGAATAAGTTTTTTTTTAAAGATTTATTTATTTGAGAGAGAGAATGAGATAGAGAGCGCAAGCATGAGAGGGGAGAGGGTCAGAGGGAGAAGCAGACTCCCTGCTGAGCAGGGAGCCTGATGTGGGACTGGATCCTGGGACTCCAGGATCATGACCTGAGCCGAAGGCAGTCGCTTAACCAACTGAGCCACCCAGGCGCCCTAGAATAAGCTTTTATTCTAAGCAACTTTAATCTGACTACTTAGTGTAACTCAACTGACAATTTCTGCACACAAAGAATTAGAATCTAGACACTGGGAGCTCAAAAACAGTGAAATTAGAGGTTAACGGTTTTTTAAATAATTTAGAGATTTTATTTATTTATTTGAGAGAGAGAGAGAAACAGCATGAGAGGGGAGAGGGTCAGAGGAAGAAGTAGGCTCCCCGCTGAGCAGGGAGCCCGATTCGAGACTTGATCCCAGGACCCTGGGATCATGACCTGAGCTGAGGGCAGCCACTTAACCGACTGAGCCACCCAGGTGCCCCTAATTTTAAATGCTTTTATTTATTGTGGTAAGAAGACCTGACATGAAACCTACTCTTTTTTAACAGGGTTTTGGGTGTAAAATAATGTTATGTATAGGCACAATGTTGTACAGATTTCTAGAATAAAAAATAAATAATAAAAAAGCCAACAGTTGAAGAACAGAGAGAATAAAGGTCATTTCTCATAAAGTTAAACACACCTGTTGCCTGGGTGACACAGTGAGGAATCTTAAAAACATTAAGAAATTAACTGTCTCTGTTGGCTTTCACTCAGACACAGAGAAGACAGACCTCAAGATGCAAAATCTGAGGCAATCATTCTAATACAAATAAATGAGCCAGTAAGTCCAGTTTACAAAAACCCCAATGAGGAAACAATCAATTTGCCACTCTTACTTAAGGTCATTCCTTAAATTCCAACTTTTTGTGTCTAGCTCTGAAAGCTTGAGGTAGAAAAACATCTTCCTTTGAGAAACTATTCTCTTTCTATTCCTCTGGAGCTCCTTTGCTTAACTTGTTTCCCCTACTAAATTATCTGCTACCACATATGGTCAAAGAACAGGGAAATGAAATGCAGACCCAGTTCGGTGAGTATTTATGACAGATCTCCTATGCACCAGTACCATAAAAGTCCCACCCAAGTTCCTACTTCTCAAAAATTAGCTGCTAAGACGACACCAATGCACTGATCGTGCTTCTTTCTGTGAAGATGCAGAATCCTAATATTTCCTCTCTTTATCTCCATAAACCCGAGTTTTCACTGTCATGATAAAGAGCTGATTTCTCGAGATCTGCAGTGTATTAATGTCAGCTAAATTGTCATTTGCTGCGGCTAGAATATGAGGTGATTATTTCTCTCTCTGCTTTTTGGTGCAAACTGAAAAATTCCTGCAATTCTGTTTCCCCAGTTTCGTAATAAGACCATGCTTTGAAAACTCAAAGATTCTTACTTGTATTTAATATATCCACTTAAAGATATAATTATTAATTTGCAGGGCAGGAGCCAATTTCTGTATATGAAATGTCCCACTTCTTCCAAGCAGAGAATGAAAAATGAGCCCGATGTCGACATAAGAATGCTGGCTAAAACCGTAAAACTTCCCCCATAGGGAAGACTGGTGTGGTGGATGGGACGAAGGGGTCCCTATATGATGCATGTTAACTCCCTGTGTTTAATCTTCAGGACAGCATCTGAATGTCAATTCATGAAGCTATATTCTAGCTGACACACTTTATTTTAGCTACACTTACATAAAGGTCTTATACACATACATGAAGAAACGCTTTTAAGTACAGAGATGAGAAAATGGTCCTTTTTTCCGACCACAGATAATCAAGGGACTGAAAAATGTGGCAATAATATAAAATGTAGCATAGAAGTGTGACAATGCCATCTGGAGCTTTTGGTACCTTAAACTTTTAGGAACCTCTGGTTAGTATTTCCGCAGATTAGCTATATACAGAAATCATCAAGAAAAAAAATGCATTTCTTCTAATCAGATCTCTGTGAAAACCACCTGGGAATGTCCGTGGACTAACATTCTAGAAAATCAGAGCACAGCTATTCTTAGCAGAGCAAGGCTACTGAGGCTCTTTGAAGAGCCCTCTCCAACTATACTGGCTCTTTCTGGGCCCTCAACTCTGACAGCAAAGTGGTGACAGCGTGCTTGCAACAAAGCAGACTACAGCAACAGCATGAGCGCGGCTTCTAACTCTGAAATGAGTCGTGAATTACTTTAAGTAGCGAGCCTCCACCCCCATACTTCCTTTCTATCCACTGCATAAAAATAATGAAGGAGATGTTTAACCCTCTACACAAAACCCTTCGGATGACAACAATCTTACTTTGGAGTATTGTGTGATTAACAAGTGGTGGGCATTTTGTGGACGTGTTATCCACTGCCGAAAACCCCTTTGGGAAAACTTAAGTGCTCCTTTCTCACCGAATCACTGGGATGTTTCTGGTGGAAAACCTGTAATCAACCTTTCAATACAGTCACTGAATCTCGTTTTCTTTCCTCAGTTGTATTCTTCGCAACAGTCAAGGAGAAGCAGAGGACTTACGCTGGGGAGTGCATTTACATCCAAGAGAGACGCGGTTGTGGAGTGTCCTGTGCACCAGCATACTTTTCCCCACAGGGTGGGACTCACAGGGGAGGCCCTCTCAGATAGACTCACAGGCACTGTCCTGAGATTCCAGAAATATCCAATGTCACTGGCACAGACAGCCTTCGTGGGCTGAGTTCCAGGGAGCCACAGGACATCTGGACATACTTTTTATAGGTCCGATTACTACTGCCTGAGATGAAAACTGAAGTATGAATACAGTCACTAAGGTATGTCTGCTTAGCCAGGCTATGATGTCATCACCTAGACACTGCTGTCATTCACTAAGCAAGCTCCACAGACAGTCTAATGTGTGCTCGATCACCCTCTGTTCAGTAATCCCCTTCACAAAGGATCTCACCCACAGGCGCTAGGTAGAGATGAACAACCCCCATGATCCTTCTAAAGATGGTCTTTGGAGAGCTGACAATCAGAAACACCAGCTCATGTGAAAGGTACTCCCTTGTCACTTCCAGAGTTCAAAAAATGGGCCGCAATGTACCAAAGTTTGCGGACTTTCCAAAAAAGGGCTAATAAAATAAAAAATACCCATTTTTTTGTCATTAAGTATTTAGACAAGACTGTTTATGTTTCATAATCAAACCAAAAGCCAAAACCCCCAAACCCTCAAGCCCTCAAACCATCTTTACAGTGGGTTATATAGCAGCAGGTGACCAAACGAAGACATTACCTTAGACACCTCCGGGAGGCAGCAATGCCGGCTCGCTGCAGCCGTGCCCACACAGGGGCGCGGGTGAAGAATGAAGGCATGGCACTAACACTCAAGCACTAGGTGACCGATGATGCCACAGATGAGGAGCAAGTAACGCAGATGAAAGCAAACACACACACGGTGGACAAACACTCAGAGCTGAGGTGGACCTGCAGAGGAGTTAGTAGGCTGAGTACACGGCAGCTGGGATGTTACCAACAAAAGGGCATTCTCGGAGCCCCTCAGCGGTGCCACGTGGAAGCCACCACCAGATCGGCTCCGCACCCCGCAGGTGGGATTCCTAGGGCCGCCTGCAGGCTGCTGGGAGCCCACGGAAAGCTCCTCGCGCCAGATAGCTATGACAGGCTGGTTTAGCTGCTCATTCGCGATGATGTGAGAACGGGGCTTCTCCTCAGAGAGCGGCTCTGGATTCATTCCCAGCTGGCACAGGTGGGGCTCACGTCACGCAGCATGAGCCCCGTGGCCAGCGGGAGCATGCGCATCCCACCGCGGTGCTCCCGCTATGCCACCCCGGGAAGCCCCCGAACTGGGGGTGAGTGATCTGCCTCGAAACTGCATAGATCTGGTCGGGAACGTGCTGCCCTTTTTTTTTTTTTTGCATACTATCAAACAAAATCACTTTAAAAACGTGAAGACAAAGCATTTGAGCAATCATCTTAGTGATGACAATTTGGCTATTATGTCAAATGATTGGAAAAAAGGCAACAAGGCTCCAAATTAGCTATTATTAAAGTAACATTCTTCTTTCACCACTCCCCATGTGCAAATGGAGGATGAAATCAGTAGACTTTTCTAAATTTTCTCACTGTTCATTTTATTTAAAGATGAGCAAAGGAGAGGAAAAGTAGGAGAGGCAAGCCAGCTTGGACAGTTAATTTTATTAGACAGGCGTACGGACTGTGAACACACACGGCGGTTACTGGGGGCAGATCCCCCACTTACCAGATCTGTAATCTGATTTTCTTTCCTCTTAGCTCTACAGTTTTGATTTTAAAGTCAACACCTGCAAATAAAACAAATGAAAGTGAACAAAAAATAAAGATGCATTTTGCCATAAAAAGAATCCTATTTGTACATTTTGTATCATTATCAGAAGAACAAAAAACCTGATGTCACTAAATCCCAAAAGGAAAAGCAGTCCACCAATGCCTGTGACGCTCAGTCTACACGTCCATAAAGAACTGTATGAAGTCAACCTACGCGATGTTTTACCCCAAACTACCTACGTAGCATTTGCTAAATGTAATATGTAATGTAATGTAATACAAGTTCAGCATAAAAGCCATTTAAAAATTGCATTTGGTAATTACATTAACAACTGAATGTTTTTAAAAGAATGATATATTGGGGAAAATTCTTAGGGGAAATGCTGGAAACAATCTTGATTTCAAATAGCCTTAGTCTGAATTTAGAAATCATTGTATTAAATTCTGCAGCATTCACAAAAAATTTAGTTAATATATAAACATGACTTCTTTATTACATTGTCAATAGCGTGCAACAGAAATTATTTTAAAAAACTTATACAGGCTAACATATCCAATTTTAATTTTTATTCATTTTAACAATGAGCAAAACCATCATGTATCACTCACTGTCCTTTCCTAATTAAGCCCTTAAAGCTTCAGGTAATTTTTTAACCCAAATTTTCATTTGTATATGTTACCTGATATGGGTCTCAGTTATAGAAAATTTGTAGATTTCAAAACAATGTTTTTTACACCATTTTTGCAACTAAGAAAAACAAACCAAAGGGATGCCAACTGAATTTGAGAGTTAGAAACATTCCCCTACAGGAAACACTTCCTGCCTGCTTCTTAGGATCCAGGGTCGCCATGCTGAAAGGCCTCTACGGGGCAGGGGCCCGCATGGGCCAGTGAGTGCTCTGCAGCCGCACAGCGGATAAGGACCCCCTCCCAGGCTCTCCATCTCAGAGATCTGATGCAGCACCACAAAGTCAGATGATGTTCTTGAGGTGACGCAAAAGACATGTGACTGACTTTTATAATTAGTAACATACTGCAGACACCAATGCAATACAGAAAGACATGTTTACAACCCAGGGGCGGGGGGAGACCAGCTCTTGGTCTGTACAATAAAGAGAAATTGCAGGAATATAAACTGTCACAAGAGAACAAAGCTAGGGAATACTGGACGTTTTAATTCTTAATTTCTTACACCAGCCATAATTTCAAATGTCACTGAGCGAAAGCTGGTTAATTCCATTTCACTTTCAGTTCTGGAACCGATTTGTTCTTCAAACTCAAATGACACTCTAACCAGCCTTGAAACAGGAAGCATGTTTGTGGACTACCAATATCCTCAGAGTTCCTGAATGACTCAACCACAGGGAAGAACATAATTTAAAGTGATATTCTACAAGGCACAAAGAACAGCCTGGAGACATTTGTTATGTTCTGATTTTAAACTGGCACAGCTTAAAGACAGAACACCCATCCTGCTGATATTAGCTACAGTTAGGGCCTTACCGTGTTCCTCTGTGATGGCAAACTACAAATCAAATTCATATTTTTGCCTTGACCACCATTCTACTTTGTTTCCGGTTACTTTGAGGTTTTGTTTTGTTGTTCAGCTAAGGGGGCTGTAACTTTTAGCCGCTACTTTATCAAGTAGATGCTACTTTATTAAGTAGGCAGATGATACCTCTTTTGTGAGCTCTGCTTCAGGTCAACTAAAAGAATCCCCTGAAACAGCCAGTGCCAGCAATTTTTGTTTTGATTAGGCTGTTTTCTCTCAAGAATTATTCTGAGCCTGAATATGTCACTCTTCTTCAACGTACTTGAACAACTTATGCAACTTTTACAAACAATCCTTGTAACCACAAAGTTTAATGAATAAAAGTAAAAGCTAAAGGTGTTGGTGTTCAAAATCAGGGAATAAATGGTAATGTTATCACCATGTGACGGTAAATATATTACTAATTTGATAGGAAAACAAAACAAAGATGAACCGACAGTGACTGTCTAGTTTTAGTGAGATTAATGACAACTTCACTAACAACAGAAAAATAGCCAGTGGCCAAATCTAAAACCCCATAAAGAAAAGAGCCCATTAAAATAGCCCTCTCTCTTGAACTCAGTATCCTTTACCCCATTTAACCACCACTCAGTAGCTTGTAACAACTGGAAACTTACTCCAACTTATGGCTTGTATCAAAGTATACAACTAAATGTTTCTAAAAACCTTCTTACATGAAGTAAAACATCTCTCATTTTAAGAATTTGCACGTCATAAAAGTTTTAATGATTCTTCATAGAGAAGGTAGAAAGTCCTCAATAGCCTCAAATATTCAGTGGATTCATAAAGTTAGCACAGAGTTGGCCCTGAGGAGCTGCTAGGACCAATGTTTATGAACAGGTAAGGGGCAAAAAGAGCGGCATCTCCATCTCCGGCCCTTGTTGAAAACCCAGTTTCCTACAGGTAACCTGACGACCAGGGGAAGCAGTCAGCCCCACCATCAGTTGATGGGGACAGTCTCTGCCCTCAAAGGGCTGTCATACTGACCTAAATCAACAGCCCATGCAGTTGGCAAAGAAGTGCCTTTCCTTACTGTTCTCTCTTCTTAGAGAACCTCCTTGTCTGTCCAGAAACCTTTTATGTCCCAGGTGATTCCGCATCTGAACCCTTCTGCCTGCCCCACAGTCCTATCTGTGCACTCTGTTCTTGGACCTGAACTCTCTCCTATCCCTTCTCACATCATTCCTTCTTTGTTGTGTGGTGCCTCCCTGAGGACACCGTCATCTCTGACTCCCCACAGCCTAGGACACTGTCTGGCACACAACAGCAACTTGATAAATCTCATCAATGAAAGCCACGTCCTCTTCAACAGATGCTGGACACATAAGGAGAAATGCTGACTCTTTTTGGAAAAATTAAGGAAATTCAGGAGGACTAATTAGTAAAAACAAAACAAGACAACAAAACTCACACAAAACACCTTAGTAGGAAGGAAAAGCAGACATTCTGTCTGGTGCCCAGCACACAGTCACCCTAGAAACAGGGTATTTCATTTCTCCTACAATTCCAATTGTTGATGGTAAATCCTTAAAGGATGGGGCAGTCCTAATATGCTCATACCCTCTCCCCCCATGCACTCATCCCAGGAGATTATTATGGTAATAGTTGCTTCAGTCACTTAGATGGGAAGTGGTTCACTAAGTGAATTATTCTTGCAGTAGGAGCTTACCTTTCTTTAAGCTTACAAATGCTACAGAAGTCTTTCTAAAAATATTTTATTCAGAAAGGACACAATTCATAGGGCTATAATTCCTTTATCAATGAGCACAGATGGTTCTATTTGAGTCACCATGTCTTCTTCATCTTACTTTTCTTTAATAACAATGATGGTGGGCATCTGTCAAACCCTCTCTGCTGACATGGGATCCTGTAGCGGCCCAATGAAGTGGGCATTATTATCCTCGTTTTACAGAGGGAGACACCAAGGTGGAGAGTGGGCAAGGGGATTTGCTTTAAGGTCATCTCACGTGCTAGCTGAGTGGCAGGACCTAGAGTCAAATTTATAACACCGCCCACAATGGAAACTTGTTATAATAAAAGTCATATGCATGGAATAAAAGGCAAGGTATGAAATGTTCTGTAAATGGCCCAGAACCACCCTAATTGAGCTGTTAAAGAACAAAGCTTAACTTTGCACTTGGCCTTCTTTGTATTTGTCTTTCATAAATCTTAGCAATAGCATAAAGAATTGGCATAATTAGTGCTGGTAAGATTTCTAAGTTCCCCTTAAGGCAAAACATTTCTAAAACATTACCATATTTCTTTCTGCCAGGCCATAAGAAGCTACAAAAATGAAAATGCAAAAACAAACAGAAGCTTCTTTCTTCACATTCCAGCAAAAAGCTAAACAAATAAAAGCAAAAATAACACCATGATCCACACTTACAATGACAGCCGAACGGACTTCTCCCCTTTTACTCCTTTGCCCACGTCCCCCCCACACCCCCAAGATCTGATTTTATTTTACTTAACACTTTTAGGAGGTTGAAAGATTTCAGACTTTGAAATTAAATTTGTCTCCATTCAAACAGTGGTTGTGATGTTACTGCCACTTTTAAAATAACTATCTTAAGTTTATACAGTGGCTTTTCTTCCAAGGATAAAGATTTTATATAGTGTCATCCAATTTTGGATGTGATATTTCTACTAAGGGAGAGGATTTCCGGTGTTTTCATGGAGTTGAGAGTGAGAAAATAAATTAAGAAAGGCGTCAAAGTCACATAGAGAGAGTTAAATTTAACATCGGAAAACAAGTCACCCAACCGTGGAGCCAGTATTCTGCCCAAATGCCACCTACCAGAAGAGAGTACAACGTTAAGTCCCCACAGGAAAGCACCACGTGAAGAAAAGGATTCAACACAATAGAAACCAAGTGCTATGACTGTAAAATATTCGGCAGTTGGTACTATTATTAAAATAGTAAAATGATGGTATGACATTAAAAATGCTCATCAGGCCCGAGGACATGAAGTCTCCATCCTGTAAGACCTGCCTCTTTCATGCCAAGCTGGACATGCCTCCACTCCAGCAAATAAAGGCCGGCCAGGGTCTCCCCGTCCCGGACACACACGGCACAAAGAGGGAGCCTTGCACTTCACTGGACAAACGCAGGAGTACCACGAACTGCATGAGGCAGGGAGAATCTGAGGTGACTGACTTCAAAGGAGAAACAGGGAGGGAAGTGAGTGTGTGTGCCTCAGAGAGCCCGTCAGAACGGGCAGGCGGCTGCATTTTCTCGAAGTATATACCCTTAGGAAAGACTTTCACAGGAAGGGGTTTGTTCCCTTCCTAATAGATTAAGAACTCTTTTATGCTGTTTACTATGCTTCGGTACTATTCTAGGGTTTTTTTTTTTTTTAAGATTTTATTTATTTATTTGAAGAGACACAGCAAGAGAGGGAACACAAGCAGAGGGAGTGGGAGAGGGAGAAGCAGGTTCCCCACTGAGCAGGGAGCCCGAAGCGGGGCTCAATCCCAGGACCGTGGGATCATGACCTAAGCCGAAGGCAGACACTTAACGACTGAGCCACCCAGGCGCCCCTATTCTAAGGGCTTTATGTCTACTAATTCACTACAGTGAATTAACAATTTTATGAGGATATATTTTATGAGATGCTGTTGTCCCCATTCTACAGATGAGAACACTGACGTCAGAGGGGCTAGTAGCTGCCCAGAGTCACCAAGCAGGTAAGTATTAGGGCACCGATTTGAACCTGGTGGGTGGCTCCAGGCTACAATACCCCCACTTCACTGTGCAGCCTCCTCTAAGGATAAGAAGAGGAGGGCACAGCTGGAAGGTATAAACATATCTTTAGATATATTAGTTTTGCATTGCTAGGGAAATGTTTTTAAAAAGTAAGAGTGAGGCTTGCTGGCTGCCTTGGACAGACCGTTCCTGTACCAGCAAGCCTTCCCCTGCTCCCCGGTTACAGACAGAACCCTCTCTGAAAAGGCAGAATTAACTTGCTTGTCATAAGAGGAAGAGAATATTGAGGGAGGGGAGGAGAATCTAGGGAAAAAAACCCAAAACCTCAGATGATCAACAGTGGATCAGTAGTATTTTCTTCATATGCAAAAAAACATTAACTTGACTATTACTCAGATTGGGTCCATAAAAATGCAGACTGTCAAATGTATTTTGCACTTCACCTGGGTCATGTGTTTACATTTTTTTTAAGATGTGTTTATTTATTTTAGAGAGAGAGCATGCATAGGGGCAGGCAGGGGCAGAGGGAGAGGGAGAGAACCTTAAGCAGGCTCCATACAAAGCAGGGAGCCCCACGCTGGGCTTGATCCCATGACACTGAGATCATGATCTGAGCAGAAACCAGGAGTCAGATGCTCAACCGACTGAGCCATCCAGGTACCCCTACATTTTGGTTTTCATATTCACCGACATATTTCAGTATGTTATCTCTAAAGGATAAAGATTCATTTTTGGAGTGTTTCAGAGGTTTTGCATCTAGGGTATAAATTAGGAGAAGGGAACATAACTGATGTTTATAATTGCCTCTTTCAGGCCAGGTACCCAAGATATTCCATCCCCATTTACTCCTATACCAGGAGATAAGAAAAGCATGTAAGTCCTACCTATTTCTTTCCGTGAATGAGGAAACTGAAATTAAGTTGCTCATTTAAAGACACACTGCTTGTGGCAGAGGGGGGACTCCCACCCGGGACCCTGCATCCACCTTTCAAATCCAATCCTTCCACCTATCATACCATTGGGTTAGGGGACGGAGGAGCATCTCTAGAAGTAGTAGTGGCCAAGGAGAAGGTGGAGTGCTTTTCACTTCTAAAGAGAAGTGAAAATTAAAAGTGAAAGACTGTAGGTGTGATTCATTAACAGTCAACCAGGCCCAAGGTTCTGGTGCAGTGGGCCTGAGGAGGGAGAGAAGGCATGTGAATACCAAAGCTCTCCACAGAGGCCTGTCCCTTCACCTGGGTCCCGGCTCAGGCTCACGGGGTCCTGAATCCTACCTAATTAAGGTGGGAAAACTAGAATTTTATTCATCAGCTACTTCCACCATAAGCCTGCCTGAGGTGGAGTTGCAGGCTTTTGTTTGGTTTTGTAAACTAAGAAGGCATTACAAACCAAACAGTGGAGGCTGTCAGATTCGGGGGGCGGGGGGATGAGATGGGGGGAAGGCTTTGGATGGAATATAGTGTTCTGTTAAGCCGGCATTGTGTTTTCTGGTTTTAAAGGATAAGGAGTTTCTGAAAAAAACATAATCACATTCAATCAAGGGCACTATTTTAGGTCCTGTAGTTTTGGTTTTCCAAATGTCAAAGACATACAATCAAAGGACAAAAGGAAAATAATCAATTTCTTCCTCTGTTCAAGTACAGCAACATAGCATTTTACCTCTTCTCTAACATTTTATCGTGGCTATCTCCATGACTCCCTCCCTTACCCTTCTAAAAAGGACAAGCCAGGTAAGGAGGCACTAGCTTTGCGCCCTACAAAATGGCTAGCAGAACAGTCTTACATAAATACAGCCTCTAGCCTAATACCTGCTGACTGACTACACTATTCAAAGCTACATTTTCTTTACACATGCCAACAAATGTTTAATTAGAAAAACATACCTGGCACTCAAGGCTGGAGAATAATTTGGACTTAGCAATTCTCAAAGGAGCCTACTCTGCCTTCTGAAACCAGTTCTAAGATATGCTAGCAGATTGTTCCTGGCAGATTCCATGGGCTAGAGGGAGAGAGGCAATCTCTAAGAACCTGAATCTCCATCATGCATAATGAAACCTTTCTTCTTCCATGCAGCATAGTGAGAGAAAGGCTGAATGCACTTAAGCCAGGTCTTTAAATAGATTTTTATTCAACTTAATCAACCAGACGGCAACCAAATTTCCATACTTTCTTTGAAAGCTAACTATTCCACAAGAAGGGACGTGCTCTGCACAAGCCTACCCCTTTGCACCAAGTTCATTAAATAAATCAAGCTAATGACAATGCACAGCATCTGCTGGTATAAAAACGAAATGTTAACCGTCTGCATCTGTTCCTTTCATACTCACTTCTCCCTGAGTCATCGTGTTACATCATTTTGGCAGGGGAGTGAGACAGCACCGAAGAGGCTCGGTATTGGGCTCTAGGGGTGGGAATTCTGGACGACTCTCCCTGATTCTCTTTTAACTGAAAACACTTAGGCAGATCAGCCATGGCGTGGAAGACTGCATATGAGCAAACAAGAGCAAAATAAAATACACAACTTAGAATTTTAATCCAGTATTAGATGCTCATTCTGGGTTGTCCGGCAAAAATGTCCGACCTGTTTCCAGAACGAAGCACAAGCAGTCAGCTTCCCCTGCTTCCAGGTAAAGCTGACCAGACCCTCGTGGGCTGCATTTCATCCAGCATGTCCCCTAACACTCAAGGCCAGACCCGCAGAAAGCCGTTTCTGCAGGGGATTAGCATTCACCTCTTTCCTGCTAAAATACGGTTCCCCACCTGTACCGCTGTTTCCTGCCCAGGAAGCAGGGACCCTCAGTGCACCTTTGGCTTAACTCTGGGCTCTGAGAGAAGCACCATCACCTACGACCAGTTACTCTCCGGGGCCAGCTTGTGGAGTCTAATGCACTGATGCACAATGAGGAAAATGAAGAATGGTAAGGTCCTCAGAACTAAATTCAGAGAACTTTTTAATTCTGATAGTATGTCTCTCCTAATTTTTTTTTTGGTCTACTTCATCTTTTTTCCCTCTTCCTTTTTTTGAAAATCTGGCGATAGCAGATTTTCAAAAAATGTCTTTAGTTGGCAAAACAAAACTGGCAATCCCAGGTTGGCTTCCGCCCCCCCTGGGGGAAATCTTACCACCCAGGAAAATCAGAATTCTGGTCTAGACTGCCTTACTCCTACTTTTCCTCTATTCATACATATAAAATTTTGGAAAATTTTAATAAATATGCAAAAGGCTGAAGATGTTTGAATGACTGATATTTAGGTAAGAAATCCAATTCTTAGAGCATATTTTAAAATCCAGGGCAAGTGACAAGTGATGATAGTGGCACTGTTAAAGAAAGTCAATTTCAGTAATACCATAGATCAACGACTTCACTATCTTCACAGGCCTGCAGGATGACCAGATTCCATTAAGTCTTGAAGGACTCTGTGGTGGTTGATTCTGAGCCACAGAATTTTCACACAGCAAAGTAACTTTAAATCTCAGAGCAAGCGAAGAAACAAACAAAAAACTCACTTGTAGTCCTGGCCCTGACCAGGGTGCCACAGAGGGTAAGGTGCTTACCTCTCTGAATCTTTGCTTCCTCCTCTGTAAAATGGGAATAAATTCCAGGATTGCTGTGAGGATCAGACAGTGTCCCTTCTGCTGGCATATAGTAAGTGCTCAATAAATAGGAGCTACTGTGAATAGAATGTTACATTTTGTATGCGCAGACAAGTAAAGTACTTAACCAAAGTCACAAGCTAGTTAGTGACAGAGCCTTAAATGAAAAGCCCAGGTTCCTCATTCTTACTCCAGTTTTTTTCTAGAATGCAATGCTGCCGGTGCGGGTGAGGGGGGGGGTGAAGGTGGATGCTACGTGGTAAAATCATTTTAATTCAAAGTTAACAGCTAGCTTCCAACAGTTACACAAAAATAAAACAAAGGCTGAGAAATATAAAATTTTATGGGTTTGTTTTCTTATATAGTTGTAAACTTCTACAATAGAACTAATTTGTTTCCATTTCTTAAACTTCATAAAACTGCTCCTGTACTTTTTTAAAGTTTATTTATTTAAGTAATCTGTACACCCAACGTGGGGCTCAAACTTATGACCCCAAGAGCAAGAGTCACATACTCTTCCAACTGAGCCAGCCAGGCGTGCCTGCCTTGTACTTTTTTAAGGACCTCTCAAATTATGCTAGTTATAGCAGGCTAATTCAATTCTGTGCATACAAAATCCCACTTGAAAATAATACTCCACCTAGACAGTTTCCATTAAATAGGTCAATTAGTAAATAGTCTTTTAAAAAAAATTTTTACTTAAATTTTTTTAAGTAAATACAATCTCTTTAGCTTTTCATATCCTGGTGAATTTTGTGTGTGTTTTAAACCAAATCAACTTGATTTGATAAACAATACCAAAAAAAAAAAATCAACATTTTGCTCATTTATAATTTTACAAAATAAGTTATCTCAAATCCCTTGGGATTTCCACTACAATCTTTTATAGAAAGTTCAAGTGAATCTGACTCTCTGTAAAAAGGTACTTACTGGGGCCACTCTTCTAATCTCTGAATTACATGAGGCCGTCACTTTAGTGACCCACCTGGGTTGGCGTATTCTCAGGCTCTTCCCTGCCATGCTGTGGGGCCTGGGGTCTTTTCCAGACTCTGCTGTCATGAGCAGTACACATCTGTAAGCCCAGACAGGGAAAGTCCACTGTGGAAGTGAATCTTTCTCTATGTGGATCCAACTGTACTACTGAAACTTGAAAAACTACCTCAGAAGGACAATTTGCCATGAGCTAAACTGCTCAGCCAGTAGGCATTCAGGTGAGGCAACCACAATTCTACACCACACCCAACATTACATTTAAATAGCATTTTTCTAAAGGAACCTGCAGAATGAATTTATCTCTACAGCATTCCAGTCAGGAGCTAGCCTCCCAGACAACAAGCCCTCTTCCTACTGCCCGCATTGGAGGGGCCTGGCCTTCCACTGCGTTCTTCAAATGTTCCGTACACATCTCCACCACTGCTCTTACCAACATGGGTCAACCTGTTCCCCACAGGCTCTGAGCCACTTCTGGAGAGAGGCCATGTCCCGTTTACCACTGAATCTCCAGTGGGTAGCATAGTACTCACACCCAGTAGGTGCTCAGTAAATGATCTGATAGTAAGAAGGAAAAAACAACTCAGAGGCAGAGATTGAAGGGGGGCTAGTTAGCATTCTTGAAGTGTCTTCATACTCTGGATTAGACCAGAGGTTATCAACTTTCTCTGAACTTCCCACAATTAATAAACAGTTAGCGAGCCAAGAACTATAGGCTATATTTGGAAGAAACAAAAATGAGCAAGACAAAAACCCAACCACATAAGGAACCCCACAGTGGTAGCAGCGTGGGAGATATGTGAAGTGTATATATTTATGTTTGCCAAGAGGACAGAGAACCAAACTGCCTGGTCTCCTTGCCTCCTGTTTCTTCATCATTCCCAAATAAATATCCTATGTAATACTGCCAAATTAAGTTTCACTGTCTCCATGCCAACGCTATATTCAGAGGCCTTTCCAGCTCCAACTGCTATGGGATAAAGTCCATGCTCCTTAGGATGGCAGTCAAGTCTTGAAGCTTTATTCCTAAAGTCTACTAATGAGTCTTTCTCAGAATGTGGCCATGAGATTGTGATTTACACTAAGAAATAAAAATTTGGCCTTTGTCCCCTTCCAATCACAGAATTGGATTCTGTGATTGGAATTTTCTAGGGAGCAAATTATAAAGGTGTCTTTTAGTATGTTAATGAGGTGACTTTTGGAATGCCCCCAGCTCACTAAAAGATGGGGGCTGGTCAACAGAAGAACTAAGTGATTAGAGGGTGTGAATTTTTGTCCCCCACCCCAAGGAGAATAAAGGGGCTGGAGACTGAGCCCAATCACGAATGGTTAATGATTTAACCATGCCTATATAATGAAGCCTCCATAAAATCCAAAAGGGCAGGTTCAGAGCTTGGGGGCTGGTGAACACGGTGGTATACTGGGGAGAGTGTCATGCTCAGAGACCGTGGAAACACTGGACCCGTTCCTGAATTAGATCCTTTTATAATCAACTGATAATCTAGGAAGGAGGTTTCTCCGAGTTCTGTGAGCTGCTCTAGCAAATTAATCAAGCCTAAGGAGGTGGTTGTGGGAATCTCTGATCTACAGCTGGTCATTCAGAAGTACAAGTGAAAACCTGCACCTGCAGTTGGCTCTGAAGTGGGGGGAGTTTTGCCCGACTGACCTCTTAGCCCCTGCTCAGAAAACTCTTCTTCACCTCTTCTCTTTCCCACTCTAAAGCACATCTTTGCCTATCTCCTAATCCCCCCTCCACCCACCCAACCTCTCATTTATCCACCTATCATTGCATGGGCTGATTTCTCTTTATCACACCGTACCATCATATTATCCCTCATTTTTATATATTTTGAAGTGTGCAGCCATAAATACTGATACTTCTAAATTGCTTTTACCTCTATTTATATCAGGTACTAAAATAACAATGTAAACCTCATTTGATCGTTCAGTAACTCTCTATCCTTTATATGATCCAAGACTGGATATTTAAAACAGGTTTGGTTATGCTACTCAATTTTAATACCATGGTCCCAAGGGCATCATTTTAAAAACAAAGGGTACAGAGAGCCTAAGTATTTCCCAAATAGTCTATTCCAAAAAAGGACCAAGGGAAACACTTCTCAAAGGTGAAACAAAAAAGTCAGTATGAAATTTGGGGGTTTAATTTTCCAATTAGACATTGAAAACGTAGCATTGTTCTGTTACATGACATTTAAAAAACGATTCTTCCCCAAATTGTACTGCCTTGGCTACCGCTGGTTATAATGCTAAATTCCGTGTACAGGTACACGGGAAGATACTTTTCACTATTTCACATTTAAATACTACTCAATGTTTCTTGGACCTCCTTGGGGAAATCCTTTAATGCCTATCACTGAAGGTGACAGCCCTTTACTTTGAAGAATTACCTCATCTATGTGGTTCCCCTAGCTTTGACAACTTTAACGGGTTTTCCACAGAAAAAAACTACTACCCACACCAACCTGACAAACCTCGATTCCAAGTCCCCTAAAATTTAAAAAAACTTCCCCTCTGCAGTTTCAGTTTTAGATCCTCAAGACAATTAAAAAAACTTCCCCTCTGCAGTTTCAATTTTAGATCCTCAAGACAAAATACTTTCTGACCTGGAGAGTTACTGCATTTACTTTATTGCTGTACTTCACCCACCTAGGAGATTTTGGAGGACTCCTCCCCATTTCAGCAAGTCCTCAGGGTTATCTGAGGTCATGGCCAAGTACAGCTGAAGTCCCTCTGACCCGCATTGACAGTTAAAACAAGAAATTTAGTGCAGTTTTAGTCTTAATATTCTCCATAGATCCTCCGCAGGGAATTTCAAACTTCATTATTTCAGTGGATCAGAAAAGTGAGTTCAAAATTAGCAAAGAAGCCCTGGTTCTCACAAGGCGAGGGTAAGCACTGGAATTCGCTCAAGATGACCCACTTTGGCCATTTAGCCAGGCGCACAGCTTCAACTTCACTACACTGCCCGACTGCTTCCCACCTCGTATCACCTTTTCTCTTGGCTGAGTAATGGAAGGGCCAGGAGTTTCCGTGGAGAGATTCTCACACTGTTCTTGAATGCTGGACGGGACCAATGTATCACCCTGGTCTTATGACCGGCCCTTGGGGGGTGAGAGAGGGGACGCTGGTTCAATAACCAGCTCGGATCAGGGACGTGGGAGGGGCGTGAGGGGTTCGTGCCGGGGGAGAATGGACGGCCCGGAGGCCCCAAGGACAAGTCTGCGTGGAGACTACACGAAAACCTCGGTCTGGCTTTAGGAACAGTATCGAGGGACTTCCACTGGGGCCGCCCCTCCCCCTAAATTTCACCGAGAGGCCCATCCACCGAATGCAAGGCCACCCAGCTGGAGAGGGAAAGGCTCACAAACGCGAAGAGAAACGAAGCCGGTAGGGCGCTGGGCACCCGGGAGGGCAGCGCCGGCGGCGGAGGGGCCCAGCCGGGGTCCGGCCCAGCCCCGGCGCCCTTACCCACGGTGGACTTGCAGGCCTCGCAGAAGGTATCGTCTGTGAAGCGCTCCATCAGGCTGGTCTTGCCCACGCCGCGGGAGCCGATGATGATGACCTGCAGCTTGAAGTCGGCCGGCCTGGGGGGCTGCTTCCTCCGGCGAGCCTGGCCGCCCGACAGCGCCGGGGAGCCCGCGCCCAGGCCGCCGCCGCCCCCGGCCCGCCTCTGCAGCGCGGCGCCCGGATCCATGCACGCATACGGCTCCCGCTCAGCCCGCCGCCCGCCGCCGCCCGCTCCCGGGCCGCGCGCCCCGGGCCCCGGCGCCCCCTCGGCCTCCGCCGCGCGCCGGGGGTCGACCCCGGGCTCGGCGTCCGCCCGCTCGATCGGCCCCGGCGGCTCGTGGGCTCCGCGCTGCAACTGCGCCGCCGGCCGGCTCCCCGCGACAGCGTCCGCGCCGCCGCCGCCGCCGCCGCCGCCGCCACCACCACCACCACCGCCGGGGGAGGAGGAAGGGAAGCAGCTACTCCGCAGCAGCGGCAGCAGCATCCCGGACAAGGAGGGGCAGGAAGCGCAGGCGCAGGCACGGGGCGGGCGGGGCGGGGCGGGGCGGGGCCGCGGGACCCGCGAGGGGCTCGCGCGTCCCCTGCCGGCGGGAGGACCGCGTGCCTAGCGCTCCCGGTCTGTCGCTGCCGTCTTCTGTTTGCGTACACCTCGTCCTTACTCTCCCGTAGGCTGCTGCGCCGTTTCCGTTGCCCATTTTTCCCTGTCTCTTCTTTCTGTCGGCTCTTGTAACTTCTCTCTCTTCTTCATCCTCCCCCCTTTTCCTTTTTCACTGCTCCTTTCCCTTCTTTCACTAAGCACAGTCCCCAAACACCACCGCAGTTTATTAGCCATCTATCCCCCAAACCTGTTACATTCTCAAGATAACATGCCCAAATCAGTGTTGCAAACTCAAGATGGGTTTGAGTTTGTAAGCATGCATTCCTTGTATTTGAGCTGTGCGAGCTGAGACGCTCGCAAGTGCCTGAGCCAGGCCTTCTCCGTCACACCCTGTCAAATGGGGGCTCCTGTTCAGACCCAATCACGCCAAGGTCCCACCCTCTCCCTGTGGGAGGTAGATTTCTTCGTCTTTCCCTGTCATGTCTGTCTTTCACAGGAAGAAATGTCATGTCTTTTCCATAGGAAACACACGAAATCCGTTATTTTTAGCCCTGATTGCTGCCTCATTCAGAGTTCAGCAGTTTTTATTCCGTTTCACTTTTAATATAAATAAATGGCATGCTCCTTTGGGGGAGCGAGTGAGTTAAACCTCAAACAGTAGTAAGGAACTCCCAAGATTGACACGCCAAAAGTTTAGGAATTATGGACTCGCGCAGGGTGTTTTGCCACTTCTAGCTGAAAGGATTTAAGGATACAGAAAATCACTGTTGTGATTCTTCGCCAGGGATTTGTTTAGCAAATTCCTCAGCGTGAATTTGAGCACCTTAGAACACAGGGTTCTAAATATGATAGGAGCTGGCACATTTGCTGAGAATGATCACGTAACCCACCAGATTTAAGCTTTATTTAGAACTGGGTTTGGTAATGCATAGTACATGTGGATGTTACTCTACAAACCTGATTTGTAAAAATCTTGTATTGCCCATAAATTAATTGTGGGAGAGTCCTTTTAGCTTTCCAAAAGCAATCATAATAGTTTTTTTCTTTTTTCACTAGTTCTTACGATATTTGAAATATGATTGGATCTCTATAATTTTAAATCTCTATAATTTTAAACACAGCTCCATCATTTACAATCAAGGAACCACTCTCAACTGTGGGTTTCTCTCCTCTGCCAAAGGAAGGAGAGTAGTGACCCTCTTGCCATTTAGCAACGTCAGGAAGCAAGCACATCCCTCTTGGAGCATGCATGGCCTCATCAGTCCTGACGTCCATACCAAACTTTGGTGGGAGTCCCTCCTGTTCTCTGGTGTGTCCATGATAGACATGTTGGTCATTGATAATGATGCACACCTGGTATTTTTGTAATGATCTGTGGCCTGAAGAGCTAGTTGTGAAGTTTGTGCTCTATGCAATTACTCATAGTCAATATACTGTGGTAAGGGAAACTTGAACTGTTGGGGAAATGGTGTTATTTAACTAAATTGTGGTAACTGAAATTTCTGCTTATCCAAGCCTGCAAAGAGATTACTATCTGTACCAAAAAGCGTTCATTATAATAAGGGTGGGAATCAGATTGCATCATTCTCTGCTAACAGATCTCTGAGTTTTGCCCAGACACTCACACTGCTCTGTCAAGTCATGTGC
This sequence comes from Eumetopias jubatus, assembly GCF_037043125.1. Lineage (NCBI taxonomy): Eukaryota > Metazoa > Chordata > Mammalia > Carnivora > Otariidae > Eumetopias > Eumetopias jubatus. The sequence goes on along the minus strand of NW_028274822.1, from coordinate 58,463,059 downwards.
TTCAGGTAAAGTGTGCCCAAGCTTCAGGACCAGGGGGAAGAATGTTGTTTTGTCTCAGTCAGTCACTCAGATTCTATCCTCCTTGCCAGTAAGTGGCTCAAAAAAAGGGCATTTGACCAAAGTCTGGTCAATGAGAAATGCAGGGAAATCTTTAAGAGGGCAGAGCTTCTGGTAAAAGGTTTTGCAGCTCTTTAAAAAAGACTCGGGGGCGGGGGGAGGGTGAACAAAAACAAAAACAAAACAAAAAAGGCCCAAGGAAGAGATAGTTCCTCTTCTGCCTTTGACCTTTTGTGTGAAAGGTGTAATGCTTATAGGAGTTTCTGCCATCTTGCTGTCTTGAGCTAGCTGACAGGTTGTAGATGGCAGAGTGGACAGATGAAAAAAACCCTGGGACTTAGCTGTGGTTGTGAAGGCACTGAATTAACCAACCATGGAGACAGCCCTGCCCCACCCCACCTAGGGACATCTTACCATGCAAGAGAATAATTGTTGTTTAAGTCTTTTGAGGTAGGTTTTTTCATATATGGAGCTGAGAGAATCCTAACAAATACAGGGAATGCATGCTTACAAATATATTATAGAGGTAAGCTTGAATCAGCCCTAATCTTTTTTAAAGAATGTACTTTATCAGTAACAAATTACCTGTGATGTGCCTGACAACTGGTCACAATGCACAAGTGTTTCGTGGTCCTGCCATTCAGAACTGGGCTGCGTACTAGCAATGAAGGGAAGGCAACAGGCGGGAATAGCTAAAGAAGAATACCAAATTCAATATATTTCCCTAAATCGGAAGTCCAAATAACATTCTATTGGACATGGAGACTGCTATAAAAAAGCATCATCCAAAAACTCAGAGTAGATCCAGGTTTTGTGGAGCGTGGCAATTTGGGGGTCATTTTTTAAGAAAAGAAATTTCAAAATTACAAATGCAAAACCATCAGGAAATGGAGAACTGCTCAAGGTCTGAGATGTTACATACTTGCAAGCTAACAAGTTAGCTCAACACAGTTTCATGGGTGCTGGCAAAAGACAGGAGGCTCCTGGGTCAAAGGCATGGACACGTGGAGAGGCAAGTAAGTCTCGGTTTTTTTCCTGCCAAGACACACTGCCTTGCCCCCACCCCCCAAGTTTTACTATGTAACTGACATATAACAGTATTTTAGTCCGAAGTGTGAAACATAATGATTGGATATTTTTATATATTGTAAAATGATCAACACAACAAAGTTAACACCCATCAACTCCCATAGTTAGGATTTTTTGTGTGTAATGAGACCTTTTTTTTTTACTCTTCTAGCAACTTTCAAATATACACCACAGTATTGTTAACTACAGTTTCCATGCTGTACATTACCGCCTATGACTTACTTATTTTATAACTGGAAGTTTGTACTCTTTGACCCTGTTCACCCATTTCACCTGCTCTTACCTTGCCACCTCTGGCAACCACCAATCTGTTTTTTGTATCTTCGACTTCACTTTTTTTAGATTCCACATAAAAATGAGATCATACAGTATTTGTCTCTCTGACTTATTTCACTTAGCATGATACCCTCAAGCTCCATCCTTGTTGTTGCAAATGGCAGGATTTCCTTCTTTTTAAAGGCTGAATTATATTCTATTGTGTGTATGTGCACATAACAAATTTCTTATCCATTCATCATTGATGTACACTTCACTTGTTTCTATGTCTTGGCTATTATAAACAATGCTGCAGTGAACATGGGGCGCAGATATCTTTTTGAGATAGTGCTTTCATTTTTTTGGATAACTACCCAGAAGTAGAATTGCTGGACCAGATGGTAGTGCCATTTTCAATGTTTTGAGGAACCTCCATACTGTTTCCCACAGTGGCCACACCCATTTATAATCCCACCAACAGAAGGACACATTTTATTAGTTGACCTTATTGCTTTATTACTCCTAGCACAGCGAGCAACATGAGCATCATATTCACCTCAGTTCCCTTTGTCCCCAAGTCCCACAACTGCTGTGGAACTGGGTCCAGGCAGATGCTGGACAGAGTGGGGTTTGCAAGGCAGCTGAGGAGCCTCAGGCTTGGGAACCCCAGTCTTTAACAGGGATGCAAACAAACCAGCCCAGCCTTTGCCAGGAGGGAGTCATTGTCTCTATTACACTGGTAAGCAGATAAATCCTCCCTCTGGCTTGAAGGGAGCTAGGATCTTATTCTTCCAAGGGCATTTGCTATACAAACATCCCTGAAAAGATTGTCAGGAACAACGGTTGTCAGTGCCCCTGCTTACAAGATGTGCAGAAGCACAAGAGACCCACAGAAAATTATCTCCCAACAAAATTTAGGTAAAATGTAAATATTTTTTCTGAATGATAAAATAAACAATAATTCACAAATTTAAAAGAGCTGATAAATGCTCTGAACAAAATTTTAAAACTTAGTATTTTCTTTAGTGAATTGCCTGAATCGTATCTGGAATTTTTTTTACTACATTTGTTGGCTGCATACATTGATTATATGAAACAATTTTGTAATATCTTTTACAGAGAGAATTGAAATGCAGTCTTTCTTCTAGCGTGGTTGATTGGAATTTTTAACATTTTGTTACTGATTGTTGGAACAAGTAAAACACATGAGACTTCCTATCCAGACATACTCTCTGTTCACATTCTGCTATAGGTTTTTGTCCTACAAACACAGGAATTCTGATCAACACCATTTTCATTCAAAAAGAAAACAAAATGTATCATGTGTTTATAATTGTTTACACTTCGCTTTTTTTTTAAAAAAGATTTATTCATTTATTTTAGAGAGCGGGGCGGGGGAGGAGCAGAGGGAGAGGGAGAGAGAGAGACTCCCAAGCAGACTCCCCACTGAGCGAGGAGCCAGGCTCCATCCCACCACCATGAGCTCAACACCTGAACCGAAATCAAGAGTCAGTTGCTTAACTGACTGAACCACCCAGATTCCCTGTCTACACTTCACTATTAAGTGCATCCCTTACTGGAAAGAATTCCACTTTGCTTGGGCACTGATGAGGACTGAATTTTCCGCTTAGAATTTTGTGCTTCTGATTATTGGAAGAACACTCCTCAGATGCGTTTCTGGCTGCACCTGCCATTTCCCCTCCAGTGTCCATGTATTTTTGGTGCCAGCTAGCAGGACATGTTCTAATTGCAATATGACTTCTGAAGATGAACCTTGATGTCACGTTAGTTGGCATAGTGGTCAGAAAGCTAATTCCTTCCCGGAAATTAATAGCATAGTAATTTGATTGTACATATAAGTGACTGCAATCCACATAGTATATCCCATTAAGCCTAAACTAAAAATATGCCCAGTTCAATGTCCCCATAGGTATGGCCACTCAAACGCCACCTGACACACAGGGAAGTGTGACGGAGGGAGAGAAAGCTCGGGAAGAGGCCGCAGCCTTAAGAAATTGCACTCAAGTTATTTTCCTGTAAACTTTACAGACTCTTGGCTATGAGAACACAGTGCTGAGATCACTCCCAGGCCTCTGCAAACAAAGGATCCTAGCTTAAGCTCCGTATGATAAATCTGCAGCTGCATAAATCCCAACTCCATGCTTATATTTTAACCAAAATCAAAATAATCTTTTCCTCCTTGTTACTCAATTAAGATGAATAAATGTCTCAAATATATTTACACTTGAAAAAGACATCTGTTATATTTGGGGATTCTGAGTAAGAATTTGTTGACAAGGGAGAGTTAGAAATTTAATGTGGGAATAATCAATAGAGTCAACCCTGGAAAATATGGGAGAATGAGTGCTGACTCTTTCCTCAGAGAAGGGGGTGGTGGATGGTGATCAATAATTTTGCAAGAAGAGGGAAAAAAATCATGTCAAGAATGCTCAGGGCCTCTTAACCATCATTATGTTATTATCTCTATGAAGTCCAAGGCCAGATCAAGACTTCAGAAGCCCTACGCTCTGGAGAGTGTGTCATCCACCAGTGCCTTCTCTGTATGTACTGGAAAAGACAAAGCAGATGAAATGTAATATAAATATATTATTAAATTCAGCTAGATAGGTATTAAACCATTCTGAACACCTACAAACTCAACAGGAGATCTAAGTAAAGAGTAGCAGCAAGTCTCTGAACAGAAAAGTGACACTTTCTGGAAGGTAGGTCATGAGGAGAAGTGAATCCGAGGCGATATTTGGGAGGATAAACAGCGGGGGAGGGGGCCTCCGTCAGCATCTTCTGGCAAGTGATAGAGCCGCGGAGCACAAAATCGGAACTTTTAGAAGTCGGCTCCACTGAGGGACATTGCACCAGTGGCTAAGCGGGGGGTGGAACCCTCACTTGGACAGTGTGGTCACAGGACCCTCAGGGTCACAGAAAGACCGGGGGTGCCTGAGGTATCAGAGCGGGGAAGCCGGCTGCAGAGACGGAGCCAAGGCGCGGGCTCTCAGCTCAGGGTTGCCATAAACCGTGATCAGTGACACAGTCAGGCCACTGCTCCTCCAGCAGGGACCCAACAAGCGGCAGATCTGGGGAGACTCCCCTTCTTCCCCCAGGAGGAGCAGCGCGGGAACGCACCACAGGGATCTGCTCGGTTTGGAGACTCCACACGGGGTCGGGTGCCAGAGATAGAAACGCTCGGTCACAGGCCGGGTGAGCACGGAGTGCAGCCAGAGACCGGGGAGACGGGAGTGACTGACTGCTTTTCTCGGGGGGCGCACTGAGGAGCGGGGCCCCGAGTTCTCCGCTCCTCTGGGGCGGAGATTGGGAGGCTGCCATTTTCACTGTCATCCTCCAAAGCTGTACAGAAAGCTTGCAGGGAACAAAAGCTCCCGAGAGCAAACCCGAGCAGATTACTTAGCCCGGACCGACAAGGGCGGGGCAATTCCGCCTCCGACAAAGACATTTGGGAACCACGGCAACGGGCCCCTCCCCCAGAAGATCAGCACGAACAGCCAACAAAGACCAAGTTTACCGATCAATGAGACTGGCAGAACTCCAGCTCTAGGGAAATAGTGCACATAGAATTCATGGCTTTTTCCCCGTATTCTTTAGTCTTTCAAAGTTAATTTTTAAATTTTCTTTTTTTTCTTTTTCTCTTTTTCAGCCAAGATCTTATCAATACTTTTTTTTTTTAAAGATCTTATTTATAATTTGACAGAGAGAGAGATAGCGAGAGACAGCACAAGCAGGGGGAGTGGGAGAGGGAGAAGTGGCTCTCTGCTGAGCAGGGAGCCTGATGCAGGGCTCGATCCCAGGACCCTAGGACCATGACCTGAGCAGAAGGCAGAGGCTTAATGAATGAGCCACCCAGGCTCCCCTCAATCCCTTTTTTAAAATTTTTTTTATTTTTCATTTTTAGAATCATATTCTGTCCCTTCATTGTAGTTAACCTTATTTTTGGTATATATATATAAGTTGTTCTCTCTTTAAAATTTGTGATACAGTTTCTTCTAACAGACCAAAGTATACCCTAAATCTCTAGTGTATGGCTTTGTTCTACTCTCCTGCCCAATCACATTCTCACCCCCCTTTTTTAAAAATTTCTCTTCTTTCTTTTTTCAACCATTTTCTTATCTTACCTATTCCTTTTATAAAATCTTTTATAATTTGCATCTTTACAGTCGTATTCCATCCCTTTATCGTATTTACCCTTATTTTTGTACAAATATAAGTTATTCTTTCTTTAAAATTTTGGGACACAGTTTTTCTAACAGACTGAAATATGCCCAAAATCTAGTGTGTGGCAATGATCTATTCACCAACCTGATCATATTTGATCATATTCTTCTTTTTCTTTCTTTCCCTTTCTTTTCCCCTGGTTTCAGGACTCTTCTCATTTGTTTAGTGTATACTCTTCTGGGGTCGTTGTTACCTGTTAGCATTTTGTTCTCTCATTCATCTATTCTCCTCTGGACAAAATGACAAGACGGAAAAAAAATCACCTCAACAAAAAAGAACAAGAGGGAGTACCAACTGCCAGGGACCTAATCAATATGGACATTAGTACGATGTCCGAACTAGAGTTCAGAATGACGATTTTAAAGATACTAGCTGGTCTTGAAAAAAGCATGGAAGATATTAGAGAAACCCTCACTGGAGAAATAAAAGAACTAAAATCTAACCAAGTCGAAATCAAAAAGGCTATTAATGAGGTGCAATAAAAAATGGAGGCTCTAACTGCTAGGATAAATGGAGCAGAAGAAAGAATTAGTGATATAGAAGACCAAATGATGGAAAATGAAGCTGAGAAAAAGAGAGATAAACAACTACTGGATCACGAGGGCAGAATTTGAGAGATAAGTGATACCATAAGATGAAACAATATTAGAATAATTGGGATCCCAGAAGAAGAAGAAAGAGAGAGAGGGGCAGAAGGTATATTGGAGGAAATTATAGCAGAGAACTTCCCTAATTTGGGGAAGGAAACAGGCATCAAAATCCAGGAGGCACAGAGAACCCCCCTCAAAATCAATAAAAATAGTCAACAACCTGACATCTAATAGTAAAACTTACAAGTCTCAGAGACAGAGAAAATCCTGAAAGCAGCTCGGGAGAAGAGATCTGTAACCTACAATGGTAGAAACATTAGATTGGCAACAGACCTATCCACAGAGATCTGGCAGGCTGTAAAGGACTGGCATGATATATTCAGAGCACTAAACGAGAAAAATATGCAGCCAAGAATACTATATCCAGCTAGGCTGTCATTGAAAATAGAAGGAGAGATAATAAGCTTCTGGGACAAACAAAAACTAAAAGACTTTGCAAACACAAAACCAGCCCTACAAGAAATATTGAAAGGGGTGGTCTAAGCAAAGAGAGAGACTAAAAGCTCTCTCAAACATAGACCAGAAAGGAACACAGACAATATAGGGTAACAGTCACCTTACAGGCAATACAATGGCACGAAATTCTTACCTTTAAATAGTTACCTTCAATGTAAATGGACTAAATTCTCCAATCAAAAGACACAGGCTATCGGATTGGATAAAAAAACAAGACTCATCGATAAGCTGTGTGCAAGAGACACATTTTAGACCCAAAGACACCCCCAGATTGCAAGTGAGGGGAGGAAAACAATTTACCATGCTAATGGACACCAAAAGAAAGCTGGGGTGGCAATCCTTATATCAGACAAATTAGATTTTAAACCAGAGACTATAATAAGAGATGAGGAAGGACACTATATTATACTGAAAGGGTCTATCCAACAGGAAGATCTAACAATTGTAAATATCTATGCCCCTAACATGGGAGAAGCCAATTATATAAGCCAATTATTAACAAAAACAAAGAAACACATCCACAACAATACAGTTAACACCCCCCTCACTGAAATGGACAGATCATCTAAGCAAAAGATCAACAAGGAAATAAAGACTTTAAATGACACACTGGACCAAATGGACTTCACAGATCTATTCAGAACATTCCATCCCAAAGCAACAGAATACACATTCTTCTCTAGTGCCCATGGAACATTCTCCAGAATAGATCACATCCTAGGTCACAAATCAGGTCTCAACCGGTACCAAAAGATTGGGATCATTCCCTGCATATTTTCAGACCACAATGCTTTGAAACTAGAACTCAATCACAAGAGGAAAGTTGGAAAGACCTCAAATACATGGAGGCCAATGAGCATCCTACTAAAGAATGAATGGGTCAACCAGGAAATTAAAGAAGAATTAAAAAAATTCATGGAAATCAATGAAAATGAAAACACAAGTGTTCAAAATCTTTGGGATACAGCAAAGGCAGTCCTGAGAGGAAAGTATATAGCAATACAAACCTTTCTCGAGAAACAAGAGAGGTGTCAAATACACAATTTAACTCTACACCTAAAGGAGCTGGAGAAAGAACAACAAATAAAGCCTAAATCCCACAGGAGAAGAGAAATAATAAAGATCAGAGCAGAAATAAATGAAATAGGGCGCCAGGTGGCTCAGGTGTTAAGCGTCTGCCTTCGGCTTAGGTCATGATCCCAGCATCCTGGGATGGAGCCCCTCATCGGGCTCCCTGCTCTATGAGAAGCCTGCTTCTCCCTCTCCCACACCCCCTGCTTGTGTTCCCTCTCTCGCTGTGTCTTTCTCTGTCAAATAAATAAAATCTTAAAAAAAAAAAGGACTCAATTAAATAGAAAGCAAAAGAACAGTAGAACAGATCAACGAAACTAAGAGTTGGTTCTTTGAAAGAATTAACAAGATTGATAAACCCCTGGCCAGACTGATCAAAAAGAAAAGAGAAAGGACCCAAATCAACAAAATCATGAATGAAAGAGGAAAGATCACAACCAACGCCAAAGAAATACAATTACAAGAACATATTATGAGCAACTCTATGCCAGCAAATTAAATAATCTGGAAGAAATGGATGCATTCCTAGAGATGGATCAATTACCAAAACTGAACCAGGAAGAAATAGAAAACCTGAGCAGACCTATAACCACTAAGGAAATTGAAGCAGTCATCAAAAATCTCCCAACAAACAAAAGCTCAGGGCCAGATGGCTTCCCAGGGGAATTCTACCAAACACTTAAAGAAGAATTAATACCTATTCTTCTGAAACTGTTCCAAAAAATAGAAATGGAAGGAAAACTTCCAAACTCATTTTATGAGGCCACCATTACCTTGATCCCCAAACCAGACAGAGACCCCATCAAAAAGTAGAATTACAGACCAATAGCCCTGATGAACATGGATGCAAAATTTCTCACCAAAATACTAGCCAATAGGATCCAACAGTACATTAAAAGGATTATTCACCACGACCAAGTGGGATTTAATCCCTGAGCTTCAAGGTTGGTTTAACATCCGCAGATCAATCAATGTGATTAGTAAAAGAAAGAACAAGAACCATATGATCCTCTTAATAGATGCAGAAAAAGCATTTGACAAAGTACAGCATCCTTTCTTGATCAAAACTCTTCAGAGTATAGGGATAGAGGGTATATACCTCAATATCATAAAAGCCACAGCGAATCTCATTCTCAATGGGGGGAAACTGAGAGCTTTCCCCCTAAGGTCAGGTACATGGCAGGGATGTCCACTATCACCACTGCTATTCAACATAGTATTAGAAGTCCTAGCCACAGCAATCAGACAACAAAAGTAAATAAAAGCATCCGAATTGGCAAAGAAGAAGTCAAACTCTCACTCTTTGCAGATGATATGATACTTTATGTGGAAAACCCAAAAGACTCCACCCCAAAACTCCTAGAACTCGTACAGGAATTCAGTAAAGTGGCAGGATATGAAATCAGTGGCATTCCTATACACCAACAACAAGACAGAAAAAAAGAGAAATTAAGGAGTTGATTCCATTTACAATTCGACCCCAAACCATAAGATACCTAGGAATAAATCTAACCAAAGAGGCAAAGAATCTGTACTCAGAAAACTAGAAAATACTCATGAAAGAAATTGAGGAAGACACAAAGAAATGGAAAAACGTTCCATGCTCATGGATTGGAAGAACAAATATTGTGGAGATGTCAGTGCTACCTAGAGCAATCTACACATTCAATGCAATCCCTAACAAAATACCATCCACTTTTTTCAAAGAAATGGAACAAATAATCCTAAAATTTGTATGGAACCAGAAAAGACTCTGAATAGCCAGAGGAATGTTGAAAAAGAAATGCAAAGCTGGCGGCATCACAGTTCCGGACTTCAAGCTCTATTACAAAGCTGTCATCATCAAGACAGTATGGTACTGGCACAAAAACAGACACATAGATCAATGGAACAGAATAGAGAGCCTAGGTATGGGCAGAACAAGATGGCGGAGGTGTAGGAGACCTGGATTTCAACTGGTCCCAGGAATTCAGCTGGATAGGGATCAAACCATTCTGAACACCTACGACCTCAACAGGAGATTGAAGAAAAGAATGGCAACAACTTTTTGAACAGAAAAGCGACCACTTTCTGGAAGGTAGGACGTGCGGAGAAGTGAATCCGAGGTGATATTCAGGAAGATAAACAGCAGAGGAGGGGGCGTCAGTCAGCCGCTCATGGCAAGTGATAGAACTGCGGAGCACAAAATCGGAACTTTTAGAAGTTGTCTCTGCTGAGGGATGTCGCTCCAGTGGCTAAGCGTGGGGGTGAAACCCTCGCCGGGACATTGTGGTCTCAGGACCCTTGGGATTACAGAAAGACCGGGAGTGCCTGAGTGTGGCAGAGCTCCCAGGTATTGGAGTGGGGAAGCCGCCTGCAAAGACAGAGCCAAGGATTGGACTCTCAGCTCGGGTTTGCCATAAACTGTGATTTGCTGTGCAGGTGGGCCACTGCTCTTCCAGCAGGGACCCAAAAAGTGGGAGATCCGGGGAGACTTTGCCTCTGGCAAAGACATTTGGGAACCATGGCAACAAGCCCCTCTCCCCAGAAGATCAGCAAGAACAGCCAGCCAAGACCAGGTTTACCGATCAATGGGAACAGCAGAAATCCAGGGCTAGGGGAATACTGCACAAAGAATTCATGGCTTTTTTACCAGGATTCTTTAGTCTTTCAAAGTTAATTTTTTTAACTGTCTTTTCTTTCTTTTTTTTTTGAATTTTTCTTTTTCCCTTTTTCAACGAACATCTTATCAATCCCTTTTTTAAAAAATATTTTTTATTTTTCATTTTTAGTCATGTTCTATCCCTTCATAGTAGTTACCCTTATTTTTGTGTATATATATATATATGTGTGTGTGTGTGTATATATGGTTCTCTCTTTAAAATTTTGAGATACAGTTTCTTCTAACAGATCAAAATATACCGTAAATCTGTAGTGTATGGCTTTGTTCTAGTCTCCTGCCTGATCACATTCTCTCCCTTTTTTTTTTTAAATCCTCTTCTTTCTTTTTTCAACCAACTTCTTATGAATTCCTTTTAAAAATCTTTTATAATTTTCATCTTTACAGTCATATTCCATTGCTTGATCATATTAACCCTTATTTTTGTACATATATAGGTTTTTCTTTCTTTAAAATTTTGGGAGGCACTTTCTTCTAACAGACCAAAATACACCCAAAATCTGATCTATGCACCAGCCTGATCATATTTGATGATATTTTTTTTTTGGTTTTGTTTTGTTTTTATCTTTTTCCTTTTTTTTTCTTTCTTTCCCTTTCTTTTCCCCTGGTTTCAGGTCTTTTCTGATTTGTTTAGTGTATAATTTCTGGGAATGTTGTTACCTGTTAGCATTTTGTTCACTCTCTCTTCTAATGTCCTCTGGACAAAATGACAAAACGGAAACAATCACCTCAACAAAAAGAACAAGAGGCAGTACTGGCTGCCAGGGACCTAATCAATATGGACATTAGTACGATGTCTGAACTAGAGTTCAGAATGATGATTTTAAAGATACTAGCTGGGCTTTAAAAAAGCATGGAAGTTATTAGAGAAACCCTTTCTGCAGAAATAAAAGAACTTATCAAACTCAACACGCAAAGAACAGATCATCCAATCAAGAAATGGGCAGAAGACATGAACAGACATTTTTCCAAAGAAGACATCCAAATGGCCAACAGACACATGAAAAAGTGCTCAACATCGCTCCACACCAGGGAAATCCAAATCAAAACCTCAGTGAGATATCACCTCACACCAGTCAGAATGGCTAAAATTAACAAATCAGGAAACGATAGATGTTGGTGGGGATGCAGAGAAAGGGGAACCCTCCTACACTATTGGAGGGAATGCAAGCTGGTACAGCCACTCTGGAAAACAGTAGGGAGGTTCCTCAAAAAGTTGAAAATAGAGCTACCATACGATCCAGCAATTGCACTACTGGGTATTTAACCCAAAGATACAAATGTAGGGATCCAAAGGGGTACGTGCACCCCGATGTTCATAGCAGCAATGTCTACAATAGCCAAACTGTGGAAAGAGCTAAGATGTCCAACAACAGATGAATGGATAAAGAAGAAGTGGTGTGTGTGTATATATATATATATATATATATATATATATATATATATATATAATGGAATATTACACAGCCATCAAAAGGAATGAAATCTTGCCACTTGCAACAACATGGATGGAACTGGAGAGTGTTATGCTGAGTGAAATAAGTCAATCAGAGAAAGACGTGTCATATGACCTCATTGATATGAGACGTTCTTAATCTCAGGAAAGAAACTGAGGGTTGCTGGAGTGGTGGGGGGGTGGGAGGGATGGGGTGGCTATGTGATAGGCATTGGGGAGTGTATGTGCTACGGTGAACACTGTGAATTGTGTAAGGCTGATGAATCACAAACCAGTACTTCTGAAACAAGTAATATATTATATGTTAAGAAAAAAGAAGATATTAGGAAGGGAAAAATGAAAGGGGTAGAAATTGGAGGGGGAGACGAATCATGAGAGACTATGGACTCTGAGAAACAAACTGAGGGTTTTAGAGGGGAGGGGGGTTAGCCCGGTGATGGTTTATTAAGGAGGGCACGTATTGAATGGAACACTGGGTGTTATACACAACAATGAATCATCAACGACTAATGACAATCTATGGTGACTAACATAACAATAAAATAAAATCAAATTTAAAAAAGAAAAGAAAATATGGCCATTGTAGATGTCATTAGTTTAATCATGCTAGAGTAGGGTGGGCTCTGATCCAACATGGCTGCTGTCTTCATATGAAGAAGAAGAGGCAAAGGCATGAGAGAGGGGATGCCACGTGAAGACAGAAGCAGAGATCGAAGCGCTAAAGCTGCAAGCCAAGGAAAAGCATAGACTGCTGGCAAGAAACCAGAAGCTGGAAGAGGCAGGGAAGGATTCCCCCCTAGAGGTTTCCAAGCCGGCTTAGCCCAGCCTGATTACTCACTTTTCTTCTCCAGAACTTGGAGAGAATATATTTCTGTTGTTCTAAACCACCCAGTCTGTGGTCTTTTGCTTCAGGAGCCCTAGAAAACCATAGTTGACCCTTGAATAATGTGGGGGTTAGGAGTGCCAATGCCCTTCCCATGCAGTTGAAAATCCATGTATAACTTTTGACTCCTCCAAATCTTAACTACTACTAGCCCATTCTTGACTGGGAGCTTTACTGAGAATATCAGCAGTCAATTAACACATATTTTGCATGTTATATGTATTACCTACTGCATTCATGCAATAAAATAAGCTCGAGAAAAGAAAACGTTAAGAAAATCTTAAGGAAGAGAAGATACATTTACAGTACTGAACTGTCTATCAAAAAACTACCCTGTTATACGTGCAATATATATGTGTGTATGTGTATGTTCAATTCAAATCCATGTTGTTCAAGTGTCAACTGTAATATGAAAGGCCAAGTTATTCCGATTTTTTTGGGTTATGATTCATTATTTCAGTGCCTGTTTCTTTTAGAAAATATGAAATTCTTAAAATGCTGCAACTTCTCCATCTTTTTTGGTGTCTCTTGTTTCCTGATGCTATATGTACAAACTTGGTCTTCCTTTGTGTTAGAACTAAAGTTCTTTTATCTCTGCCCCCGTAAGATTTTCAATGATGGACTGTTGTCACCAAGAAACTGTCCATGTTCTACTTTTCAGACTCGTTCTGGGGTAAAGCTGGTTACTGCCTTGGAATCCCAGGAAATGATCTGGCTGAACCCCTATTTGCCCCTAGATGACAGCGGTGCCCTTAACACCAGGAAGTCTGTGCTGGTGGACACAGTAGGTCCAGGGAAGGAGACTGACAGTAGTACAGTAGAGGTAAGGGCATGGCCAAGGTGACTTGGTGAGGATAGTTGTCCACCTCCACCCCATACTCGATCGCCTACTACCTCTCTACAGTTTTGACAAATGCTTATTTGACATTTTCTCAATGTTATGTCAAGTGCTATGCAGATCCAGCTGGAAGACAAATCCCCTCATGGCCGCTTCCAATTCATGGCATTTCCATCATGTGTTTCCTCTAGAAAGAACTTTTAGAATGTGGGAAAATTTCCAAATCTTTCATTGGCCAGAATGAGGCCATACCCTTTGAAGCCAGTTGCTGGCAAAGGAAATAGGTCTGTCATCAAGTGTTACCTCTGCTTCTGGGGCTATGGTCAGTCTCCATGACTTACTGGGGGAGGGCTGGACAGTCGAGTGAAATCAGAGCTCGGCTAGGAAGGAAGAAAGTAAGAAAGTGGTAATGGATTTTGGGTAGAAGACTTATAATCATACCATTTAGAGATAATAGTTGGGATATTTGAACTCCATTTTTTCCCCCACTGAGTGAGCATATTGTCTTTCTAAGATAGAAACAGTGGTGGGATCTTGTGGATCTGTATTTTTTCAGTTGGATTAGTTTTTCTCCATACCTGGGTAAAAACTCAGGCAGACTGATGGCTTTCAAGTCAGTCTTAAGTAATACAAATAGTCTCAATACAGAAATGAGGATTTCTGGTCTACAGCAATTTTCTAAAATCAAAGTTGATTTGATTGAGGTGGTCTCTCCTCTAACATGTGGGAGGTCTGTAACCGAGGAAGAGCCAAGGTTCTATTTTTTTTTTTCCTAACCCCCGTCCATTTGCTAACCATGATTTCTGAAACCTGCAGTTTTGGGGGTTACCTTGAAGATGGTACAATGGGAAGACAGGAGAAAGAATTATTTGTGTTACGATGATACTGTTTCTTGGCCCGCCACCACAGGGGACACCAACCAGGCTCTGTGTTTGGCCCCCTGAATGCTTCTCTCAGCAGTGTGAGTTGAGACCAAGTGTCCTCCACCTCTCTCCCAGGGGCTGAGACTTAAAGCCCATCAACGGTTCTCTCTAAAAGTCCTTTGGACAATTCCCCCGTCTCTCCACATTCTGACCTTTGATGTAGGTCAGTTCCTCACCACTTACGTTAAAAGTCAACGTCCTTATTTGGAAGCTGTTTGGCCTAAGATCCTCCTGATGACAGGGTCTCAGCCAAGAGATGCATTTTTATACCATTTTACACACAAAAAAATGTCCCTTCTTCTTTAATTTTAAGTGAATGAATGGATGAATGAATGAATAAATAAATAAATAATAGATTGATTCACCCTTGAAAGCTTTTTTTTGTTTGGAAAATTTGAAAATGCAACTATATTTGTTCTCCCTGCATCCAGTCTTAAACATTGCACATCTGAGGTGTTATATGGCATCTCTGCTTTAGAGTTAACCTTAGAAATAATGCATTTCATTTATATAGCACTTTAGAGTTGAAAAACAAAGTGCCTCCAAATTATTTGTTTCTGCATTCAATCGTTCAGATTTAGAAGACAAAAAAGAACCATTAGAAAAAAGAGCCATGATTAACACAAACACAGAAGAATTTTTGTGTTTACCTCAAGCCCGTATATAAGCGAGAGAGTGCATAAAGGATTTTAAAATTTTGAAGAGTTGTACCTCAATCAAGGTTATGGTTTTTTTTAAAAAAAGGATTTTTTACTTTTAAATACTCTTTATACCTAACATGGGGCTTGAACTCATAACCCTGATATCAAGAATTGCATGATCCTCTTACTGAGCCAGCCAAGCACCTGGAGATTACAGTTTTATTGTATGTTTCAAATATCCTGGTCTTACTCATTGATGATCATTATGTTAAAGAATCAGATTTTTCTTGTTTTTCCTTGAAAGGAGGCATTCAAATTTGAAGGTTAAACTCATCGAAGCTGTATTTTAATAACAGAGTATGTTCAATAGTGTTGTTTGTTGGGGGTTGCTCTCCAGGAGATGCTGTGTCTCAAGGAGGGTGTCAACCAAGCTAGGCTGTCCCACTCAGGGTGTTGTCGAGGAGGTCCGGCGCCAGGCCTCTCTGTTATGTGGACAATACACATTTTACTGCCACGTTAATTGCATTTCCAAAGTCTGAAGTTACATCTTCTCACTGGGACTAGTAGTCATTTTATTTAGAATAATATCTTCTTAAAGGTGGAGCTGTGGCTTTCTGCACAAAAAAGAGCCGATTTCAAAAAAGAAAAATCTCACTTTCCCTTCCTTTCTTTTTCTTTGTCTCCTGCCACCTCTTCCCTCTCCTTTGCCCTCTCTTTCTATTTTGTTCTCTCCACAAACCCCCCATTCCAACTTCTGTCCAACTGGTGATGTGTATCTTAGCATTTGCCTGGTGACTGAGCCTCTATTTTTTCCCCACTGGTGACTGGGAACTGAGGTCTGCCTCCTCTACCAATTGTCCTTCCTCCTGGTGCCTGAGCCAGAGGCACAGAAATTCCCCCGCGGTCCCATCCACATAGTCAGCTGTGGCCACTCACCACAGACAGCCACCAGCCTCTTTGAGGAAGTAGGTTAACTTTGGCCTTTCTCTCCTGATGACTTCTTCAATATCTTAGCTCTGTCTACATATTTAAACTATACAGTGAGAGACAAAGGATTTCTCCAGCAGTAATATGGGGCCTATACAAACTCTTAGTCTGAGGGGTCATGGGTCTGGGGACTGCACTGTCCTCTTTAGCCCGAATCATGACAGATACCACTGTTTCTATGTCTTCCTTGAATCAGCGCCCAGGTATGCTCAAGGCAGTAGACTTTACAGCAGGATTTTTCTTTTCAGGGCTGCCATACCTGTGAATGTGACCCGGATCTTCCCATCCAACGTTGCTTTATCATCCAACTGACTTAATAGTTTATGCAACAAACTGAGTTACTGAGTGGGTTGACCTGACATTCCCATGTTAGCTGATGAAGGGAGATCTAGAAAAGGATTCTTGCCTTTAAAGAATTCAGGATGCAAAAGAAAACGCATGTCTCTTCTGTATCTGCCTACTTCCCTAAGGATTCAGTGTATCAAATGCTTCTGGAGACGCTTCAAATCCTCCTGATCTCACATGGTGTCCCAGGTATGCTGTAGCCACCTGCACGGTATGGGCTCTGAAAAGCTTTGGGAAGGGGCAACCTGACAGTGTCTTGAATCCAGATGGGGTCATGTCAACAGCCCTTCACTTCCTACCGCAGGGCCAGCTCTGGTCCCTCCACAAGCATCTGGGACATTCAGGAGTTAATCCCAGTGAGGCACCCTTGGCCACTGGGTGACAGGAGCTTCTTCCTTTCATGTCTTGGCCAAGGTAGAAATCCAGAAGCAATACCACATCTTGGAAGATAGTGCACCGATTAGCACTACCACCAAGGACAGAAGACGTAGGTATTTGAGCTCCATCACATACTGTTCCATCCCGTTATTTTCCTGTACAAGCCAGTGGTATTATGGCTGATGCCAGTGGGTTACCGCAAATTAAACAAATGGCAGCCCAAAGCTACAGCTTTAAAAAATGAACAATTACCTTTATTGGAGCAGATTAGTCCCTCTTTTGGCACTTGGCATGCAGCTATTGATTTGGCAAATACATTTTTCTCAAAGAAGAATCAAGAGCAGTCTATAGAAACATTGATTTTCTTGACGTTTCACAATACGATAAAGAGTAGGAGAGCTCAGGAAAGTACTGGTATATTTCCTTATGAAAGTAAACTGCTCTTGATTCTTTGAGAAAAATGTATTTGCCAGATAAATAGCTGCATGCCAATTGCCAAAAGAGGGGCTAATCTGCTCCAATAAAGGTAATTGTTCATTTTTTAAAGCTCTTGCTTTGGGCTGCCATTTGTTTAATTTGCATTATCATGCTAATTGGACCTGGTGAGTATAAACCAGAAGACCTTGCCTTCCTAAAATACAAGTGTAGCCGAAGGTTAGAGATCCATGCCCTAAAGATGAAAGAAACTGCCACTTTGGTAAAGATTTTAGGGATGCAATGGTTTGGGGAAAGAAGGGAAGTCCCCTCTAAGGAAAAGGGGAAGTGTTTGCCCCTTGCATCCTCTACCAGTACAAAACCCAGAAAACCAAAAAGAAACCCCAAAACCAAAAAGACAGGAGCTTGGTGAGACTCAGGATTTTGGAGACAGAGCACATACCACACTTGGGAGTACTGCTTTGACCCATTTATTATAGGACTCAGAAGGCTACCAGTTTCAAGTAGGGCTCAGAGCAAGAGAGAGGTCTGCAGAAGGTCGAGGCTAGATTTCCACCAGGCCATTTTATCCAGCAGGCCTGATGCTATTAGAGGGTTCCGTGGCAGATAAGGAGGCTGGACGGTAAGTTCTTCCACTTTTTTGTTTTAAAGATTATATTTATTCATTTGACAGAGAGAGAGAGCACAAGCTGGGAGACAGAGGGAGAGGGACAAGATGTGGGACTTGATCACAGGACCTTGGGATCATGACCCAAGCCAAAGGCAACTGCTTAACTGAGCCACTCAGGCACCCCAAGATCTTCTACTTCTGAAGTGATGCCATTCTGCAAGAGATCCATTGTCCATTTGAAAATCAACTCCTGGTGTGCTCCTGGGTCCTAGAGAGAGTGACCTGGTTGCTGACCAGAGAGTCCAAGTGCCTGTAGGACCAGAGCTGACCAGCATGAACTGGTATTATCAGATCTACTGTGTTATAAGTTTAGAAGGTAATGCTATATTCGAGATCAGTCCCAGCAGGCTCAGAAGACCCAAGTCTTACATAAACAGGTGGTCCAGAATCTCAAGGTAAAAATTTGATAACAAAAATGCCCAATAATCCCCAAATGAAACCCTTGGCTTAACAGGGGTGGGGTGGGATGAGAAGTATTCCCATCTTCAGCTGCCAGAGGAAGAAAAAATTCAGGTCTGGCAGATAGAGGGGTTATTATGATATTTTGGAGCTGACCATGCTGCTACACTGCAGCTCTGTTCAGTAGTGGCCTTCAGGATAAGTGGTGAAAGAAATCCCACCAGTGGGCAGAGCCGCAACTGGCTTTCGTGGCTCACGTGTGTGGAGACGTCCTCAGAGGCATGGGCATACATGGAGTCCTGGTCAGTGGCAAATGGCTTGTTGACTGGGAGCCAGATAGGTACTAGACTTGGACTTCAAGGTATAAAGATGGGCTAAAATACAGTGGAACCAGGGAGGTCTAAGACCTACCTGCCTCTATATGTAAACGGTAGTGTATCATAACCTTCTGTTAGCAGGAAAAGTGGCTGCCTGAAACCTACCGCCAGGGTAACAGATTCCTGCTGCTGAAAAGTTGTTGTGTCTGCCTTAAGTGAACTTTCTTCCTGTAGGGTGGAAATTAGCTTGGGATTTCATAGGGCTTACAGAAGAGGTTTCATGAACTGCTTTTGTCTTCTTACTAATAATTATTTGCTTATTCAATATTTATATGTGTTTAGGGACACCTGTGTGGATCAGTCGGTAAAACGTCTGCCTTCGGTTCAGGTCATGATCTCAGGGTCCCGGGATTGGGGCCTGTGTTGGGCTCCTTGCTCAGAGGGGAGTTTGCTTCTCCCTTTGCTTGCTTCTTCCTCTCCCTGCCACTTCCCTTCCTTGTGCTCTCTCTCTCTGACAAATAAATAAATAGATAAATAAATAAATAAATAAAATCCTTAAAAATATTTAAAAAAGTAATAAAAATGTGTTTGTCTGTTTTGAGACGGATTTTCATTATACTCTCGCAGCAATGTTGTGGGTTACCTTCACGCACCTCAACTGTTTTTGGTGACTATCATTTACTGACAAGCAACCAAGGGTCCTGAGTGACCATGTTAGCTTAGGAAGTTTTCCACACGAGTAACTGGGCAAGGATTAGGGTCCTGGGGTCGATATGGCCAAAGAGAGAGAAGATGGGGCTTTAAGAGACACTTGATAAATCCAAAGTATCCTGGAAAACTGGGTTCATTAAAACTCATCAAGATCCACACAAATACCAAATTTACTATTAAAAAATAAGGGTAATTAAAACAGCATAGCACTGGTCCAGGACTATGCAAACAATGAGGCCAAAAATAAGGTCCTGGAGACATGCAGATCGACATTTGATTTATGACACAGGTGCATCCTAGGTCAGTGTGTTTTCAAACACCAGACCGAGGACAGTTGGGCATCCACATGGCCACGAAATGAAATTAGACCCCACTTCACACCGTCCCTCAAAACAAATTCCAGGAAGATCAGGGACGCAAATTGTAAGACAAAACTGTATGAGGTTTTACAAGTTCACTTGGGAGAAAGTCCTCATGTTACTGGACCGGAAATATTCCTTGTGCAAAACACAAACAGCTTATGTATACAAAGTGACTGATACTCTGACAACAGTGAAAATGAAGGGACTATCCAACAGAAAAATGGAGAAAACACTTAACATTTCAATGATCTTACGAAAAGATGTTCAACCCCCCAAAATCAGTGAAATGCCAATTGAAACCACACACAAATATTAAGGGCAAAAGTGAACTTGTATTACAGTGCTCCTCTCTGTCATAAATTCAAATATACATGTATCTTTTTCTAGACACTTGATTCTGTTCCAGACACCCTCCATTTTACCTGCCTAGAGAATAAATCTGTTTTCTGCCAGATGGGAGCGAGGAGTTTCCACAGTACAGAATTACGAAGGGGGTTAGGATTTTTTTTTTAATTAAGCATAAAACCAATTGTCCTCATCTATATTTCAATACTTGAGTCCTTTGGAGGAATCTTTGGTGTATATCATGTTTCTTCTCAGTTTTCTCTGTTGCTGGCTTAAGATTGAATTTCCTTGGGTTTACTGAATAATTTTAACTTTTCCATCTGCTTCTAGCAACCAAATGTTGTTGTCTCTTTCATACTTGAGGAACTATCACTTAAAAAAAAAAAACCCTAAAGAAAAGCCTAAGCATTTCTTATCAAGTTGGTGGGATTTCGGGAGGAAGAGAATGTCTCTCTCTCTTTCTAAGTGTTTACCCAAAGTTTTAAAAATAAGTTAGGAAAGAACCAAAATATACCTCTGACTCATTTTTTCACAAAGAATGGAGAACTGCACAAGAACAAATGATTTTATCCATTTCTAATCAAATTATCGGTCATTACTCTTTTCTTAGCTTCTTATTTCAGCCCCCACATAGAGGAAACCCTTAAAGAGGCCCTTGAGCTGTGTGCTAGAAGAACCACACCAGACTCAGCCAGATCTTTTGATTATGGTATGGGCTCTGGTCAATCGTGAGAGGACCCTCGCCCTAGGGTGTTCAGAGGAAATGATGTTTCTCTTTATTTTGGAAGTGTAGAGAGATGGCGCATTTTTAAAAGCACAATTTGGATGTTTATAATAAAAGTACAGTTTATTTGAGTTTTACTGATCTAGCTTTTCGGCATAGGGGAGGGAAGCAAAACTTCATTCAGTTTGGCCCAGTCCACTTTGGAAATGTTTAGTTGTTCTTTGCAATAAGCTCAGTCTCAGCGGCCCTCCCCGGACCCTGCTTCCTTTCTTTCTCCTCCAGTGTTTGAGTTAGTGGACGGGCTTATGGTGGCTTCCTCACGGATCAAGGCCTTGAGGCTCCTGAGGTGGATGCAGAAATCCACAGCAAAGAACTCTGGACCATTCATTCTTTTGGCCCAGGTGATTCTTCCAGAAGCATTAACCACCTCCTTTTGGCTGGCAAGGCCATACCCTGCCTCTCACTGGTTAATGAAATCTGGGTAGAAGTCCCAGATCAAAGACAAGGCTAATACACACAATGTTCAGGCAGCTTCCTGAGCCCAGGCCAAGCTAACTCACCTGCCCATAGAAAAGATAATCCTCCCTCCAGGAAAACCTTAGCAAACATACATAAAAATGCATAAAAATGCAATAAGCAATGATTTCAATTTCACACAAATCAAATAAATGGAAAAAATCAGAAAATTTAAGTGATCCTTAACAACAATTAGAAACATCAAAAGATCAGGCCATAACGAGGATTTTCATTGGGTATGAAAATCTCAGTATGAAATTCCAATGCATAATTGTTCCAGGATATCATTTTCCAGAAATGATCATTAGATTTTCTAGTGATATTCTAGACCTTGAGTCATATTTTTAAGGTTTAGTTTTGAGAAGGTATATTCTCCATAAGCAACATAAAACGGCAAAATTAGACACATGTTAGAATCTTCAGAAATACTCAGAAATGTGTCTGGGAAATTGTTGCTGCAACTTTATTGCAATTCTCCAAGAGCGTCATATATTAGAAAACCATCCAAGTTCTTTAGTTTTTCATAATGACATCCCAATAATTTAAACATTCCTTGCCATGTGTATTGGCCAATTTCAAATGCAAACTTAACATGGTTATAGGAATTTATGTTTGTTATATTCTTCAAATTTTGTATGCCTTCCGAAGAATAAAAAGCTTATCATATACAATCAATTTTATAAAACTTTCTTTTAAAGAATTGTTGTTGTGGGGCATCGGGGTGGCTCAGTTGGTTAAGCATCTACCTTGGGATCAAGTCATGATCTCAGGGTCCTGAGATGGAGTCTCGCATTGGGCTCATTGCTCAGCGGAGAGCCTGCTTCTCTTGCCTGTCACTCCACTTGTGCTCTCTCTCTCTCTAAAAAATAAAATCTTTTAAAAAATGATGTACCTAATCTGGGAAAAAGTAAAATCAATTTTGAAATTTCATTTTGGGTCCTAAATGAGAGGACCTGTAGTCAAAATGAGGTCTCTTCCTTTTTCTAGCACATTCTATATTTGAAAATTTCAGTGTCAGGAAAGGGCAAATTGTTTCGCTTTAAAAAACTAAATATCACTGCATTTTTCTTCAAAGAATTTCCTAATCCTTTTGCTACTTTTCACGGGCTTTAGTACATTACACTTTTGTTACTCTATCACTTTGCTTATAACGCTAATTTTACTTTAACCAAGATTTCAAATGAGTACTGGGTAAATACAGTTGAAAATAGCCATTTAAATGTCATAACAGGGGCGCCTGGGTGGCTCAGTTGGTTAGGCCATTGCCTTCGGCTCAGGTCATGATCCTGGAGTCCCGCATCGGGCTCCCCGCTCCCTCCTCAGCGGGGAGCCTCCCTCGCCCCCTGACGCTCCCCTCCCTCATGCTCTCTCTCCCTCAAATAAATAGGTAAAATTAAAAAAAAAACGTCATAACATTGCATTGCATTTTAGAATGGGTATCTTTTATTTTAAACAATTTCTAAGTGGGTTAATCTGAGGCCTGATGGCATCCAACCGCCTTCTCACTGTGGATTTAATGGTTTCAAATTTGTGCTTAGCAAATGTGTTCTTAATACATCCAATATTTACTGAAGCAGGAAAGTAGCTGTATAACAGTCAGATATTAACAAAAATTCAGTGTTGTCAAAAATTTTTGTTGCAATATTCACTGACATATTTGACAATGTGCAAAACAAGGAATAGAGAATGCCCTAGAATTTTTGTGTGTGGCTCTGCTCTTGCTTTCCATTCCATTTTCTAGGCAAGCCTGCGACCTGTCAAATATTTCTTTCTAAATTTGAATTTGGTATTAGTCTTTTAAGAATATGCATAAATCCTTACCAAACATGTCATCTGTTACATTAAAATCCCACAAAATCATTGCACTTAGAGTATTTACTGTTGAAATCTATCTGTTCCCCATCTGGATTTTTATCCAAAACAAAGTAGTAATATTTTGCATTTCTTACCTTATTCAAAATGATTTTGTTCACCGCACCTATTGTACTTCTAGGGGGTTTTGTTTCTACCCCCTAAATAATGTGTAATGTTTTACATTGATCTTTGTTTTCTGTGTCAATATTCTTCTATCATGTTTTCAAATTTTGTCATGGTTTTTGCCAAATGGTGAAAACTACTTCCATCACATTCATAAATTTCCTAGATCATCTTTCAACATGAAACATTGTCCCACCAAAAAGCTGTATCATGTATATTATTCAGTCAGTGTGTTCATAATTTTTTTTCATTTTCATATAGGTTCTATCCTGTTGCATGGACAGGTATAATTTTTTCCGAATCGGTTATTTTTAAATACAATTGTTGAAGATGTGCATTTCATTTAATTCATGTTTAGCAAGAACACGTGGCAATTCCTGAGCACATTCTCATTCTTTGGCTGATCTCATCCCTAAAAGATTTACCAAAATAGACAAAATACGACAGAACTCACAAGAAGGGAGAGCTATAGGCAGAGGGAGAGGGAGAAGCAGGCCCTCCAGGGAGCCTGCCATGAGGCCTGATCCCAGAATCTTGGGATCATGACCTGAGCCAAACGCAGACACTTAACTGACTGAGACGTCCTGGCGCCCCTTATTTCATTCTCACATTTTTTACTTAATTTCGTCAAAGATTTACTTAATGATCAAAATAATTTTATCTTTTTTTTGTGTGTGTGATTCTAATGATTAAAAAAGTTTTTCCTGCCATCTCAGGACACCATAGCTTAGTATTTTATCTTAGGACTTACAACTTTTAAAATTAACAAGTATTTAATAAGACATTCAATTTTAACAGCAATTATTTTTCCCCCAAATTTTCCTAACAGCAAATTACACAATTGTAATATTGAAAAAGATCATTCATGGATTATTAATGGTAAATAAAAAGTTTTTTCCTTAGAGATTTGTGTCATAATGGAAGTATTGTCGATTTAAATTGGGAACTCAGTTCTACTATTCTGGAAGAGGAACCAAGCAGCAGACTGAAATTGCGACATGAAATGCAAAATTTAGTCACTGCAATAACACCAAATTACAAATCATTTTAAAAACCCTCCCCGGTTAGTACACCGGACTGAAAAAAAAACCTGAAAGAAAAAGATGTTTCTTGTGTGAACAGCTCCCACCTTGAATGTGGTGTCTTTGTGTAGTGCACAACTTGAACAACTATTTAACCTTCTGTGTCCAGTCATATGGGTTTTTCCGGACACCTTCCTTGTTAACAGTGTGAGTCTGAGGAAGAAAGTCAGAGCCTCACCTAGGAAGGAACGTGAATGTGCAGGACTCTGCTGGCCCTTCTCATTGGTAAATGTATTTGTTATCCTTGATGCTCTCAGCCTCAGCTTGGGCTGTTATGCATGTATTGACTTGCTAAATTCCTGTGGTGGCTTCACAGGTTAATCTTGGTTTTCAAGCCCTTCAGCGCTGGGCCCCTACCTATTCCTCAAGCCTTGTCTTTCTTCCTCGTACTCTTTCCCCTGAACTTGCACATATGCTGATCTCTTTGCTTGAAAAATTCTTTTCCTTTCCCACTGCCCACAACTTCAAGTCCTTTATTTTCTTAAGATTTTATTTATTCATTCGTTTGAGAGAGAGCAGAGGGAGCTAGAGAGAACAAGTGTGGAGGGTGGAGGGGCAGAAGGAGGAGAAGCAAACTCCCTACTAAGCAGGAAGCCCTATGTGGATCCATCCCAGGACCCTGGGATCATGACCTGAGCAGATGCTTAACTGACTGAGCCACCCAGGCACCCCCAAGACCTTTACTTTTTTAAAGTACAAGCATAAGCTGACCTAATTTTTAAGGACAAACATAAGCTGACCTAAATCCCTAAATATATTTTTTTTTAGAAGATATTAGAAGTAAGATAAATGTATTCTCATCTGACAGCTTTTGGAGAAACACTTCCATCTTCCAAAAATTTCTGTAGTGAATAGGTTTTGGCAGTCCAAAGAATTTTGGAAATACAATGAAGGAAAATATTGGCAACATGCATGCTAATTCTGAAATAGAGAAAAATCTATTGAAATCTGAATTGAGTGGATCGAAGATCAAAACATGAATCGGCATGCAGCAGGACAGACTGAAACACTCTGACATCAATGGCCCGAATTCAGCCTTGATTACCAGAGGGCAGAGGGCTCCAAGCCGAGAAGAAATTAGGCCAAAGGAAGCCTCACTCTGGGAAAATAACAATTACTAGAAACCACTTATGAGCTCCCACCTGAACAGGACTTAAGGCTACTATGTCCCTCTTTTTTGGCTGCAGCCTACACTGTTCCCCAACCCTTTGGTATGGTCACTGTGATCCCGACTTGGACGGTGGCCATGAAAAATTTGCAACCTACTGACAATGTGACCTCAAGGTTTTATATTTTAGATTTATGTATAGGTCATGAAGAATTGCTGAGATCTTTAATATTTTTAGAATTAATGACAAATTAAAAGAGTAATTCGATTAAAAAGCAATCAGGAGGTTTGTACTTATTGATTTCAATCTATTAACTTTCTAATTTTTTGAGGAGGTCTCATGCTTTGGGCCAGGAAGCCTCACGGTACATGAAATGCCAGCTCCAGACCCTCCTAAGTGGGCTGGCGATATGGTAAGAGCTTCATAGATACACGGCTGGCTGGACAACAGTCCTCCTAACCTAAACACGTTTAAGGACACATGGTGTAAGGACATATGGACACAGGCCACATGCAGAGCTGGTGTAGCGCCCAGATGAAGGAAGAATGAATTCACAAAACTTGAGTTCCTGCAGATCACTTAGCGGCCAAGTAGATCCCCAGGACCCGGCTTCAACAAAAGTGTGCCTAAAAAAATTAGAAGGAAGGAGTTAAAAGGGAAAGAGACACCCTTCTTCAATGGAGCACATTTCCTGGCTAAATCAAAAGGCAAATAGAAAATCAAAAGAGCGGCACCTTGAAAAGGGGAGAGGACATTTTTGCACGAATGTCCTCAGGATCAACATTAGTCCCCAAGGTCTCAAGGGCTGAGGAAGCTCAATCTGTAGGTCAGGCTCTAGAGTTGGACACTTCAACTCTCCTTATCCCCTTCGTTTCCTTTCTCATTTTTGTAGCTTTTCTTTTTTTAATCAAGGTAACAAATTTTAAAAAATACTCAAAATAGATTTATTATTCTTCATTAATGGAATGACTACTCAAAGTGACAGAGAGGGTCGAGAAGTGAAGGGATATAAGGGCACATGAGAGGGAGAGAGATTAATTCATTATTTGGAGTTTCTTGATTTATTTGCCAAACACAAGATATTAACTGTCAGTCATAGAAGCTAGGTTTAGTGTCCTAACAACCTCCCTGCTTCTTTCATCTCTCATTAGCCTACATTTTCTGGTGAAAACGATAATAACCGAATTTGCGGGAATTAGTGACCCACGGTCACTTTTCCACTGGATCTGTCCTTTCCTCGATCAGCCCTGAAACCTTCAAAGTCATCACCCTAAGTTGGGGTCTTTTTTGCATTCATTTTCTGTTTAATGGACTTTCTCTGGGAGCTCTATCTTTATATACTGCTACAGTATTTGGATGTGGTTTTTAAATCCACTCAGTCATAACCCTTCAATTATTTCTCCTGCCATTGAAGACCAGCAATATACCCACATATCCAAATGGTCTTGGCCCAAGGATATAATACACTAAATGTTTAATATTAAGGAGACTTCTTTGTTAACCTCCACATTAGAAATCATACTACCCAGCTCTAAAGTGGAAAGTTCAGAATAATGAAGATGCTGTCCATATTTCTCAGCTGTATCACTTGAGTAAACTGCTTGAAATCAAGGAACTGGCCTCACAGGGATTACCAGTTTATGAAGAAACGTTTTGAAATCTCATTTCTTTTTTTCAACAGGCAGTCAAGTCGAGATGGGAGAGGAGACAGTGTGTTTCAGTGCTGCAGTTTAACTCTATTCCTCGGGAGGCACTGGGAGGGGGCAGATTGTTGACTCCACTTGCTCCTGGGGCTGGACTCACCTTGCCCCCTGCCGCCTGCGTGCTGCCCGCTGCCTGCAGAGCCTAACCTAACACTGTTCCACCAGTTTAGATCTTGATGCTTACCTTCCATCTCTATCATGACAATTGTTAACCTGAGCAGAGATCCCTGCTCTTGCTACATGTGTATTCAGTGATAAAATGCCATCCAGCAATTGGCCCTCAGATGCATCGTTTCTGTATGGCCAAGCACGGATTCGTTGTATGCTCACGGTTTGTCCAACCGTCATGTGCAGCCCCTTCCAGGGGAGATAAGGAACATCAAAAGCCATGAACACTATGTCACACCATACTGCACCTTTTTTTGTAAAGGGTTTTTAACTAGTTTTTCTGCTTCCTTCCAGGCATAATATTTGTCATTAAATTTAGCATGACTTCCCCTAATATCTTCAGGAATCCTTGGGTTCCCACCTTCTTTTTCTATGAGGAATGCAAATTGATTGTTGTTTTCTTTTAGCCTCTTTCGCAACAATAATATTTAACTGGAAATCATTAAGTTGAGCTTCTTCCAGAGGAACTCATTAAATTCTGCCAAAGGGATCACAGAGTCTTAAGAATAACGTGAAATCTTCATGGGTTTCCTAAATTCTTTGGCTGAAATGAGATCAGACAGCACATTACCCATTAGCACCTTCCAGTGCTTGTCTCCCAAGCAGAATCTTCCCAGCTGGAGAGTCTCCTCTAGCTCACGGAAACGCACACTTCTTATTCTCCCTGGGAGTCGTGCTCAAGCCATGATTTTGCAGCCTTATTCTGAGTTATTTTTTTATATACCTGTTTTATATTTGGTGAACCGTTTTCCAACCACTGCTCCAGGTTTGTGAATTGTAAGAGTAAGAGACACAAGTGAAAGAACAAAAGTGCCCATTTATTGAAAAGAAATGACCACTAGCAAAGTTAAGCTCTAAGCTGTTGAGATGACCTGTCCCATCGTCTTTGTAGCCAAGTCATTTTTTTTAGAATAGGTGGAAATTCTTTGAAAGTTGTAAATAATTTTACATTCTAAATTTGAATGTGTGTAAAGCATTCTTTCTTCTGTTTTGTTATCCAAAACCATCTGACTGCCATCCCCGTCAAGTAACTGGGAGACCAGCAGGGGCTGTCAGCAAACGAAGAACCACAGGCTAAGAAATGCTGCTCTGTATCAAAGTAACAATCTCTCCAGTCCCAACTCCGGGACTTCCTCATTCCTGCTCTGCTGGAAGCAGGAACACCCTTGCTACCCATCCAGGTTTTCCAAGCAGGCACCAAGATGCTCTCTAGCGAGTCCCCCCAAGCAAGGGGCTATATGACCAGTAAGAATGTAACCTAGATCTCAACCAGAGCCAGGAGAATGAACCATGAGCCAAGAGGACCCCTCTCCCATAGAGACTGAGAAATTCCTGAGCCCCATTCCCTTTGAGGAGGCAATACTGCCTTCCCTGTAAGATTTTGGGAAGGGAAAATGAGTTGAAATGTTAAATGCCAGTATGGAGACTGGCACATAACAAGCCTTCAGGGATTAGAGGTTGGTGCTTGTTTCTTTTAAAATCTGTGCCCGTAGCATTCGGATATCAGAAGCTGAGATACTAAGCCCCACAGTAAATGAACTTAAAATTGGTTAATGTAGTCCAAGAGGACAGAGGAAGTACATCAATACCCTCCAGGAACAATGGAGGCCTGAGAAACAACAGTGGCTAATGGGCCACTAGCTACCAAGTTCTAAGAGGTGGGTCTGTTCTCCGTCAGGCACACTATGACCCTGAGCCTGAGTTAAGCTTTGTGAATGGTGTTAGAGAATGGTCGAGTTTCATTCTTCTGCATGTGGCTGTCCAATTTTCCCAGCACCATTTATTTAAGAGACTGTCTTTTTTCCATTGCATGTTTTTTCCTGCTTTGTCAAAGATTATTTGACCATAGAGTTGAGAGTCCATATCTGGGTTCTCTATTCTGTTCCATTGATCTATATGTCTGTTTTTGTGCCAGTACCATGCTGTCTTGGTGATCACAGCTTTGTAATATAGCTTGAAATCGGGCAATGTGATGCCCCCAGCTTTGTTTTTGTTTTTCAACATTTCCTTGGCGATTCGGGGTCTTTTCTGATTCCATACAAATTTTAGGATTGTTTGTTCCAGCACTTTGAAAAATGTCATTAGAATTTTGATTGGGATGGCACTGAAGGTAGAGATTGCTCTGGGTAGCATAGACATTTTAACAATGTTTATTTTTCCAATCCATGAGCATGGGATATTTTTCCATCTTTTTGTATCTTCTTCAATTTCTTTCATGAGTGTTCTGTAGTTCCTAGAGTATAGATCCTTTACCTCTTTGGTTAGGTTTATTCCGAGGTATCTTACGGGTTTTGGTGCTATTGTAAATGGAATCGTTTCTCTAATTTCTCTTTCTACAGTTGCGTTGTTAGTGTATAAGAAAGCAACTGATTTCTGTGCATTGATTTTGTATCCTGCCACATTACTGGATTGCTGTATGAGTTCTAGTAATTTGGGGGTGGAGTCTTTTGGGTCTTACACATAAAGTATCATGTCGTCTGCGAAAAGAGTTTGACTTCTTCTTTGCCAATTTGAATACCTTTTATTTCTTTTTGTTGTCTGATTGCTGTTGCTAGGACTTCTACTACTGTGTTGAACAATAGTGGCAAGAGTGGGCATCCTTGATGTGTTCCTGATCTTAAGGGAAAGGCTCTCAGCTTTTCCCCATTGAGGGTGCTATTCGCTGTGGGTATTTCGTAGATGGATTTTATGAACTTGAGGAATGTTCCCTCTATCCCTATACTCTGCAGAGTTTTAATCAGGAAAGGATGTTGTATGTTGTCAAATGCTTTTTCTGCATCAATTGAGAGGACCATATGGTTCTTCTCCCTCCTCTTATTAATGTGTTCTATCACATTGATTGATTTGCGAATGTTGAACCACCCTTGCATCCCAGGGATAAAACCCACTTGGTCGTGGTGGATGATCCTTTGAAGGTATTGTTGGATCCTATTAGCTAGGAGTTTGTTGAGGATTTTGGAATCCATATTTATCAGGGATATCAGTCTGAAATTCTCCTTTTTGATGGGGTCTTTGCCTGGTTTGGGGATTAAGGTAATGCTGGCCTCAGAATGAGTTTGGAAGTTTTCCTTCTGTTTCTATTTTTTGAAACAGCTTCAGTAGAATAGATATTATTTCTTCTTTGAATGTTTGGTAGAATTCCCCAGGGAATCCATCAGGCCCTGGACTCTTGTCTTTTGGGAGGTTTTTGATCACTGCTTCAATCTCGTTACTGGTTATTGGCCTATTCAGGTTGTCAATTTCTTCCTGTTTCAGTCTTGGAAGCTTATAGGTTTCCAGGAAGGCCTCCGTTTCATCCAGATTGCTCAGTTTATTGGCATATAGTTGTTGATAATAATTTCTAATAATTGTTTCTATTTCCTTGGTGTTAGTCGTGATCTCTCTCCTTTCATTCATAATTTTATTAATTTGGGTCCTTTCTCTTTTCTTTTGGATAAGTTTGGCCAGTGGTTTATCGATCTTATTAATTCTTTCAAAGAACCAACTTCTAGTTTTGTTGATCTGATCTACTGTGTTTCTGCCTTCTAATTCATTGATCTCTGCTCTAATTTTAATTATTTCTCTTCTAATGTGTGGCTTAGGCATCGTTTGTTGCTTTTTCTCTAGTTCTTTAAGGTGTAGAGTTAGTTGGTGAATTCGGGATTTTTCTATTTTTTTGAGTGAGGCTTGGATGGCTATGTATTTCCCCCTTAGGACCGCCTTTGCAGTATCCCATAGGTTTTGGACCAATGTGTTTTCATTCTCATTGATTTCCATGAATTGTTTAAGTTCTTCTTTGATTTCCTGGTTGACCCAAACATTCTTTTTTTTTTTTTAAAGTGATTTTATTTATTTATTTATTTATTTATTTAAGATTTTATTTATCTATTTGACAGAGAAAGACACAGCGAGAGAGGGGGACCACAAGCAGGGGGAGTGGGAGAGGGAGAAGCAGGCTTCCCGTGGAGCAGGGAGCCCGATGTGGGGCTCGATCCCAGGACCCTGGGATCATGACCCAAGCCGAAGGCAGACGCTCAACGACTGAGCCACCCAGGTGCCCCTGACCCAAACATTCTTAAGCAGAGTGGTCTTTAGCTTCCAAGTGTTTGAATTTCTGCCAAATTTTTTCTTGTGATTGAGTTCCAGTTTTAAAGCATTGTGGTCTGAGAATATGCAGGGAATAATCTCAATCTTTTGGTATCGGTTGAGACCTGATTTGTGACCCGGTATGTGGTCTATTCTGGAGAAAGTTCCATGTGCGCTCGAGAAGAATGAGTATTCTGTTGTTTTAGGGTGGAATGTTCTGTAAATATCTATGAGGGCCATGTGATCCAGTGTATCATCCAAAGCTCTTGTTTCCTTGTTGATTTTCTGCTTAGATGATCTGTCCATTGCTGAGAGTGGAGTATTGAGGTCTCCTACAATTAACGTATTGTTATCAATATGACTCTTTATTTTGGTTAACAGTTGGCTTGTGTAGATGGCTGCTCCCATGTTGGGGGCACAGATATTTACAATTGTTAGATCTTCTTGTTGGATAGACCCTTTAAGAATGATATAGTGTCCTTCTGTGTCTCTAATTACAGACTTTAGTTTAAAATCTAATTTGTGTGGTCTAAGAATTGCTACCCCAGCTTTCTTTTGAGGCCCGCTGGCATGGAAGATGGATCTCCATCCCTTCGCTTTCAGTCTGGATGTATCTTTAGGTTCAAAATGAGTCTCTTGTAGACAGCATATGGATGTGTCCTGTCTTTTTATCCAATCTGCAACCCTGTGCCGTTTTATGGGAGCATTTAGGCCATTCACGTTGAGAGTGATTATTGAAAGATATGAATTAATTGTCATCATGTTGCCTGTGAAGATGTTGTTTTTATAGATTATCCCTGTAAATTTCTGTTGTATATCACTCTTGGGGTCTCTCTCCTTTATAGAACCCCCCTTAATATTTCTTGCAGGACCGGCTTAGTGGTCACATATTCTTTCAGTTTCTGTCGGTCGTGGAAGCTCTGCATCTCTCCATCCATTCTAAATGAAAGCCTTGCCGGATAAAGTATTCTTGGCTGCATGTTCTTCTCATTTAGTACCCTGAATGTGTCTTGCCAGGCCTTTCTGGCTTGCCAGGTCTGTGGATAGGTCTGACGTTATTCTGATGTTCCTCCCTCTGTACGTGAGGAATCTCTTCCCCCTAACTGCCCTTAAGATGGTTTCCTTGGTTTTAAGATTTGCAAGTTTTACTATTACATGCCCGGGTGTTGGCCTGTTTTCCTTGATCTTGGGAGGGGTCCTTTCTGCCTCTAGGATGCCAATGTTTGTTTCATTCCCCAGATTAGGGAAGTTCTCAGCTCCGATTTGCTCAGATACATCTTCTAGTCCTCTCTCTCTTTCCATTCCCTCCGGGATTCCAATTATTCTGACATTGGAACACTTCATGGTGTCACTTATTTCTCTGATTCTATTTTCATGGATTCTGAGTTGTTTTTCCCTGGCCTCCTCTTTCCCCTTTTTATCTATTATATTGTCTTCCAGGTCGCTTATTCGTTCTTCTTCCTCAGTTACCCTAGCTGTTAGATTATCTAGATTGGATTGGAGCTCATTGATAGCATTTTTAAGTTCTGCCAATTCAGCTTTTATTTCTGCCCTTAGAGACTCTATGTTGCCATTAATTGATTTCTCCATTCTAGCCATTGTCTTCACAATTGCTAGCCTGAATTCCATCTCTGACATCTTGGTTATATCTGCATCCATTTGTAAATCTGCAGCATAAGTCATAATCTCTGAGTCTTTTCTATTTGGGGGCTCCTCCTCTTATCATTCCGTTGATGGGTTTTTGAGGGAATTTATAGAGTCCAAATTATTGACCAGACCCCAAGCAAGATGCACCTGTTTTCTTGGGACCTTAGGGTTGCTGGCCTCTTGTTTTCCCAGCCTGTCTTCTGGGGGAGGGGCCTGCTGTGCTGTTACTCAGGCAACCCTGTTTGGGCGGAGTTGCCTTGCCCCCCTGTGGCGGGGGATGGGCTCAATGGGAATCAGTTTTGGGGCTTTTGTTCTCTGGCGGCTTTCCCTGGCGGCTTTCCATGTCTCTTCCGCGATTCATAGCAGACGAGATTGTTTCCAACCCTCTGCCTCAGAGCAGAGAGACTGCGGTCTGTTCTTCAGTGAGCTCTCCAGCCACAGTTTCTCCATTTCTGTCCATGCTGCTATAAACTGCAGCATCCTGGGTTGTGCGCCCCTCCACAGCGCCCCCAGTCCTGCCTCCAGGTCGGAGCACGTCTCTGCCCTTTGTGCTTCTAAAACTGCCAGCTGCCCCCAGATCGCACGCGTGACTCCGCCGCTCCGGGTTTCTGCCCCGGCGGGGGCTGCCCTAAAGTCCTTTCCCCGCTGCTACTGGTCTGCGAGTCTGTGCCCCGTTCCCAGAGCTCAAGGCCGTCACTCACCGACGGTGTAGGATCCCCACGGCCAGGCTCCCTCCTGCTGCCGTTTATCCTCGGATATCTGCCCACAGAATCAGGGCTCCCCGCTTGTACCTCAAAACCAACCGCCTGCGATATTCTGTTTGTAGAGATCCAGATCTTCTTACATCTCAGGCTGGTTTCGTGGGTGCTCAGAGTGGTCTGGTAGATATCCAGCTCAATTCCGGGGACCAGTTGGAATAGGGTCCCCCATTCCTCCGCCATCTTTCCTAGTCCCCCTAATCTCTTCTTTTTAACTGTTCTGCTTTGGGAGAAGGTGAAGGGTGTCAGGAGGCGATTGCAAGGACAGGGAGAGTGGAAGAGAGGGTCGAATTACTTATTTTCTTATGTATATCAACATGGACCTGTGGTTTCCACTTCTATTCACTGGGTTCGCTATTACACTTCTATTCAATCTGTCACTACAATTTTCTAACTATATGCTCAAAAATATAGCAGACCTTGTCACTGGGAGCCCCGTCAGGAGGGCATCTGTGTCAAGGTGATAACTTCTCTCATTCGTTGAGTACTGTCATAATCTCTGTCACAAGAAAATATTTCAGGCTCATCTTGTACTTTCTCTACCTCACTTTCTGGAATCAGCCCCTTCTCCAAGATGACCTGGTATTGGTAGTGTAGAAAATGGTTTATAGAAACAAGGAAGTGGGCACTAAATGAGCTCATTGCTATCGGGGTATTTAGTGTTCCCAGGCCTGTCAGTGGACATAGCTAAGGCATGTATGTATGCAAAATAAGCGGAAAAACACATGTACACTAACATTTGTGTTTATTTTGTATTGATCTTTAAGTCCTGAAAACCAATTCCAGGGTAGTTGTGCCTGTTGCCGCTTCCCTCTGGCCGTGTGTGGAGGATGCATGGAAAGGCCAGGCTGGTTCAGGGGATTTGGGTGGGAGGATGTGCTAGATGGGTGGTGGGGACTATGGAAGGCACAGGTGGTGAGCACTCGCTTTTGAATGTTAAGTAATGAATCACTAAATTCTACACCTGAAACTAATATTTCACTTTTAACTAACTGGAATTTAAATACCTTGAAACTACTTACATGTTATGGGTCATATTTAAAAATAAAAAACTTCTTTGCTCAAATAATGATTTGTAAGCAGGTGGAATTATTTCTAGAAATATGTTAAAAATATCAATGCAAAATTCTCCTAAAGAATTAAACAAAAAAGGTAGAAAAATAGGTGTTTCCAAACCTATGAAATGTGTCCTCACCTTTAGAAAAAGACATCTTATTTTGGGTCAGGAAATTGTATTATAGTGTTGGAAATCAGGTGAGTGTGGTGGTTTTTGTAGGTTTATACCAGCTTTGGCCTTGGCAGTTTCTTGGAGTTGGATTACCTTACCCTGAGCAAAGGAAGAGAATGGATCTCAGTGAAGAAGCCACAAATTAGACAGCTCTGTACTCCTTTAGCAAGCTATGAAGGGGAGAGGATAGTAATTCTATTTAGGAATTCATGCAAATAAGCAGTACTTCCAAGCTACTTCAGCTGCCTGCAAAAGCCACAGAACCATGGCTAATTATTTTTGTGATGGTACACCTTTACTCTGGCATCAAATGCATAATTTTTTATACATTGCATGTGAAAACAATATTGCAATTCTACTTAGGTTTACAGAGCTAGGTCATCTTCATTTCCATTTCATTAAAGTAGCCCTCAAATTTCATAATTGACCAGAAGTTTAAATTAGCCTAATTAACAAGGACAGAAGAAACTTTTCCCTCTTTTATTTCTTTCTCTAATAGAGTAAAAGGGACCATCCTATAATGACACATAGACTTATCTCTTGAGCAAATGTCCATCATTGAGGGTGATTTCTGTGATTATTCAAGAGAGAATTTGGCCAATTTTACTTCATAGGACTTATTTTGTAAATTTGGATGTTATGTATATGATATCTAACTGCCGATTGAGTAAATTCAGAAAAAAAATCAGCCACTTATGAACAAACTAAATTTCACCTTAATCCATTATTTAAAAATAATACAGTAGAGTCTGTGTTCTCATCTTAAAATAACACAGCCTGTAAAATTAGGCAAGAAAAGGGGTTCACTTGCATCACGTTTTTACTCATTTAACAGACATTTCCTCCTTACCTGGTCTTATTTTTTTTATTTTTTAAAGGATTTTATTTATTTATTTAGAGAAAGCAGGGGAGGGGGAAGAGGAAAAGGAAGAGGGAGAGAGCGAATCCCAGGCAGACTCTGTGCTGAGTGAGGACACCATCCCAAGCTGATGAGCTGAGCTGAAACCAAAGTCAGATGCTTAACTCAATGAGCCAGCCAGGCTTCCCTTTCCTGGTCTTTTTAAACTAGAGCTTGTCCCTAAGTTTGCCTGAGCTGATCATCAATGCCTGTCCTCCCTGCTCCCCATGCGAACTCCTGGTGACTGAGTCTAGGCTTAGTTCCGCCACAAAGACACCAGCAAAGGGTCGAAACCATCAGCCATGTGCTGTGGAGTGTGAATCTTTCAGAAAGATTCAGAATTTCTGGCGGAATTTAATCATTTGCCAAGTGTTAACATTAAGAAAAATCCACTAGTGGCTGCTGCTTCATGGGAGGGCAAGTTTGAGGTTAAAGTTACTGGCATCTATAGCTCATATAAGGAAGACCATGATACAGTTAAGCAGCACTATCTGTGAGGCCACTGTGATATTGCATAGGAATTATTTATCTCCTTGATGAGAAATTCACTTTCACCTGGGTCCCATCTTATGTAGCAACATAAGATATTGCTACATATCATAGAACCCCCACCCCCGTGAAAAGGTGGCTTAAAGAGGTTAGAAGCTCATTTCTGCTCTGGAGTTATCTGGGCTGGTTTGACAACGTCGAGTCATTAAGGAACAGACTCCATCTAGTTCTCCTCGACCTCCTGGTATGAGATGGCTGTTGGAGATCCTTCCATCGTATTCATATTTCAGGCAACAATACTAAGGATGGGGGAGTTCTTTCTCCTTCCCACACGATGCTTCCTCTTATATCTCATAGAGACCTTGGCATCCCCTGTAAGGGAGGCTGGGCTGTGCATCCTTCTGCTACAGTGGGCACGAGATGGCTAGAGAACAGCCATCACCCCTTCCAAAACTTCTGTTGGTTTAGGTGGATTATTTTCGGATCACCAACAGTGTTCCCTGCCAACAAAATTAAAGAACCTGGTCGGATATTGTTAGATACAAGGCACCGGAAATACTTGGCTATTACCTGAATGTTAAAGCCAAGATAAAGGCATCCAGAGTGAACAAAACAAGTTCAGGGATATGTGCCCCTGGCACAGAAATCAGGAGCAGAGCAAGTGGGCACGCGCAGAGAGCAGGCAGAGTTGGCAGATGTGAGCACAGCAGCATGAGCACTGGTCACCAGCTGGACGTCAGACGCAGTCTCATGAGAGCCATGTCAGCGCCCTGATGTCGTTGGCAGACAGGGGAGGAGAGAGGAAGTGTGAGATGCACACATATTCTGAAGACAAAAGCAGACAAGTCCACGAAGACCTGGATATGCAGAGGCTCTAGGGAGATTTCTTCCACAAACCAGTGGCAGGAGAACCAACCTGCTGGCTTTCTGCTTTGATAGAATTGTTATCCATCACTTCGTCCTGTCTTCATGGGTTGGAACAAGTCACGCTCTTCATCTGTGCCCCTTGTACTAGCTACGTATTAACTCCACGTCTTGTGTCACCCCTTTGTGACTCAGACGTCACAAGGCCTTTTTTGTCCTGCTGTCCTCCACTCAGGCTGAGGGTAGGACCATTTTCCAGCCCATCTGAGAAGGAAGCATGAGGCAGATTACCTTAAACCATGAAAAAAATTATAAAGGGCCAACAAATGACAGTCCTGCTTCGCGTACACTGCTCAGGGGGAGTCTGCTTCTCCCTCTCCCTCTGCTTGCCCCTTCCCCTGCTTGTGCTCTCTCTCTCCCACTCTGCCAAATAAATAAAATCTTTTAAAACTTAAATATAATTAGCTTTAAGTGAAAAGAGAGTACCGTGGCTATGTTGAAAACATCACTACTTCCTGTTTTACCAGCTTATCAAAGAACCTGCAAAAGTTTATTGCACCATGACAAAAATTGGCCAA
Organism: Eumetopias jubatus; assembly: GCF_037043125.1. Lineage (NCBI taxonomy): Eukaryota > Metazoa > Chordata > Mammalia > Carnivora > Otariidae > Eumetopias > Eumetopias jubatus. The sequence goes on along the minus strand of NW_028274822.1, from coordinate 58,425,081 downwards.
GGTACATCAATGAAGGAAATGATCAGTAATTTTAAACACCTCTGGTTTTGATCAAGTTCTTCAGCAGACCTGGAAAAAAACACCTAAAGATGTTGGCCATAGGGGGATGAGGGGCTCAAATGCAGTGGCCAACCCAATGCATTGCACAGTGATGTCCAGTGGTCAATAAATAATCCCCCCTCCACCCTACAGAGCTTCTAATGAAATTTTTTAGTGTCTTGCACTCAAAATAGAATAGCAAAAAAAAAAAAAAATAGAAAGCAGCCAAAGATCACAAGATACCCTCAAAATGGAATACACAAACTAAAACAAAGGAATAAGGAAGTCAAAGGAGACAGCGACAGCATAGAAAACAGAAAAAATAATTTTTTAAATCATAATCTACAGTTTCATAGTTTCACAAAGCAAGAACAGTGGGTCCACTCCCCCGATCAGGATAAAACTTTGATAGAAGAAATGAAAAATTGAAAAGAATTTGGTGATAAAAAGATGAAAATTCACCCAGAATGTAGAATAACAACAAAAGAAGCAATATAGGAGGAAACTAATGAGAAAATTGAATGGTCATTTTAGAAGGTACTACAAATACTAGGTATTCTGGAAATGTAGAATAGCAAAAAGTAGGGTAGAGAATATGATCAGGCAAGTGATTCAAGACTCATCAGAACTGAAAGGTATGTGTGTCCAGTTTGAAAGGGCTCAATGAGTGTTCAACACTTTGTAGGGAAAAAGGTCCATCTGAAGGCACATTAGTAACCTTTTGGAATATTAAGAGAAAGAATTGAGTTTTAAGCTTTCCAAATAAAAAAATAGGTAATAGAGAAAAGACCAGAAATCGGAATGGTGAGAGACTTCTCAATAGCAAACCTGGATATTAGAAAAACAGAGGAACAATGCTTTTAAAATGCCAAGGGGAAACCTCAACCTCAAATTCTATTATCTAGTCAGATTATTAATCAAGAATAAAGGTGGGGGAAAGAGAGACTTAGGATGTGCAAGATTTCAAAATTTACTGTCCACGTATTCTTTTTCAGAAAGCTACTGGAAGACGTCCTTCACCAAAATAAGGGAGTGAGCCCAGAGAAGGAAGCCATGGGACCCAGGTGGCCAGCCTTTCACATGAGAAGGAGGTGACGGGGGGACAAACAGTTTAGAATAAGACAGGGGGTGCTCCAAGAAGGAGGTCTTATAAAAAGGGATGAAATTGGTAAGATGATCTGATGTACCTGAATAAACTGAGAGGAGATTATATAAATGATAGAAAATTTGAGGATAAATTATCAAGCGACACAGATAAAAACCATAACAAAATAAATGGTTAAAGAGAAATTTAGCCAGTGTTCACATGTATATCATATGTAATTATCATAAGAATGCAAGCTTTCGTGTGTGTTTACGTGGGTTGGGGTATAAAAGAGTTGTGTCTTAATCTTCTATAACAGACACCAGTAAGTACTATCTGAAAATTAAAGGAAATATCAAGAAATCTCAGTACTCATAATGTATTTCGTAATAACCAAAGAAAAATCTAGAAGACCTTGCCTTCTAAGGAGTCAGAGAAGCCTGGAGAAGGGGACTAATTTTTATTACAAAACTTTGACTTTTAAAATACTTCCAATTCATAAAACTTTGCTTGGAAGGGAGGAAGAAAAGAAAGAAGGGAGGAGGTGGACCTGATAAATTAGTTCATATCAAGATAATTATGATCCATAACAGTTTAATATATTACCGTTCTCAAGAGCATGTGCATTTTGAAGGTGACAAATTCACTTACACTTTAACCCAAAGTAATGAATCAGGCCTCATAATGGGTAACGTGTGGGAGCCACATAATCTGAAATTACGTGACACCTTGGAAATCACAAGTGGAAATGGAAGGAATGCGGATAGCTAGATTAAAGAAGGGAAGTTACTTCAGAAGGCCAGAGAACTTTGCGGTAAGTATTGCACTGTTTATCTCCTGGTCTTAAGAGGCTGGCAGATGGGTGAGGGGGAAATAGAGCTGAGTTGGAGCTTGAGGAGCTCAAGGAAGTAGAGGACTCATCAGAGGATTGGAGGCAGACAGGAATAAAGTTGAAACTGTGTCCGTTTGCGTGTGTGTGTGTGTGTGTGTGTGTGTGTGTGTGTGTGTGTTGGGGCAGAGGTACCTGCTAGGAAGGACCTGGGGATTCAAGGGCAGGAGCTGAAGCCAAAGCTGCTAGGTGCAAGTGGAGGTGCATCCTGAGTCCTTTTTCAACATCTGTGCAAGGGTTATGTGTGAGAAAAACTCTCAGAGAGTGTTTGCGGAAGTGTCAATGTGTACAGATATTTGCACAGAGACACTGCAGTGTTATCTATAATGGTAAGAAATAATTCTTATTTACAAATTTTGTGGGGCTTTTTTAGTAACAAGGTAAGTATATGTCTGTGCATAACTCTGCATTGAGCTGTTATTAAAATGATGCTAATGAAGAATTTGGTAATACGGAGACATTATGTTAAAAAATTTGGAGGTAATGAAACAGTGTATCTATTATCACAAAGTTTGTTTAAAAATATGTAAGAGGACAAAAAACCTGAAAAAAATACAATGAAATAACAGCAAAAAGAATATAAGTGATTTCTTTCCCTTTTTAAGCTCTCTGTCAAGGTTTTATAATGAACATGTATTGCTTTTAGTGGAAATTGTAATAAATTCTTGCCCGACTAAGCTCCTGCAGCTCCGATAGATTTTTACCATTGGAATCTCATAACATACAACTTTTTCAAAGGTACCCCAAGATTCTAAGTCCCTTCTAGTAATTTACCCTTAATTTCTAAATAGCTATTGAATTTTGAAAAGTTAATTTAAAATTCATTCATAATGTCTTTCTATCCTCAGAGTTATTGTGGATCTCAAGTAATTCTTCATATTCTCTGCTAGAGGTCTCGAGGATAGTCCAAGTGGATCAAGAAGTTGCTATAGGAGTGCCTTTGTGGCTCAGTCAGTTAAATGTTTGCCTTTGGCTCAGGTCATGATCTCAGGGTCCTAGGATCGAGCCCCCCAACAGGATCACTGCTCAGCGGGGAGCCTTCTTCTCCCTGTCCACCTTGCTCTCTCTCAAATGAATAAAAATTTTAAAAAGAAGTTCCTATACTATTCTTTGAACATGATTTACTAAAGATTTTTTATTAGATTTTACTCCAGGCTCTGTAGGGGTCATAATTAAGAAATACATCTGTCATTCAAACTGGAATACATCAAATCCAAAGGGCACAGAGAGTGTTCGCAGGCAGTGCTGTTCATGTCTGCCTGAAAGCAAGATAATATCAGATGGGAGGGAGTCCTATATATATTGCATTCCAAAGCACTGATATTGAACTACAAACTGACAGAAACATTAAAACACAGAGAAACCTGACATGTTCTACTGAAATTTCTTTTCCCAAACGTAGCCAGACTTCGGGCCTTGAGAATTGTTGAAAAATTCTGAAATATCTCCTATATTTGCTGTTTCCTTGTCACACAGAAAAGGCTACATGGCTTTTTCTCCTGGACTTGCCAGAGATTCGTGGTGCGGGGTTGTGGAGAGATAGATGAGCATGTTAATTCCTAAGGCTTGAGAGATTTTTTTTTTTTATAATATAGTTAGGCTTATTTGTCTTAATCTGCATTCCATCCTGGCTTTCCCTGACAGCATGGTTAATTAAAAAATTTTACATACACTACAAGTCACTGGTTGTGCTATATAGTTTTTTGTGTTTTGACAAATTCAGAGCTCTGTATCTACCACCATAATACCAATACAGAAGAGTCCCATTAACCTAAAAATTCCTTTGTAGTAAACTTCCTTTCCCTAAACTTGGCAACCACTGATCTGTTTTCCATCCCTATAGTTTTGTCTTTTCCAGAAGGTCATATGAATGGAATCATATAATATTTAGATTTTTAGGTCTAGCTTCTTTCACTAAGCAAAGTGCTTTTAAGATTTGTCTAGGTTGTTGCACGAACCAATAGTTCATTCCTTTTTACTGCTGAGTATAGATAACCTTATTACATGGACATACCACAGTTTGTCTATTTACCTGTTGAAGGACACCTGGGTTATTTCTAGTTTTGGCAATTGTGAATAAAGCTGCTATGAATAGTCATATATGGGCTTTCGTATGAACACAAACTTTCAGTTCTCTTGGATAAACACCCGGGAGTGGAATGGCTGGGCTGTATAGTAAATGTATGTTCACGAGAAACTGCCAAACACTTTTGCAAAGTGGATATTGTGCTTTGCAATGAATGGCCGTTCTGCTGTCCCACATCTTCTCTAGCATTTGGTTGTCCACACTCTTTTTCAACTGGAAACTGCTGCCCCACCCCAACTCTGACTTCTTTCTTCTTTTTGGCTTCTGCCTGGATTACAAACTAACCCATATTCTCGCTTTGCATCCTGCTGGTATTCACAAAGGTAATGATTTTAAACCCCCTCATGTTTCCACTGTGCACAAAAGAACTATCGAATTTTTAATCTACTAACCATCTTATAAGGCAGTTTCAGCAAACATTCTTAGGTTAGTATGAGAGATAACAGCACCATGCTTGAGAAGAATTCCTTTCTGGCTTTCTCAGAAGTTGGCTTTTGTTAGTTCCTTAACTTCTGTGTATCTCAGCCTCTTTGTAGTCTACTTGAACGAACCCACTGAAATACAAGGATGGTCAGTGGTCTTCACCACACCCTATAGTGGCCATGGATCCGGCAGAATAGACTACTCCACACAGCTCTCCAACTGGGTGCCTGGGTCCCAATGCATCAGGAAGGAGCTATGTGTCTGGCCCCTGCTTGGAGTCCCTGTCTCCTGACTTGGCAGCTAGCACATTCTCATAGTCGCTAGAAATGTCATTTGACATTTCTTCTCCATGTTTTATCTGACTAGTCTCACTCTGTGCAGATGGCTGACAGGTCACATGTTCCCCTAGAGCCAGGAACGTCCCTGACTGCATGACAAATTGGATGTGGGTACCTGGACCATCCGTCCGGCCTTCCACATGGTTTGAGGAGGTCACTTCTTTGAGGAGCGTTTGAGGAGGTCACTTCTTCCTCCACCTGCTGCTGGTTTCCATTGGTAAGTGCTGATGGGATATTTTCATAATCTCTGTAGCACTGGAAAGCCATCTGGGGCTGCTTCCCTTGGAGGGTCTCCAGATTCAACCCTGCCATATTGACATAGTCATTTGAGGTCTCAGAAGAACCGTCCTCAGTGCTGGGTGGATCATCACTCTCAGATCCTGGAGACCAAAAACGGGTGCGGTCACTGGCGTTCCCACAGCCCTTGTCTTTTTCCTCAGTAAGCTCCAGCTCCTGGGCATGTGGGAGGGCAACGAGGTTCGCGGGGGTGCTGTTGGTAGAAGCTAGAGCCTTAGCAATCTCCTCTGCTGTGGGGACCTTGATGTAATCTCTCGAATCCTCTGAAGAAATGCTCTCAGGCAGGGCGCCTGGGTGGCTCAGATGGTTAAGCATCTGCCTTCGGCTCAGGTCATGATCCCAGGGTCCTGGGATCGAGTCCCGCATCAGGCTCCCTGCTCCTTGGGAGCCTGCTTCTCCTTCTGCTTCTCTCTCTCTCTCTCTCCCTCTCTCTCTCTCTCCCTCTGTCTCTCATGAATAAATAAGTAAAATCTTTAAAAAAAAAAAAAAGAAATGCTCAGGCAGTCTCGGGCTGCTTTGACATTGACATAGTTTGCTGAGGGAGTGAGGTCCCCACACATCTGGAGCCCTGTGGGACTTGAGAGATGCTCAGCTTCTTGTCTTCCCCTTTACCTGCTCTTTCCAGATTATTCACATTCAGAAGGGTTCCTCAAACGCTTGTGTGCTGTTTTGTGAAGGAATGGATTTCACGGATGACAAGGATTTTTTCCAGCTGCATCTCAGCAGTGTTGACGTACTTGCTGAGAAAGGTTTGGTGCGGTGCATTTCCTTGTAACAAACACCTCACGGAACCACAAGATGGCTCTGTAGCCACAGCAAAAGTTTAGCTAAATCTCAAAAACCGGTCCCTATTACCGAATCTTACTAGGTGAGGCAATCATTCACCAGGCTTCTACGGGGCGGTGTTAGATAGTGATGATAGCTACTCTGCATCCTGGGTAAGTTCTAGAGAGGTAATTTTTTTCTTTAATGACTGGGCAAGTAGGTGGTCATTTCTTCAAGTGAGGGTGACATGAGAGGTTCTGCCAGTGTGGACTCAGAAGAAGGGTCAGCATTCCCCTGCTCCCCAAGCTATTTCTAAAGAATTATCTGCACGCTCCATTCAGAAAATCTCTGTGCACGGTATCTGTCATTTAATATTACTTCCCTATGCCCCTCGTGTACTGAGGCTCCTAAACTCTATCAAAAACAGCACCTCAGCTGAGCGAGCTCGCTCTCCCTCAGCGACCGTCCAGCTCCCCTGAACGCTAATGATCTGAGTCTTGATTCCATGTCAGCCACCCACAACAGGAACATTTCTTTTTTTTTTTTTTAAGATTTTATTTATTTGACAGAGAGAGACACAGTGAGAGAGGGAACACAAGCAGGGGGAGTGAGAGAGGGAGAATCAGGCCTCCTGCTGAGCAGGGAGCTCGATGCGGGGCTCGATCCCAGGACCCTGGGGTCATGACCTGAGCCGAAGGCAGATGCTTAACGACTGAGCCACCCAGGCACCCCAACAGGAACATTTCTAACAATTGCCAGGTGACTCCAGTTCTAAAGACCTTAAACTCCATTATTTCTTCCCAGGTCCTCTACCCCAGTGGTTGGCAAACTTTAGGGTACATCAGAGTCTTCCAGGGGAAGATTTGAACCCAGCTGGCTGGGGCCCATCTCCAAAGGTTCTGATTCAACAGTTCTGGGGTGCAGCCCATGGATGTGCATTTCTCAGAAAAAGCCAAGTGATGCTAAATGTCCCAGTGATGCCCGGCCACAGTTGAGAAGTACTACTTTGAAAGTTCTTAGCCTTGACTAAGGCTAAGATGTAGTTGAATCCAGTGTGAGTCAAGTGTGTAAATCAAGTGTGAGTCTCTGGTGTCTCTTGCTCAGCTGGTTACCAATACGGATGCAAGGAAAACAGGGTCCTGATGATCTTCCCCAGACCCCGGCCGATGTCACATTACCCCGTCCCGCTCCAAGGCTAATTTGTCCATCTGGGCCCTGGATCCTGTACCCTCTCACTTCCCCAGGTACAAAGTTCTATCAATCAACCCTTCCCCAGGGTGGCTGGGTGGCTCAGTCAGTTAAACCTTTGCCTTCAGTTCAGGTCATGACACCAGGGTCCTGGGATCAAGCCCCACATGTCCTCACCAACCTGGCCTCTTCCACGGAGCCTGAAGACTCAGCCTCTGAAGGCTCCCAGGGCCCCACCATGGCTGGGCTGGGTGCTCCCTTATTATGTATTCCCCTGACACCAGGTGTGTAGGTCTAGTTTATAGCTTAATGTGTTGCACTCTGTCTCCTCCTCTCTATTTCCCCCATAGAGGCTGGGAGGCCGTTGAGTTCCTTGGGGATTCTGCATCCCCAGTGCCAAATACAGAGCTTAGTGGTAGGGGCTCAACAAATGTTCGGTCTCACAAATGATCCAGCTCCATTCAAAGGGGTCTGAAGGCCAGGTGAGAGTACTGAATAACCAAGGCTCTGCAACTTAGCAGTTGGGTGACCTTGGTTTTCATTTCTGTATCCATAAAATGAGATGGTGATTTTAGCTGAGTGAGTGTCAGGCGCTCAGTGGGCATTGTTATTGATGGGGCTGTAACCTAGATTCTGTGAGGATCTGTTTATCAGGCCATTATGGGGAAGGTGGGTGGGGGGAATGGCTTCGCTGCATGTCAGGAGGACGGAAGACGAGGGTGAGGAAGGGACAAGGAGAGAGAACTACAAGGGAACTCTGGGAAAATGAGTGAAAAACATAAACAACTTTGTTTACTCCAGAAAAACAAAAACTTCCATTTCTTCTTGTGTGTGTGCGCGCGCATGTGAACATATGTGTTCATGTGTGTGCGCCTGTGTGTGTAAGTGGCACAGTTTGTACGCTGGGATTTTTGGTCCTGGACATTTGAACATGAGTCTGTAAGAAGATATGTCTCGTTATTTAACTACTTTGAATCCTAATTCCTCATTTATTAATCAGGGAATATAATGCTTGTTTAATAGAGATACCCCAAGAACTAAGTTGTGCTTTAAAAGATTTTTTCAACCTCCTTTTGAAAGGCGTGACATAAGGATAGAGGACTATCGTGATGTTATCGTGAGTCAGCCTTATCAGCTCTGCATCTCGTTGAATTTTTTTAAAATAGATTTTTCATTCTCTTTCTCACCGGCTATCACAGATGCTGGGAGAAGTCTAAAATATAATAAACCGTGATAAAAATAAACGGAAACGGATCAAAAATGGAAGAATTGATAAGAAGTCATTACGTATGGCTCTGTTATAAAATAGATCAGACATAAGTGAATGTAAAAGTTATTTTACTTCATAAAGTCGTCACTATGTGAATTAATTTTTCAGATTAAAAACATTCCCAGTCCAGCAAAAAAAGAGTCAACATTATTTTCTCTCTTAGCTTTGCTGGACTACCTTTCAAAATACCCTGGCTGTTTAGAGTTGAGGTGTGTATTATTGACATAACAGAACTTACACTAAACTCACTTCCCATTGCTTAATAGTACAATTATATTAACACATCAAGTTCTATCACCTTCTGCATGAAGCCAGAACATAGACTGGGGCGTCCCCAGCCTCCCACAATGATGGCTCGTCTTATCTCACCAAAAGGTAGGCTTTGTGAAGCCACATGGCTCACTCCTACCAGTAATGACCTCTGAAGGTTTCTTAGATATGGCCAAGTCTTGAACTCTGTTGTCTCATCTTTTTAATCACCGAAACCCAGTAAAAGAGTGACACACTGTTTCTAACTCCCTAACGTCAGGGGGATATTGATGATTATGTTGGCTTCCTTCTTTGGTCATCAGTGTCACCCTCGCCAAAAAGGAAAGGAAGATTTCCGGGGGGAGAGTATGGAGAAAATGAACTTAAGGATGTAAGAAAATTAAAGGGGGAGGGAACTTTAGACAGAAGCTCCACATTGGCATGGGGGCTACAATTAGCCCCAGAGCAGCTGGTGTGGTTGACTAGAGCCCAGTGCCTTGACCTGGAATTGGGTCCCCCATTAGTAGGTGTGTCCCATGAGAAGACCCTGGGACATCACAGAGCTTGGTTATCATTAACAATGTTCAACAATAAACTTACTATCTAGGCTTGTGGGTCAATCCAAAGAAACATTCATGATTCACTTATTTATTCATTAACATTCCTGAGTACCACGTCATAGGAATTACCTAGGAAAACATCCAACCAAATCAAACCCAAACTCATTGGCTGTTCTGAATAAATCCAGATACACTCTTTTCCTGGAGCCTTTGTTTTTTTCTCCCCTGCTGCTATGACTCTTGCCCTCAAAAGACTCATCCTGGTTTTCCAAGATGACAGTGGGGTTGAAGATTCAAATATTCGAAAGTGGGTTACCCTAGCTGACGAACCTGCATATTTGAAGATATAATATCACTGCCTCCAGGCTCTGATTACCTTAATGAATCCAGTCTTCTGATGTCTCTGAAGGAAAATGTGTTCCTGAATAAAAATAATGGTCATGTTTTCATTACATTCTGGAAACAGGGTGCCCGTTGAGGAAGGCTGCTTCCACTGAAGAATTCACCAAAGAAGAGGTATAAAAGGTTTAAATAGCCTGATACCACTTTTGTCATCCAGGGTGCTGGAAAAAAATTCAATACATAGTCTCATCCTCAAAATGCGTGCCTTTAAATTTAGCAGCTCCGTGCCTGCCCCCTCTTAGAAAGCTCACTGACCAGCAAGTAACTGGCCCTTGCTTCTTTTTCTCCTACTTATCCAACTGCTGAAGTAGACTTATCTTGACGTATTTGAAAAAACTTAAAGTACAAATGCCAATTATCTTAAAATGAAGGCCATTTCCTAATTTTCTATAGCGGGTTGTGTGAATTTTGTACTAGTAAAAGGATAAGGAACATGAATGTCCCCTCCAAGACAATTAATTCACACATCGTGAAAAATAGCGGCACTTGACAGAACAGTGGGGGGTTTTGTACCGGAAAGGCTCCATCAGAGTGGCTGATGCCCCTGGAGTCAAAGGGAGACACAGACACAGTATGTCGGAGGAGATCAGCAGAGCAGAGACCCACCCAATTTCTTATAAAAGGGCACATTATAGGTTTTTCCTGTTGATCAGTCAGAGAATTAGTAGTGGCTGAACTTCCTAAGACTTCAAAGAACTCAGTGATTCATTTATTTCTTCAGTTCTGCTGATGGGAACTCTCTGGCTGCCAGTCCTGATCATGGGAATTATCCATGTGGTCTGTTCAGAGTTGGGGAGGCTTCCCAAACTTGGCCAGTCCCAGGAGATGGCACGGATCCACTGGAATAGTGGTATTTTATTTCCCTCTGGGGAGGACAAGGTGCTTGAAAATCACGATGCTCTGAGCAGTCGTTAGACTGTGGGAAAGGGTGAGCTCCTTCATATTCATAGACCAACGTGTTACAATTTAGTGCCGTCTGCCCACGTGCTGGCCACGGGACTACATGCGCGACATGCATTTTCTCGCATTTTCTCTCCCAACAAACTTGTGGAAGCAGCGTCATTACCTAGAATAACAAATGAGGAAACAGGTTTTGAGAAGCTAAGTGGCTGAACCAGTGATGTGCTGCAAACAGGCCCAGAGAAATACGCTATAAGGTAAGATAACCCTGGTGTGCAGCTTTGTGGGTTTCCATGGCACAATATGCCCTTTCTGGCCAGTTACAAGGTACCAAAACTATACCACTGCCTTACAGAATTCATGCATATTTAACCAGCTCTCCCAAGCTGATGGAGCTGACTCTAGTATCGATCTCCCTGAATTCCCCCCCAACTTCCCTTCAAATGAGTAAACGTGGGGTCAGTGAGTGAGAGCAAGGCCAGTATTTGGAGCAGTTCCCCATTGGACGTAGGAGTGAAGGATTAATGATTCACTGGTTCATACAACAAACATTTATTGTTTCTACAGGTTCGCCTGATAACAGAAGCCAGCAGGATTTTATTTCCGGTAAAGGATTTTGGTCTATGTCAGAGTGATAGATTTTAGTGCCTCATGGAGGGCATCCTGTGGCCAGCTACGTTGCCTGTGGCTGCCAAGCACAAGGGGACAGAGGAGGCCTACTAAAAAGCCCTTACTCCACTCTCTGTGCCTTTACTACCTGCCATCTTGCCATCTATGAGTTATTTTCTGTCACTGTGTTAGTGTCATCCTCCAAGTGTCAAAGGGTCAGCCCTCTGTCTGATCCTAAGATCCTCGGCAGGACACAGAGAAGCAACCCCAATCATCCCCAGCTCAGCATCTTACACAAAGCACAGGCTCAAAAACTGGTTATGGCCCCATCAAACTAAGTATACACATTTCGACCAGTGCGCTTCTAGCTTTGATGATGCCCCAGACATGTTTTGTGTGGGGCTCAATTTCTAGCTAAGAAGCATCATGCCCAGAAAAACCTGTCTCCGTCATTATTAAAAGCAGGTCAAATATCAAATATCATGATTCTGACCACTATCAGCTCTTTATCCTGCTTGCCTCTTTCAAGGACAGCCTGGTGGGAATTTGCTTTTAGAAGCTTCTAATCCTTTCTGAAGATCCCTCAGGCTGTCTGTCCAAGCTCTTGCTATTCCTTCTTTCCTTTTGTCAGTGTTCGGATCTTACAGAGAGACAAATCGCCAGTATCTTTTCTCCTTTTTTTTTGATCCCCTCCACTTTGAACTAGAAAGAAAAATTCAGTGAAGGACTTGTCACCCGCTCCTCCCACAATCTGGACTCACCGATATAACATTAACGACTATGGAACCAGCTGCCACGAGGGGAATAGTTTCTAAGAATAACACTGGTTCCCAAGCCCGAAGCTTTGCTCCTCGTGCCTGCGAGCGGAAAGCTGCATCTAGACCAGTGACTCTCACTCTCCCCGCCTGGTATAGTTGCACAGTGTTCCTAATGTGCACTCTGGGCAAATAACTGCCCTGTTATTGAGAAGTCTATTCTAGCAATAATGTTAATATAGAGTGTGCTGGGAGGAACCGTTTAGTTGCTTCCCTGCAGGGGCTCCATTCACCTGCTGCTCTATTTTACAGTCCACTTCCATCCGATTGCAATCAATAGACACATCAGCATGTTCTGCTGCAACCAGGCACATCGGCAATCCAGGAGGTGGGCTCCCAGAAGTCCCTGGCATAGCGCATTAGGCAGTGGGCCAGCAGGTTCACATCCGAGAAAGCTCTCCATCTCATTAGCTTCTCCCTGTACAGCAAAAATCATGGTCTTCTAGGTTATAGCAATCAGGGCAGAATTGCTTGCAATTGTGATGGCAGATGCACCAGATTTGGGAGACTTTAGACAATGCTGTTCTGTGAACAGTCGTGTTTTAGAGCAGAGCTGATGCAAGGATAGGAAGTGGATTTATCCAGCAGAGATACCGTGTTCTGAAGGGGAAGCAGAGAAATGCTTCCAGGTGTCAGCCCTAGATCATCAACAATCTCAAGGAAGCTCTTGGCTTCACAGCAAAATATGACATGTTCCAAGAAAAAAAAAACACAGGAAAATGTATTTTGCTCTGCTAGGAATCCTAGGAAGGACTTTAAAGTCAAATAAGATCCAAGAGCCAAGAAATCCTTTTATATGTACAGTTAATAAACTGAACCTGAGGCTAAGGCTGAAAGGCCCACGGTGCCTGGGCATATGTGGATGGACAAAGGATAAATTGTTTCACAAGGCTATTAATGATCTTTCGGTTGATCTAATTTTCAGTAGATATTTCATATTCTCAACAGAAAAGAAAGCCAGGGAACTGAGTAGATGACAGTCTAACATTCATGAATGCAGTATTTGATATCTATCGATGGTTCAATTCAAAACCCTGAGACTCTGCTAAATTTCAGCCACAGTGCTAGGCCTGAGACCAGTCCTTGAAACCTCCTGGTTGATGAGAAGGGTAGAGAATATTTCAACATAATGAGAAATTCGATGACGGTATGCACAGAAGCCTCCGTCAGCCCTCATCCCATTATGGGGACTAGAGAGAGCCTCCTGGGTAGGACTAGTCCTGATCTGGGGCTTGGTCTTTATTCACAAAGATTCCCAGCCATGGGCAGGGAAGATTTTTTTCTGGGTAGGTTTGGTCCAGCTGGTCTAATGTCACCTCCTACTGGTGGCAGAGACTCAACACTACTACAGCAGTGGGTGGACAAGCTGGGATCTAGGGCCTGGGGGCTGGGTGAGAGATTTCTAGAAAAATCTGTACTGGGAGGGAAGTGAACAAACACATCTAGATGAGACACCCATCTTGCTACCAGGAGCCTGTATTCTTCCTGATAAGAGCTTCCGATCTTGAGGCTACAAGTGAAGCATTGAGAGCCTGAAGGGCCCTGTACAGAACATTAGAGAGTTTGCCTCTGAGCTTTTGTGAAATATGCAGGGATTCCCAGGCCTCTGTTTCTGGCCTCAGGGTGGGCCGTGTGTGGGTTGCATGAGTACGGTCTGAGCACCCTCTGTGTGACATGGTTGGGAGGGGAGACACACCTCTTCACTGGTCCCCATACAGGTTAGCCTTCTATCTCCTCTTTTGAAGGGCTTCCTGCATAGACAGATTCTGGGAGGTAAATCTTACCCAAGAAGGCCCCAGGAAAGGGCCTGGGTGAAGGGCTGGCAATGCCCGAGCCCAGAACTGACTCGTTGCACAAGGTTGCCAAGCCCAGCTGAAATGTCAAGGTGTAGCCAGAACTCCACAGGTCGGCTTTCCAAATGATGGCTGATGTCCTCCATTCTTCCCCTGTACTCCTTTTTGTCTGGGAGTTGCCAAGTTAGTACCTCTTTGTCCTTCTCAGAGGGCCTAGTTCTGTTCAGGTTTCTGCCCCTCCACCTGCCCCTTGGTCATCCAAGAACCCAGACACTAACACTGGTTCAGAAATTGCTGAAGGACTCAGGGAAAGTTTTTTTGGGCCCCAAATTGGGAGAATTGTCCTTGCTCTTAAGAGTGAGCCACTGTGGGGATGTTCATTCCTCCTGGGGATGGGGCAGAGGGGCAGAGGCCTGAGCCAGCTGTAGCATCCTGGCTGTTTAGGTACCCAGGAGGCCGAGACCAGCAGGAGGACAAACTAGGAGGACCCCACAGGTGAAACGAAGCCAGAGCGTCCATCAGCCACAATTTTCCCGACGTGGGACAATCAATCCAATCCCAGCTGTGGTTTAAGTTGATTTTAGAGGGTTTTGTTTTTTGTTCCCCAGAACATTCTAATGGAAATCATCTTTGTCTCACTGAGGCTTCTGGAGCTTCATTTAAGGTAACACCATCCTGACTTACCTGAACCAGCCTGGCCTTCCCATGCACCTTCCACACATGACCGGAGGAAGGTGCCAACAGGCACAACTGCCCTGCCTCTCTCTGTTCCCCATGGCCATTGACCACCCCAGGTTTATCCCCCACCTGCCATTGACCTGCTCCCCCCAGCAATCCCCAAGCTGGAAGACTTTGGAGTGAATATAGTCCGCACATTCATCCACTGCTTTTCCTGGAATTCCACCTTTTGTGCAGTGACCAGCCTTCCCTGCTTTCCCAGGCTTGACAGTGTGGTCTCAGCAAGGGACTGAGAGTGCCAACACTGAAAAAGTCCCAAGCTCATCAGGAGGAGTTGGTTGCCTTGCCTCAGCACCCCGTGCGATCCTACCACAAAGCCAACCTGGATGTCCCCTGTGCCATGTAGCCCAGAGAGTGGCCCACCTGCATTCATATGCTCCTCTTTCTGATGCCCTAACTCCTGCTCCTTCTACCTTATTATGCATCTCTTAACAACTTCCGGGTCGAGCAAACAAAAAGAATAAAAGAGAATACTAGAAGTAAATATATGTCTAAAAAGACTTGCACACTGGAAGGTTTGTCGAAATCCCCCATCATGGAGTCGTTTTGCTTAAATGTGAATAAGATTTTCACCACATTGTTATACTGACCATTTTCTCTTGTGCTAAGGAAAAAAGTGCTATGCATTTAAACTAGCAGAGAACAGTGTGGGTGCCTCTGCAATTTATATGCAAAGACTTCTGTAGTGGGATTGGACACCTTGGTCTGTCCACAGTCCCTATACCCCCTAATGAGAATGGTCGCATCATATTAGCAAGTGTCCTTGGCACACCACAATCTGGTGCCGATGTGGGGGAGTGACTGATATCTGGGATGCAGGTCTATTAAAAAAGTCTAAGCCAAGAAAATAGAAGAAAATAAATCACATATTGCTCTACACAGAAAAAGCATGTTAAAAATTTAATAAGCACACAACTTTTCTTCTTCCATTACATTGTGAGGGGAACATTCCCGCCTCCCAGCTCTGGAAGGGAATGGAGATTCTTTGTCTTTAAAAGTAGTAAAGGCCACCAATAGGGATTGATTAATTTCAATAATATAAATAATGGTTGTAAGTGCGATTGAAAGAAAAATGATTTCCTCTTTGATTAATCTGACACCCTGGGCCACCATTAACACAGGAGCAGTAGAATGTTAATCGGGACAGAAACACAGACGAACAGCTGTAACTTGTCAGGAGTCCAGTTCTGCTGGGCTCCCCTACATTGCCCCTGCTCTCTGTCCCAATTCTCGTGTCTGCCACCATAGCCCAGAACATCCCCCCGCCAATTAGGAAACATCACATTTCATATTCGAAGCCGAGTCATCTCTTAGAACTTTTCTCACCACAGAAACATGCAGGCTGATACTCGACTGGCGATTTTAAAGTTCTGTGTGACCCTCGGTGGCTGGGCGGGTGGGCTGAGGGGCCAGATCAGTATCCCCATTTTACAGATTACTGGGTAGAGACTCGGACAGATGCAGTATCATACCCAACCAGCCAGGGTTGGGGGGGAGAAGTAAGAGAAGCCGATGTGTTCTTCCACACCGAAATTTCAGCTGTGTCTCCCCAGAAAGCTGCTGAAGGCCTTCATGGGCTGCCTGCCCCACAGACTGACCCTCCTGTTCCTCCTTATGGGCTCATCCTCAAGGCTACAGGGCCGCTCTTGCCTCCTTCCACCCTCTCACCGGCCCGACTTGTCACAGCCGAGCCTGCAGAGTCACTGCTTTTAATGAGCTCTCTGGTCTCTGAAAGTTCCTTTTCCTAACGCAGTAGGCAGGTCTTAAAATCTGGAACTGAGTCAGGAGGACTGTGGCCCTGCTCAGAAACTCAGGCACTCTGGCGTCCTGGAGAAAGCTGGGCCCAAGTGCAGAGTTGCAATAGAGAAGGGCAACAGGCAAAAGTCAAGCAGGGGACACACAGGGTTTCCTCACACCTGGATCCCTCACAAGGCCTGCACTCAGGAAATTCCTTCTCGTGTTGGTTGCAGTTTAAAAGGAGTTCAAATCTAAGTTGGAGGAATCCATCTCTCAATGAGAACATTCTGGAGCTTAAAGGAGAAAAGACATCATGGAGGAAAAATAAGTGCTGGGCTTCTATTTTGAATATGGAAGAGCAGACTGGTCACGTGGGCTAGTCAACAGGCAGGACCAGAGGCACGTCTGCCCTGGGAACACTTGGGAGCCTTGGGCCTTCCAAGCACCTAGGAGGCTGGGACTAAGCCAAACATATCCTGGTTGTAAAAATGCCTTCACAGCAGAAAAATGCACTCTTTGCGTAGGCAAACTATTGAAATTCCTTTTTGAGGGAATCCTGCCTGAAATGTCTTGACTTGAGTTCTAGGCAAATTGGGCACGCGTGGTTACTTAATTTTTCACAGAAACTGGAGGCTCTGGATCCTCCAGAAAATGAACGTAAAAGGCCACTTGAAAGAACAAAAGATCTTCGTTTGGCCCAAATTTCTTTACATATGTGTGCTAGTGCCATGACAGTGTCGAAGTTCTCTTTTTATCAACACAAAGTCTAATACAACTCATTTTTTTGGTAAAGATTTTATTTTTTTGAGGGAGAGAGAGAGTGAGAGAGCATGAGCAAAGGGGAGGGGTAGAGGGAAAGGGAGGTGCAGACTCCCCACCGAGCAAGGAGCTCAACTTGGGCCTCAATCCCAGGACTCTGGGATCATGACCTGAGCTGAAGGCAGATGCTTAACCGACCAAACCACCCAACACCCCAGTAACAACTTCTTTTTGATAGTGCGTTCAAAATTTAGCACCCTATCCGTTCTGGTACCAACAGTCTTGCAGCTGACGCCCACAGTGACTGGGTTCTCAGAGGTCTGAGAGAGCTAGTGGTGTCAGCTTTGCAAACACCTGGGTAGAGTCCTTTCTTTTTTGCAGTGATGGAGAGAGAAGACTCTCGCGTCTGTGCTTTCGTCACCGGGCCTAAATTAAATCAAGTTTTGTTTGTTTCTCTAGGAGTCAGTTTTGTCAATCCCACTTTTCTGTGTGTCTGCCTTCATCTTTCCCTGTCTGGGTCTGAGTGTTTCTCCACATTTTTCCTTTTTGTGCCCCTCTCGTTATTGTCCTCTTCATTGATCACCATATAGGCGTGAATTGCATTGAAATATTTTGCTTTATTTGTTTGATGTATTTTTCTGAAGTTACAAAAGTTAAATGGAATATTTTTATTCCTCTTTCTGTCTCAGAAAATAAAACCCAACAACTCCATAAGGTCCCATCTTTGTAAGACCATCATGGGGTTCCTGACTGGGTCTCTACCCACACATCAGCAGTTTTCTGGAATCTGTTTCTTCAGTTGCACAGGGACACTTCCTAAGTACATTTAATAGGAAGTGGAAGGCTTGAGATTTTCTCAGACATTATTTCCAAAAGGAATGGAGTTAATAATACAAATGAGAACAGATGAGCAGTTTGTGAGATGTCCTTGTCCTGGTGCTTGGGGGCCATTAGGAATTTAGATCACTGTTCAAAGAGCCAAGGCAAGATTCAGATGTCTGCTTTTCAGGCCTGTCACATGAAAATACCCACGGACTGCTTCCTTTATCATGAAGCCAGGTTCTAGCCAAAATGTAGGGAGCTGAATTTCCTAAGTACTGATGCTACATGGAAAAACTAGACAAAAATCTATCTTTTCTCAGTAATTTCATTTAGCTTAATACCAAGTCCATCCAGGATGTCAAAAATGGCAAGAACTTGCCCTTTTTATGGCCAATAATATTCCTGTGTGTGTGTGTGTGTGTGTGTGTGAGACATCTTTCTTATCCATTTGTCTATCAATGGCCACTTAGGTTGCCATATATGAAATCTATAAACAACAAAACACAGGAATAAACAAAAAAGCAGAATTTGACCCATAAATACGGACAACAAACTGATGGTTACCAGAGGGGAGGGGTGCGGAGGGATGGGCAAAGTTGGGTGAAGGAGAGTGGGAGGTACAGGTTTCCAGTCATGGAATGAATAAGTCGCAGGAATAAAAGGCCCCACTTAGGGATTCTAGTCAATGATGTTGTAATGGCACAGTGCGGTGACAGACCGTAGCTACATTTGTGGTGAGCAGAGCAATTGTATAGAAGTTGAATCACTGTGTTGTACACCCAAAACAAATGTAGCACTGTGTGTCATTATTCTCCAATAAAAAAACTAAAACTAAACTAAAATAAAACCTCTTAGCAATTGGAAAAACCTAGCCTGAAATGACCCTTCCCACCACACTCACAGACACCACTCTCCATCAAAGGTCTCAGAGTTAAAAGGGGACACTGTGTCCTTTACCTTCATGTCCAGGAAGCAGAGAGACAGTCCTCAAAGCTTGTTCTTCATCGTTCACTTCTGCTCTGAGATCCAGTGGTGCACGATCAAAAACCATTATTACGTCACCTTTGGAGAATGCCAGCTCATACAGTGACCCTGACCATCAGTCATTTGCATGGGAGAGTTAAATTCAAAGATTTGTGCCTACTATTTCTATTTGTAAGTGAAACTTAAAATATATATAGTTATACAAATTTGTTCAATATTACATACAGGACACGTGGATTCTTCTCCAAAATAAAATAAAAAAAGAACACTAATTAGGTAATTCTATACCTTTTATTAAAAAAAAGGCAGAATATTAAGTATGTCAGGCTGTGTAATTCATCCTAAAATTTAAAGCCTTTCTTTCGAGAAGTGACAAGCATGATTTGCTTTGTCCCATTGGCAGGTGTGCCCCCCCTAATTATTTCTAACAGTTAGCCCTGTTTTCCTATGATAACACTGCAGAGAAAGTGTTGTATGGGTTTCTGCTACACAGGATGAATTCTCACTAAACAATGAGGAAATTCCTCTAGGATTGACATAATTATTTTATGTTACCATCAAGCCCAAAAAAGACAATTTTTCAAGATCACACTTATCTATGCCTTAGATTTCATGTGTCAAATTGCAGTAATTTCTTAGCAGAGTGAAAAATATTCACTGCTCAAAAATAACATTAGAAGTTGGGTTTTTTTTCCTTTCCGGGCAATCGCTAAACTTCAAATAGCCACTGGTGAATAGCTTCCCTCCCCACTCTCCTGTCAGATTAAAAATAAAATAACAGATAAACACCTTCAACTAGTAGGAAATATGACAACATACACTGCATTTAAATTCAAGCAAAGAGGGCTAAGGAAAGTACCTTAGCAAATAAATGTCTCCTATAAATAAAACACCATTTTCCAATAGGCTACCTTCCTGGGAAAAGGGATTCCCCCCCAAAGTTGGGGTACATTGAAAAGATATAAGGCTAGGATGTTTTTCAAGGGAAATCATTCCAGTGAAGTGACACTATCCTTTATAACACAGCATTGCTTTGAAGATACCCAAACACAAGAACTACCTCCTTCACTCTCCATCCTGAAGTCCCACAACTAAGAGTCTTAGCAGTCTTTCATTCCTTCCAGCAGTCAATAGGTTAAGTTTCTAGCTGCTCCCGGAACTCCTTGTTGAATTCATGTATGGTCTCCCCTACTTGTAAAGTCTCTTCCACTTGTCACCTCCACTTGTCTAGGCAAAGAGTTCTAATTTAAGGGATTGATTTAAGGATTCCAAAGCGACCAAGACGTTTTTTCCAAGGGACGCAGTCAGCATCACTCGAAGAAATGAGCGGAGGGCAGAAGCTATCCCTTGTGGGCAGGTCATCAGTTGTATGACTATGATGGGGAGGGCAGGAAGTGGCTCAGCTTGTCGCGGGAGAGTGCCTCATTCACCCAGAGAGGAAAGCTGGGATGGACAGGATGCCAGCTGATCATTTGGAAAATGCTCTCACTCGGCTCTGGTGTTCTACTCCAGATCAGAGTGTGCCAAACTCTAAGGTGCATAAAATCACTCAGGGTCCTGTGCAAATGCAGAATGTAGTTCTGGAGGTCTGGTAATTCGCAGTTTTGAAGACTTCCAAGTGCTGCTGCTGCTGCTTCTGGTTTTTGGACATTTTTGGGGTGCGAGGTGCCAGACAAAAAGGATTGCAGGGTGCCCCCTGAAATGTGGTCTGTGGATCACATCATCCCTGAGAGCTTGTCAGAAATGCAGATTACCCATTCCTGCCCACACCTAAAGAGTTGGAGTGTCTGGGTGTGGGCCCAGCCATGTGTGTCTAACGAAGAGTCCAAGGGAGTTCCTTGAACGCTTAGGTTTGAGAAAACAGCCCTAGAGTCATGTCCCTCAGAAGTGGTCCTTACCTGGGCAGCATCTTGTCACCTAGAAGCTTAATAGAAATGCAGAATCTCAGGCTCTCCCCAGACATTCTGAGTCAGAGGCTCCATTTTAACAAGATCCCCTTGTGATCTGCTCTTGAGGACAGTTTTAGGTGTAACCATCATGAGCACGATGGGCTTCTGCCAGCAGCCACACTGCTCAGAACTAAACTTCCATTCGGGCATAACTGGGTCCAAGAGGGTCCCATGCATGCTTAGCCACACGCCTCACCCACCACAGCCCCATCAGCACTGCCATCCGGCTAACTAAGCCACCAGGCCACCCATCACCAGGCCATGAAGCTTTCACTCTGACAAGTTTTCTTTTTTATTTAATATGAAGAGTAATATAGGTTTGTTGTAGGAAATATGAAGTATCAAGGAAAGAAAGCCTCCCATAATCCCATCCTCCAGGGAGAACTATCATTTACATTTTGCTGTATTTCCTTCAGGTCATTTGTTCTAGTTATTGTTAGAACTTCACCTTTTTTCACTTAATATTGTTTTAGGCTTTAAAAGTGCTTTGTAAAATAATTTTGATGTGTTAAATACTCAACCGAAATAGAGGAAATTGTTTTTTTACTAATGTTAGATATTTGGGTCATTACAAATTTTTCTTTCTATACATGCAAGGATCTCACCTTGCCCTTCCTCACAAGCTTTGAATGCTGTTTTTGGGATATTTGCTAATGTGATGAAAAATAGTGTATCGTGCCGGCTTTCCTGCTTCTCTAGGTGGTGATGAATGCTTGTCCATTGTTCCTGCCCACTTTGTAGCATCAAACTTGTTGGAACCAAACATGCTGAGATACTTTTACTTTTTTCCCATGTGTGTCCTTGAACAGCTACACCCTGTTCTGGGCATCCAGTGACCACAGCCTGCATTTTTCTTTCCCCCACCCTCCAGTGCATGCCATGGGATGGTCCAAGCTGAACACAGGCCAGGTTCACCTCCTGACCTTGACCCGGTCATGGTCAAGTAGCTCCCAGTCCACTTCTTCCTGTAGGTCTTCAGTTCCAGGTGAGTATAAGTGCGAGTGTTTCTATGGGTGTGTATGAGTTGGAGTGGCAACTTTGAAGAAGTATTTCCTTCTGGGAAAGCAAGGCTATGCAAGGCTTGGTGAGGGACAGGCCTTGATTTTAATCTCCACTTACCAAGTATCCTGGTACAAGGTCAAACTGAGCTAAGGACAGCATGTGTATAGAATTTCCTTCCTTTGGACTGAGAGAGTCACTGAGACAGACACTCATTTTTCACTTCCTGTCACTTTTATCATCCACTTGCCCTTTTCTTTCTAAAGCTGGAACTTCCTGCTGACACTTGAATGGCTTCCTCTCCTTCCCTCTTCTCACATGCTGCTCCTGACCTCGGAGCTGGACCAATCCATATCTCTCTCGGGAGAGATGCGGATGCCATAGCGTGAAGTGTGCAGGTCTCTACTTTGAGCCCGAGAAGAAGGATAAGAAGAACGGGGTGTGGGGCTCTGGTTTAGGGAGAGCCACTGATGAAGAGACTCTAGCTGTCGTGGAAGAAAACTGGAGAAGTCATGAGCCACCAGGTGTAAATGACAGTCACCTAGGGAAGGAACTCAGTAGCAGCTTCTTCCTGGTGTTAAAGACCATCAGAAATAAACAGAAATGACAGTGTTCTAAGCCCTGCTGCTATCATACCTAGATGTGAGAAGCATGCCTCTGAGACGCCAACAAGAATCTAAGAGTGGTGATGGCTATTTTATGGCCATGTGTAACTAAAAATAGTATAGAAAACTGTTTGGATTATGTTTTTGTTCCATTATATAGTTTCTAAGTAAATCTCCATGCTGTTTATCATCACCAAAAGTAATACCCTTTTAGCTGCTACCTCATTGGTCTATATACATCTGGGGTAGGGGTGGGGTCTGTAGGAACCCCACCGAGAGGAGTGGAGAAGATCAGGTTCCCGGGGGAACAGAGCACTCTCCTCTGAGCCACTTTGAGAGCTTTGTTCTAGCTTCCTCCCAAAACGTTATCTGGCTTATATGTTGATGATCGTAACAGAAGGATATGGTGCATGTGTGTGTGTGTGTGGGGGGCTCCCCGCAAACTCCCTTAATGCCATCATAACCAGCTCAATCAAGCAGCCACGAGCAGAAACACAAGTCAAAATCCACAGAAGATGCCTAGGGCCATGGACAGACAGAGTCCAGAAAAAAACAAAACGAACACTTCATCCAAAGGAGTTCAAGTGATGCGGTTGATTCTTCCGGCCAAAGGCAAATTTCTTTCTTTAAGGAAGCAACTTTCAAAGAATAAAGAGTTGAACATACTAATTGGAAGGTAACTCCAAGCCCTCTGAGGGACTGCATCATACCTCAACAAGATTTCTGTAGGTGTGGGAATCCTCCATAAACCAGGAGCCAATAGAAAGAAAACAATACTCCAAGTGACTGTTATTTTTACCTAAAGGAGTTTCTCTGTAGTCATGTGGCTCTCTTTTTTGTTTCCGTGTTTTTTAAAGATTTTATTTATTTATTCGTCAGAGACAGAGAGCAGCAGGCAGAGGGAGGAGCAGACTCCCCGCTGAGCAGGGAGCCCGACGTGGGGCTCGATCCCAGGACCCTGAGATCATGACCTGAGCTGAAGGCAGACGCTTAACTGACTGAGCCACCCAGGCGCCCCGTGGCTCTCTTTTTTAAAAAAATCAAAATCCTCGACAAAGACCAGGGAGGTGTGTTTTATTTGTTTAATATATCATCGGGTTTATGCTTGACAATTAGAATTGTTTTGAATCATTGTATAATTCTTCCTCAACAAAAATTAAGACTGTGTATAACACAGAATTCTATAGTCACACAAGCAAACATAAAAGATCTGTAGATCACCCAGTCACTGAAACCGCATCACTGAGTAGTGTTCATTAAGTAGCACACAGAGGCCTTCTATGAAAAATAGAGTGCCAGAGTCAGGTCAGGCTGACTACTGCCTTCCTCCTGAGAGACGAGCCCAAATCCATCCACACTGAGGTAAGTCCGGAGACATCTGATTTGCAGAAACCCATGCTGAATGGGTATAGAGGGAAGAAATTGGGGGATCAAGCCTAACAATGCAGCCCCCTTTGATGGCAGGAAGTACATTTCTGCAACCGGTGAGGATCGGAGCGGAGTTTACAAGGTTCTTCTATGCTTGCAAGGACCAAGACATCAACCCAGCTTTTCTTTTGATATGTGGCCAGATGTGACCTGTACAATATCGAAGTCACCACTGCAGAAAGAACAAAGGAACTGGGTGCCAAGCCATTCTGGGCAAACTACCACATCAGGTGTGATGTGTATTTTCATTTTGGCCAAATTTCATTTCAAGAGTCAGGGGCTTTACCCACAATGACTTTGGATTGTGCAGACACCCAGAAAAGGTCTGAGGCATCATGTCTCTCTAGAACCCCAGAGTCCGGAAGGGAAACTTTCTTGTCCTGCAGCCAACTTCAGCCCCAAAAAGGAAAATGCTGCTCTGAGCTTGTCATTGAACCTCTAAAGTATTTCCTTCTGTGTTCAAATATTCTATGGTAAATCACTCTGGATGTTATCACGTTTTTTTCTCTTTTTGACTTAAGTTGTGCGTTTTTGAAAGTTTCTATTCCTTGGCCCTGCTGAATCAACCCAAAATAGAGGCCAATTTTGTCTTCTTTTCAACTGTTTTCCGAATCTTCAAGGACCACCTTAATGTTTAAATATTTTCTTTTTCAAGCTTAACACATGGAGTTTGGCCAACTTTTCTTCCCATGGTATGGATTCTGTTATGTGCATTGCAACCAGAACATCCTGAATTTGAAGACCTTGGGCAAATTACTAAATCTTTCTGAGCCCAAGTGTTCTGTTTTGTAAAATGGGTGTAGGAAAGCTGTATTGATTATTTGTTTCATAATGTCGTGGGTGAAAAACCATTGATATAGGTAGATAGGTTCTTGTGGTTTAGGCTGAGCTGGCTAATCTCAGTTGGGTTTGTACATGTGTGTGAGGTCGGCTGACAGGTTGGCAGTTGCTGGCTAATCCCGGGTGGCTTCACGCATGTGAGGGGGTCAGATGTGACACAGGTGACCAGGCCATAATTTCTCTTACTGCTGGTCAAGGTCTGTTTACATAGTAATAATGCTCTAAGAAGCCTCAGTGCATACACCTTTTTGAAACCTCTGCTTACATCCCATTTACTAACATTCCATTGGCCAAGGAAAGTAGAATGGCCAACCAGATTCAAAGGATGGGGAACCAGACTCTTCTTCTGTATAGGGATGATGGTGAACTGTGGGAGTCTTTATAATCTATCCCCAAATGTCAAACACATATTGGTGACTCAAGGATTAAATGACAGAAAAATGCAAAGAGCTGAGTTCAGAGCCTGGCATATAGGAGGCATGCAATAAATCTTGGTCTTCTTCCTCTACAACATTTCATCACCTGGTGAGTGGGAAAGGCCCTACGGAACCCTGTTCTCTCAGGGACTTACCTGTCAGGATTGATGATGGGATTAATTGGATTTAAAAATTGCCTTGTAAAGCTCCATTAGTTCTATAGAGATATGCAGAGTGTAAATTTAAAGTGTTATTACATTATTATGACTTTCTTATCCTGGGTGGCGATGCAAAATCAAGACTATCAATATAATAGGCCCTTCGTTTTATTTTTACTATTGGAGTACCAGATAATAAATTTAAATGGGAGAGACTGGAAAGTAAGATGACCTCTTTCCTACCAATCGTATCTGTTGAGAATTCGGGTCTAAATTTGAGAACTGTTCCTTTTTCCATGGGGAAGAAATGACTTGGTGGTTCAGATTGAGGTATAAGGCTTTCTGCAAAGGTGTTTAAAATAGCCTGTCTATGGAGCTGATCCCTCCTTGGGAAATTTTATTGAATTAAATTTAATGACGACCAATCTGAGATAGACTCAGATTTTCCCCCCTTTCCATTGTGTCTAAGTACATACCTTTCTTTTTTCTCTTCAATTTAAAACATGATTTTAAAACAGAAGTAATATTTCTATTTCCCTTTAAACATGCTTGTTCCAAACCGACAACTTAAAATTTTTTTCTCCAAGCATTTAATCTGTAATTTTGTATGTTATACTCATTTGCAGATTTTAGAAAGTGCCTTTTATTCTTCTCTGTTAACAGCAATTTAGATTAATGGGCCTTGGACTCTTTGATACCGGTTTTTCAGCCAATTCAAAAAGTGTAGAAGACTTTCTTATGTGATAAGTAAAATCTTGGCAGACAGAAGCCTTTTTTTTTTTTTTTTTTGTACAAAAACAAACTATGGAACTGCAGGAAAAAATGGCAGAAAATAGAGAAAGGACCTTCCTTATTGTAATTTCTTCTCTTTCCCCCGTGCTTTCAGAACCCTTTCCTTGGCAACTGCTCGTAGGAAGTGAGAAAGGGGTGCAGCTTCAGGTCAGGTCCACAGAGAGGGGATAAAGGGGGACCAGGCTTCTGCTCATCATGAGCAACTCACATGCTCTGCCCCTCGCCGTCACCACTTGTTTCCAACATGAAGTGTTTACAGAGCTTAATATTCCTCCTCATGCCTCCTTCATCAGCACAAAATGACTCTGTGAGGACATATGTGCTCTAATAAAGATAGTGACCCTGACCCCTGGAGGGTAGGCTGGCTTGTAGAAGCCCTGAGCGGTCCTGAGAGCTTGGCTTGTGTGCAGCTCCACGAGCAGGAGCTCAGGGCAGAAGCGGCAAGGACAGCAGCTGGTCACTTCCTTTGATGAAAGTCTGTCAAATCCCGCGTCTCCACTGACCTTGAGGGGGACTGAAAGGAGAGCTGACCACACAGCTGCACAGCTGGCGCTCGACGGACCTCTGTGTCTATATGTCTCTGTGCGTGTGTTTCTGTCCATTCGTCTGGCTGGTAGAAGGTACGGTTAGTGATGAGGAGGAAAAAATGGTGAAAAAATGGTGTTTGCTGCACTTGGACAGAGTCAGCTTTTGGTTTTCCTTGATTGAGAAATATGCCAGGATGCGGATGAATTATAATTTGGTGCCTGTGTGAGCAAGCACAAACCAGCCAAACACCCAGAGAGGGCCATAATTAGCAGAGACTGAAGGTGGGGGGCTACATGCTGTGGTTGGGGAGGCCTTCTGAGGTACGAGCTTATTCCCTTGGTCAGCGCCTGTGACATCTTCCATTAGTTTCATCATGGTGTGATCAGAATGAGGGCGTTTCAGAACCAGGAAAGGTCATCCCAGAAATTCTTGACAATAATACCAGTTTCTCCAAGGATTAATTCATCCATTTTTATTTATTTATTTTTAAGTTTTTATTTAAATTTCAGTTAGTTAACACTCAGTGTAATATAGTGTACAATGTAGTAGAGGTCAACAATTCTATACAACACCTGGTGCTCATTACAAGTGCGCTCCTTAGTCCGCATCACTTATGTCACCAATCCCACCACCCACTTCCCCTCTGGTGATGATCAGTTTCTTGGTTTGACTATCTCTCTTTTCTTTCCCCTTTGTTCGTGTGTTCTGCTACTTAAATTCCACATATGAGTGAACTCATGGTATATGTCTCTGACTGACTTCACTTAGCATAATACCCTCTAGTTCCATCCATGTTGTTGCAAATGCCAAGGTTTCATTTTTTTTTTTTTATGGCTGAATTGTATTCCGTTATGTGTGTGTGTATGTATATATATATGTCCCCCAAATGACAAAAAAGTAAAGCAAATAGTAAGTTGTATTTAAAAAACAAAAGCCGTGGAAATAATTAAAGATTTTTCTATCAAGCCAAGCTATTCTTCAAGTATGAAGGGCAAGGAAAGTGTTTTAAACAAACAAGAAGGTAGGGGATCCTTTATCTATGAGGTCTTCCTGAGGAACACATGAGCAGATGAGCTTCATCTAGTCAAGAACTAAAGGGTAGTGATCACGTGGAGATGCGGGGAGAGCGGCGCCCCAGAGCGTACGCTGGCTCCTTACACATTCCCCACTTTGTCCTCTGCATCTCTGCATTCTGGCTGTTCCCAAGTTAAGTCGTTTTACACTAAACTGGGAGTCTAGTCTCTGTTTGGATCCAGCAAGTGACCAAGTTCCTGCCTTCTGCTAGGATATTCCCAGGTGAACGCGACAAATGCGTTAGAACATCACAACATTCTGATTGGTCTTCCTTCCACCTTAGGTGCTTCCCGAGGACCAGCCAGACCTCTGAGATCAGGACTGCACGGGACTGCCCTGGAAATTCATCACAGACACCCCTGCAGGCCCAGAGGCAGCAGTGGAAAATGGCCATGCAAAATCTGCCAGACTAATGGGAGAGGGATGTACCTTCGAAGAAGGGATGGGAGCCTGAGGAATAGTCCAGAGGGATGTCCAAGTGACCTGAAACACCATCGAAGAGTTTGCCTCTGCCCAGCAGTGTCCCCGTGTCTCAATGTGTAGCAGCCAGGACTCTGTGCACCAAATGTAAAACGAGGGAAAAATATGCCAAGAGTGTGGGAAGGAGGGAAAGGAGATGGAATTCAAGAGAGAAGGGGTGCATCCTGGGAAGAGAGAGAACCAGGGGCAGTGTCCTCCCACAGCCCGTGCTATGGACTGAATCATTTCCCCTCCCCACCCCGGATTCCAGGTTGGAGACCTCACTCTAATACCTTAGAATGTAATTTTATTTGGAGATATAGTATTTATCAAGTTAAAAAAATTTTTTTAAGATTTTTATTTATTTGCGAGAGAGAGAATGAGAGACAGAGAACATGAGAGGGAGGAGGGTCAGAGGGAGAAGCAGACTCCCTGCCGAGCAGGGAGCCTGATGCGGGACTCCAGGATCATGACCTGAGCCGAAGGCAGTCGCCCAACCAACTGGGCCACCCAGGCGTCCAGTATTTATCAAGTTAAATTAAGCTACTAGGGCAGGCTCTACTGCTCTATGACGTGTCCTTGTGACAAAGGGGAAGTGCGGTGACGCCATACAAAGAGAATGCCATGTGAGCGTGCAGGTTGCCCTCAAAGAGCTAGAGAGAGAGGCTTGGAACAAGTTTTCCCCTCAAAACCCTTAATAGGAGCACCTTGGTCTTGGACTTCTAGTCTCAAGAACTGTGAGATAATAAACTTCCACCGTTTGAGCCCCTAGTCTGGGGTACTTTGTTACAGCAGCTCAAACTGACTCATCTGTCGCAAGTACTGGCTTCCAACGTGTCTCTCTTGACCTACTCAGGCAGAAGGGCTGCATCCCCAGAATGGGACCCCTGTCAATGTTGACTGGTATCTTAGTTCTCAGTCATTTTGGGCTGTTATAACAAGGTACTGCAGACTGGGTGGCCTATAAACAGCAGACATTGATTCTCACAGTTCCGGAGGCAGAAGTTTGAGAGCGCAGGGTGTTAGCGTGGCTGGATTCTGGTGAGGGTCCTTTTCTGGGTTGCAGATGCTGACTTCTCAGTGTGTCCTCACATGGCTACAAGAGGACTGAGAGAGCCCTGGGGCCTCTTTTTTGAGAACATCAATCCTATCCATGAGGGCTCCACCCTCATGACCTAATCACCTCCCAAAGGCACCACCTCCTAAAACCACTTTAGTGGTTAGGACTTCAGTATAAGAATTTGGGGGGAAAACAAATACTCCATCATAACAACTGCACCAGGGACTTTAATTAGGGGCCCAAGAGAACAAGAGCAATCCCGTCCTATGAGGAATGCTTGTCCCTCATATGACACACACAGCTCAAGACGGAGTAGGAGGGCATGATGTCACTACACTGCTGGGAGCAGGAGAGGACACAGATAAGAAGGACCCACAGTTTGCAGAGTGACAGCCTCTGAAGTATGGGAGAGAGGGTGTTGGCACCTAAGGCCCCCTGTGGTGGTGGTGAGGAGCGCCATCCTGGAGGACAGTGGCAGTGGTGGATTATATGGCGAAGGATGCCTGCGGCCACCCCTGCCCCCCTTGCTGCTGTAATCCAGAGGTGGCACTATGGCAGGAAAAGAGCTCAAGGATGGGAGGTGGAGTGTTACCTGTCACTATCTTAGAGTCTGAACTCTTCCTGCATCCTACGTGACAGAGTCACTCAGAATGGCAGCCAATTTTCATTATCCCACAAATTATAACATGCAGGACATCAAGGAGCTATATGCACTCCTGGTCTGGGGGCCCAGACCCAGGGCATGGGCCAACCCCATAGGCTCTAGAGCTCCTTGGGGCATTTGGTGAACCCTCGCATAGAATAGAGGGTCAGAAATGGAAGTGGAGGTGGGGTCCCAGCTGGGGTTGGGCATCCTGCCTGGATGGCTCCACTGCCCTTGGCTGGTCCCAGGCACCAGATGGAGACTTAGATGATCTCCAGGGAGGTTTGGCCAGTGATGGTGTCCTTGTGGAATCTTATTCCTGTGCCTGCCCCTCCACAGGGCGATGGTGGCCTCAGCAGCCTGCATCCATCAGAGGAGGCTCAGAAAGTTCTCAGTAGTACTTTATATTTTAAAAAAGATTTTATTTACTTACTTGTCAGCGAGAGAGAAATCCTAAGCAGGGGGAGCGGCAGGCAGAGGGAGAAGCAAGCTCCCCACTGAGCAAGAGCCCAATGCCGGGCTTGATTCTAGGCCCCGGGATCATGATCTGAGCAGAAGGCAGACGCTTAACCCACAGAGCCACCCAGGCGTCCCAGTTTCTCAGTAGGTACTTTAGACTCATGCAGGACTGCCCCAATACAGGTTAGGGAGCCCGATCCAGACCACACTGTTGGCCTTGGTCAGTCCCAGACACCAGAGAGAGATGAAAATTCTTCTTTTCAAACTCCTGATTTCAATGACTTATTTTATTTTTTACAGCCTGATTAAGTTATGATTGAGAAATAAGAATTGTCTATATTTATAGTGTACAGTGTGATGTTCTGCTATACGTATAGTCATGAAATGATTACCTCAATCAAGCTAATTAACATTTCTATCACCTCACACAGTTAACTTTGTGTGTGTGTGTGTGTGTGTGTGTGTGTGTGTGTGTGTGTGCGCGCGCGCGCGCGCAGTGAGAACGTTTAAGATCTACTCTCTTAGCAAATTTTAAGTATATAGTATAGTATTATCAGAGACAGAATTTTTAGAAAGTCTACAGCGACAGGGTGGGCAGGAAAGACAAGCCCCCCAACAGTGCAGGCCTGGGGCAGGATTTCAGCTTGCCTGGGTATAGACGAGGTCTATCCCGACCGGATATTGCTACAGCTAACTTGAATGAGAAATTTAGTGGTCAACAGCATGGGCTGGACATTAAGACACGCCTGGGTGGAGACCTGACACTTTTGTTTGCTCTGTGACCTCAGAAAAGTTATTCAGCCTCTCTGACCTTCAGTTTCTTACTGTGTAAAATCAGGGGAGAAATCATACCATTGGCTAGGGGGGTGTGGGCGGGGAGGGGAGGGGGTTAGTCATACATGATACGCCCTTGACTGCCTGAAACAGCTCTGGCTCTGTTGTCATTGGTTACATGTGGTCCTGGGCGCATCACTGAGCCTTTCAAGGCTCCGTTTCTTCACCTATGAAGTGAGGATATTAACATGGTTTGTGAAGAGTCAATGGTTAGTAAAATAAAGAACTCAGAAACACAGCACACAACAGGCCCCCACTGGGTGTTAGCCATTGTCATTGCTCCCTGGGTAAGATTGCATTGCATCAGGGGAGCTTACACAATGCCTGGCACATGGTAGAGATTCAAATATCAGCTTGAAAGGGTCTCTAAGCCCATCCCCCAGTCTGGCCCAGGCCACCTCCATGGTGGGTAGAAGGATCCTGGGGCTGGAGTGGGAGGTGGTTTGTCCTCCCAGCAACCCATGTGGGAGGATCGGTAGACCACATGGGGCCTCGCTCCCCTCGTGGCCCAGCCCTATACTCTGCACTTTCCTTCTACCCCAGCGACCCCCGTGAGCACCAAAGCCAGACTGCGTTAAACAATCTAGTAAAGCTCTGGGAAGGAGGTGTCCCTCCAGAAATGTTGTCAGAAAAGCGGGAGAAAAATCAGCGATGAACAGCACTAAACGTGTATGTCAGAAATGGCAACAAGAAAAGAAAATCATGTACAGTGTTTCAGACAAGTTCACAGAATGAGAGCACAAGAGAGGAGATAAAGAACCAGGAGATCGGAAGGGGGCCCTGGGCAAGGAACCTTGAGAACAGCACAAGCATGCTGCCCTTTGACAGAGGCCCTGGGACCCACACCAACAGGCCCCCCAAGACTGAGGAGATAGGCCGCGCGTGGTCACTCTTTTCGCTCCCAGTCACCAGTGGGCACTCCAGAGAGCCTTCATAGCTCCTCGTGGGCTCTGCACCTGGGACAGACATTTGAGGATGTGTGTCTGAAACTGCACGTGGGGAAACCGAGGCTCTGCTTTCTCAGGAGTCACACTAAGGGAGCAGAAGGCTGGAAACGGGTGCTGGCGTTTCCGACACCCAAGACTGTACCCGAAGAAGTAATTTCCTTGCTTCCTCCTTCCTTTGGCATCATTTAAAATATAGTAATAACAGCAAATACCAGGCAGAGTTCTAAATACATGTATTCAATTCTTGACTCCTTTGCACAAGCCTATACGTTGCATGATGATTATCCCCCTTCCACACAGGGAGAAATGGAGACCCAGAGAGGACGTCACCGGTTCTGGTCACTCAGGAAGTGGCAGGGTTAGAATTCACTCCGGCGCTGTCCCCGTGCCCTCAGCTATGGTGGCACACTAGACATTGGGACAAGAAAATTTTGGCTTTGTTATTGTGATTTTTAAATTGTTTTAGCAGTTCATTTATTTTACACCCCCATAAACTGCTGTTACTTGATGAAAAGAGAAGCAGAATTTCTGTGCCTCTGGAGTTTGGGACGTTCACTGGTTTGATTGAGATTTAATGAGTAGTAATAAAAAAATACTTTCAGTGTATATACATTATCAGGTAATATATATTCAAAACAGGACTCTCAAAAATTAAACATCGGTTAAGAAATATTGTGTGGGAAAGTGATTGCCTCATTCTGATATAAATTTACTGACAAAATTCCAGCACGCTGTAGTTACATTTTGGCTTTCACTTTCTGGGCAGGAGGGACCTCCCTCTGGGTGGATGAAGTGCATTATGAAGCATCAGTAGGCTAAAATGCCATTAACTACAAGGAAGATAGGAATTGTAGCAGAGCCCTGGGTACAGCGATAACGTTATGAGCATGTTTTGTGCCTGTGGACGGAAGATTTTAAAACTGGCAACCTGTCCTTCACAGTGGCTAAGTCAGCTGGGCCCCTGCCCCAACTCGTTGTCCCCAGCCCTAGGAACTGGATTTCAAATCACACCAGGGGTGTTGTGACAACTGGGTGACACTGAGTGTGCCGCTGTAATTAGTCTATCAAGGCAGGCAATTTTTACGACGGAGGAGGGGGCCACCCATGTGTCACTCCCAGGAAGGCAGGCTGAGCCGGGAGGCATGGGCTGCTACTGTGGGGATGTAACAGAGGTCTGAAGACCTAGTCTGGTTAGGGGTGCCGAGCCCTCTGTCTCTGGAGTTTGGCTCAGCCTCCTTGCAGGGAACACGAGGACCCAGTTGAGCGTGAAAAGAGGAAGCTTAGTAGAGATGAGGTTTAGAGTCAACACTTTATATTACTATAGGAATATATAAGGTAATATAAATAGATCTATCAATACAGGTATTAGTTCTTTATCTAATATATCTATATATCTAATAGAGAGAGTAATAGAAAGAAGCTCATTTAATGTGATTCGCAATCAATTATCCAAAAGATATTGGGTGCTGGTTATGCGCTAAGTATCCTATAAGCTCTGCAGGGAATTAAAAATGAGATCATTATGCTCCCAGCTTTAAGGAGTCCCCACAAAGCACATATACGTGGACACCAAAGCAGTAACACCAGTGACACAAAAGCAACACCCAAGCAGATGTGGAAACACCTGCCCAATGGCGAAGAAGTGGGAGAGACTCACCCTCATTCACAGGATATATTTTAAACACTGATCTGATAACCACAGCTACCATTTATTAAGGATTTTTAATTTCTTTTCATAGTGAATCTGAATGTTTTTGTGGATAAATGACAGAAAACACACTTGAAATTTATTTGAATAAGAGGCTCATGTAACCAAAATAGTGCAGAGGTCAGATGTGGCTCAGCTGGGCTCTTTCCCCACCGCCACCTCCACGGTCAGCCTTTTCATCAGGCCGGCTTCCTCCTTAGCCATTGGAACTTAGGATCACAGGGCTCATAGAATCTATACCATCACGACAAAAGAAAACTTCTCTTCCCCCAAACCGTCCAAGTCCTGAGCTTCACTCTGATTTGACCAACCTAGGTCGCATGATTGAGATTGAGCCAATCCAGACCTGACGTGGTCAATCGCGCCTGATGCCATGGTTGACATATTTAGAAAAGATGCCAGGGGGCAACTGTCGTGAAGAGGGGTCTACAATGTGCACATGATCTCATTTAATCCTCCTCTCAGCACCATTGTCGTGGTCATTGGTTTTCTTCTCTTACAGATGAAGACACTCAGGCTGACAGGCAAAATGAAGTACCACGTGCAAGATTACTGGCTTATAACGGGAGAGCTTGGATTGAATCCACGTCTTTGACTCTCCAGCTTAAGCTTTCAATGATCGTATCTTATTGTCCCCTGTTTTAGAGACAAGGCCCAGGTTCATGGCTGTGAGGTGGAAATAAGCTGGAGTGACTCCAAAAGAGACACTTTAAGAAAGAGGCAGCAGGACACCGAATTAGGGTGTGACCATGGCAGGAGGGGCAGGAAGACCCTGCAGGGGAGGGGCGGTCTGAGAAGTACCCAAGAGCAGGAGCCAACTTCAGAGCGCGTCTCTGTGAAAGGACAGGCTTGGGGAATGCAGAGGAGGACCATAATACTGGAGTCCAGGTGGCTGAGCACTGGGCAGATCAAAGCTGAGGGCTAGGAATTTATACCTGGTAGTAAGATATCCTGTTTCATTCTAAGATGCACCCATTTTGTGACTCAACAAATAGGAAAAGCTGCCAAAACCTGTGACATAAAGCTTCTTTTTTAGCACGGCAAAGTTTTCTTTGTATTTATTTAAAGAGCTCGTTTGGACTTCATAGACATGAAATTTTATCATATGTCACTTTTGTGCTTACATAAATGTAGATCAGTGAAATACATCGGTTAGGGTATTTCTAAAACTTCTCCCCATTCAGCATCAACATCCAACTACATCAGATCCACTTTGGGTTCAGGGCACTGGGCTGTGTTTCCCATGGTGACTCGGCCCTGAGGGCCAGAGAGAGTAACATTTCCTATAAAATCCTTCCAGTGCTTTATGATTCCTTGGCCTTCAGCTGCATTTCTAATGGGGTTAGGCAGTTCTCTCACATATCACCCTTTGAAAGTGCCTGCCTTTGTCAAGTCACTTGGCTGTTGCCTTGCAAGAAAGCATGAAACTGCAATGTGAAATATTTGTTTCGCTAACATCAAATTCACACCCCACTGCTCTGTGCCCATGCTCGTCACATACATGGTATTTTCTCATTTCAAGGCCAAATCGTAGTATATTTTTGCAAATATTTTTAAATAGTAATTATACTTACTGGGTGTAGTACCCATAATGCTGGTAACTCAAAGTGATGATCACATGATGGAAGTTGTCATTCCTGTCACTTGC
The DNA here is from genome assembly GCF_037043125.1 of Eumetopias jubatus. NCBI lineage: Eukaryota > Metazoa > Chordata > Mammalia > Carnivora > Otariidae > Eumetopias > Eumetopias jubatus. The sequence goes on along the minus strand of NW_028274822.1, from coordinate 58,389,787 downwards.
CTGACAGTGTTGTGAGAAATATCCCTATCTGAATCCTAGAATGTGCATCTTAGAATCGACTTGGTATGACAGTCATGTAAGCTTGTTTTACCTAAGGCGGGAGAGCGCTCTTGGAGATGAAAGTGGAAGGGCTGTTAGTGGGTCTAGCCTCCACATTAGAATCACCTGGAGACTTGAAAAATGATCTATGCCCAGGCCATATGCCCAGAGATTCTTTTTGTATATACAGAATAGGTCTGAAATGGGGCTCCTGCATCACAGTGGTTTAGAAACTCCCCAGGGGACCCCGATGTGCCATCAAGGCTCCATGTCAGTTGACCATGGAGTTCTAAGGTTTTTGGGAAAGGAAGAGAGTGGCCCTTATCAGGGCTGCCCCTGCTGCCTGCGTGTGTCCCCAAGAGCTGGCTTCATCTCTGCCCCCAAACTGTGGCCAATTTCTAAAAAAGCACTAAGTCTCGAAGGCTGCATGCTGCTGTGGCCACCCAGGATTCCCTAGCCAAGGGAAAAGGCGGATTGTCCCTCTCAATTGCTCTGTGGAACCCCTGGAAGAGTGCCACAAAGGTTCCAAGGACAAGGGGTCTTGAATTTCGTTTGGTAGCCCTGCTTTGGGGACCAGACACAAGATATTTGTGTGGTCCTCTTTCCACTTCACCGTCCCCCATACACACACAAACACACCACTTGGCTCTGTCCCCAGTGTGCACCCCTGAGAACACATTTCTCATGTGCAAATCACTGCCCATGCAGTTGTCCAGATGCCAGAGCACAAAACTTCCAGCACACTTTGGCACTGGCACAGGCTCAGCCACCAGCTCTGTGTTAAATTCAGTAGGACCTTGTATTTCCTGCTCAGACGTGGCGGATTTGTAGGAACCCCGATCAGATCCTGGCTGGTCATCACGCTCTTCCAGCCCAAGTTGTGTAGTACCTGCAGCCTCAGTCCACTCAACTGGCTTTGCTCTTAGGGGCACGGAAATTAGGGGAGCAGTTAAATTGGAAACTAGGGTTTCTGACTCCCTAACTCCCTGGGAAAGTGGGAAAATGTGCTTAAGTAGGGGGGGGTCAACTTGGGGCCCTGTGACTAGAGCTGCCAGGGATCAGAAGGGGAGAGGCAGGGATGGGGAAAAACTTCAGTTTGAATGTGTAAAGGGCAAGATCTCCTCTCAAGCACTTCCTTCTCTGTGCCTTCGGTCACTGATCTCTTTGGGGTGGGAACCATGTGTTCTGCTTCTAACCTCCCAGGTCCTCTGGAGAGGATTTTTAAACCCCCAAGGTCTTCTTTCGCTTTGGTGTTCCATTTTAGGGAAGTTCCAAATACAGACATTCAGCTTTATGTAATTGTCAAGACAGAGAGATTATTTGCTTTACTCAGCAATTCAACCACAGAAATCTTTGATTTATAACTTTGAGGGGAAGAAATTATAGCAGAAATAAACCTAAGTTCTAAGGATCGTAAACACCTAGAAAAGATCTTTAAAGATCTAAGATTAAAAAAAAACTTTTTAGATTCTCAAATGGGTTGGTGACCCCTCTCAAACTGTTAAGAAATCTTTTGTATATAGGAAGGCTCATTTGACTTCGGTATCTTGTCTCTGACATTGGTGTTAGAACTCATGTTGCTTCGGCAGTTTAACAGTTTACTGAGGGGTTAGGATGGAGTCTAGTGTTAGTCACAGGGATCATAAAATACACATGGGTGAGGAAGAAAAGGAAAACACAGGATTGGAGCATAAAACTCAGAGCCTTGAGGCCAATACCTGCATTATTTACAACGGCTTAAAGGTGGAAAAAACCCGATGTCCCATCAAAAGATGAATGGATAAACAAAATATGGTCTGTACATACAAGAGGATATTATTCGGCCTTCAAAAGGAGATTCTGACAGGAAACAACATAGATGAACCTTGAAGACAGTTACTAAGTGGAATAAGCCAGTCCCAAAGGACAAATTCTGTATGATTCCACTTACATGAGTTACCTAGAGTAGACAAATCCACAGAGACGGAAACTGGAGTGGTGATTGCCAGGGGCTGAGGGGAGGGAGACAGGGAAGTCATTGTTTAATGGGTACAGAGTTTCGATTTTGGATGAAAAAATTCCAAAGGTAGATAATGGTGATGGTTGCGTGGTAATGGTGAATGAAATGAAGTCACTGAAGTGAACTAAAAATGGTTAAAATGATAAATTTTACGTTACATATATTCTACCACAATTTAAAAAATGAAAAGAAAAAAAGACTCTTGAAGCCAATGTCAAAATGCCAGCATCCTATGTGTGGGTAGAATATGAATCAGGCGCTAAGCTTTTCGGCAGCCACTTATCAAGGGTTTTTCCTTGGAGGGTGAGGGGCTTACCTGACTTATGAAGCACAACACTTTGTTATAATGGCCCCTTAAGTACTGATAATTAAAACCAATACCTATTACACGGTTATTCAAACGTGTGACAATTTGCTAATGCTTTTATAAGCTAATGGGATTGGAAAAAGAAGGTGAGTTATGTTTAAACGGATATGTATATAATTTAAAATGAGGGTAATATCCGATAAGTTAGTGTTCATGAAATAAATGGAGACGCTGTGATAGCGTTGGGAAGATGGGAGATGTGGGTGGGCAGAGGCTCTCCCTTGTTAAAGCAGCAGGTGAGCGGGACCCCACCATTCTGCCTCCGGTCGGGGAGGAACAACCAGTACGTGGGGTGCAAAAACCCAGATCCAATAAGTTTCCAGCCCCAGGAAAACCTCTCTGCAGCCCAGGGAAGTCAGCACTAGCTCCCCCGCTTTGCCAGCCAGTGAGGAGGTCTGATGATCTGGAATCTGACAGCCCTGGAAGGATGCAGAAGCTGTCCTTGTGGGTAACAGGTCTAACATGCAAACCCCTGGGCTCCCTCTTAGGGAGCAGGAGTGCAATCCAATGCATTAGCTCAGCCAGGAGGGACCACTAACGGGAGGTGCCACCCCCCGCCTCCCCACAGGAGAAGGCCTCCTCCCAGCATTCCCGGCAGGACCAAGGTCAGGAAGGAATGAGGATTGGGTGCTGGGCAAGTTGGGTGCAGCGAGAGACAACGGCCTGTCGGAGGCAGGTGGTGAAGCTGCCAGTCAGTTTTTCAAGTCCATCAGGGCCACTCTTGCTGCCTGCTATGATCTGAGATGGCAAAGCTGAGTGTCAGAGTGCAGTGTCTGCTGGTTTCTCCGCTACTTCCAGGTGGCCGGGGGAATCTGGAAAAGTCAGAGACTCAGGAGCCTACTTGCTTAGCATGCACGCCACGGTCTGGGCTGGCCAGAAGAAGCCCAGAGAAGGCTTTGACTTAACTCCTGCTTCAGAGGCTGCATTCTTGCCAGAGTGACTGTGCTCCCAAGGAGCTTTTGCAGTCTGGTCTGCTTTCCAAGGCCACTGTTTGCCTGAGCTTTCCCTGGCATTCGTTATGTGCTCACGGACTCCCAGATCTGGGCTTTTTTCTTCATCCTGTGAATTAGCTGCAAATCCACTGTGTCCCCCATGCCAGCAAGTGAAAAGAGACGCCTCTGTGGAAATATTCTGAGGTATGACTGCCGAGGCCAGACTGGTGGCAAGACCGCAGTTCATTTTCAATAAGGGGGAGGGGAGAAAGAAATGGAAAGCAAAGAACCCATGTATCTTCTCAAAACGTGCCTGTGGTCAAGAAATGCCTGATTGAGTTGTCCAGATGCGGAAATTAAGACGGAGAGATTTAACTGCCCAAGATCCAACAGCCAAAGAGCCAAGTGGCCATGGCGTGAACCTAGGAAGCTGGTTCTTGAGCCCAGGCCTGCTAGTAAGGCCCTGTGGACACGGGGGTGCAGATGGCTTGAGTTCCAGTCTTGCCAAGGCCCCGTGGAGCTGGTGCAACCTCAGGGAAGCCACGGTATCAGTTTCTGCGCCTGCAAAATGGGGCTGATAAAACCATCTTCCTGGGGGCATTTTTGGGGAATGAAGGTGCAGTCTGCCAAGAGCTGGTGTAGACCAAGGGCTCCAAATCCAGTTTTTCGTACACTAGGAGCATGGGGCAACTTTCAGAGCTGTTCTTAAGTTGCTAAGGTAATTACATTTTCATCCTATTATTTATATGAACATAGAGGGATAAAGGGGCATCTTATTGGTGCTTTAATGAACCAAGAGAGAGCATCTGCAGACGCCAAGCAGCGCATCTGCAACCTGGTTGTGGTGTTATCTCTGTTAGTGGGCCCCTCAGGCCTCTCGCTTAGCTCCAGGCCTGGGGGCCCCAGCTTGTTCATGGAAATGGTTAGAAGAGCCCAGAGCCCAGGCAGGATTTGCTGCCCAGATGCAGCAGTGAAGAACAGTCTCTTCCATGCTTTCTCATCACAGTTAGTTCCATTAATGATCATTTTATGTACCACAACTGCTCCTTTAGCTGGGTGAAAACCTTTGGATAGATCCTTACATCTGATACCCTTATCAGCTGTGGTTTTCATTCGTGGGGCTATTTAAATGTTTACCACGACTTCTTATTTCATTTTTTTCCTTGCCACCTCCTTGCAGGAAGAAGAGGGAAGACCCTGCCTTCACACAGATGAGGGAACGGAGGCCAGGAGGTGGTCAGCCAGACTGCTCCCCCGCCCCGGGGGGGTGGGGAGGGCGCGGCGGTGGCATGTTAATTTCTTTTCCATCTGACCCGGGGAACCGGGGGCTCTGGAATAGTCTCTGCTCTCTCAGGAGAAGAAAAAGTGGAGTGGAACGCTGTCTTGTTCTTTATATAAATACACTCAACAAACATCCAATAACATTGGGTTTCTAGGATGACCCGTGACTTATATGGTGCATCAGATTCTTACAATACAATAGGATTGAGATCGGGACACCTGGGTTGTTCAGTTGGTTAAGCATCTGCCTTCCGCTCAGGTCATGATCCCAGGTTCCTGGGATCACCTCTTGCAGAAGGCAAGAAGCGGGGAGTCTTCTCCTTCTCCCTCTGCACCTCCCCCCCTGCTCTTGTGCACACGCGTGTGCACTCTCTCTCTTTCAAATATATAAATAAAATCTTTAAAAAAATAGGATTGAGACAGCTGTATGGTTTCTCTTATAGGAAAAGGTGAAGGGGTCAAATGGTTAAGTGCCCCCCACCCCACTAGCACATGATTATCTAATCATATTGAAATGGCTCTGTTAGGAAAGAGGACAAGTTTTTGGGACAAGTTTTTGTCTTGTTTTGTATTATTATGTAAAACTCTACATGATAAAATTTATCAACTTAAGCATTTTTTGTTTGGTTGGGTTTTTTTTAACTTTTTTATATTCAGATAATTTTTTATTACAATAAAATTGAATTATAACAGTATATTAGTTGCAGATGTACAACATAATGAGTATGTTGCAAAATCATCATCCTAATAAGTTAATATCCATCACCACATATAGTTATGAGTTTTTTCTTAGTATGAGAAGTTTTAAGATCTACCCCCTAGCAACTTTCAGATGTACAACATAGTATCATTAACTGTAGTCACCATGCCATATATTACGTTCCCATGACTTATACATGTGGAAATTTGTTCTTTTTGACCTCTCTCGCCCATTTCAACCTCCCTCCACCCATGGGGTGATGGTTGCACAACAGTGTCAATGTACTTAATGCCACTGTCCTGTATACTTACAAAGGGTTAAAATGGGAAAATTTATGTTATATGTATTTCACCAGCAAAAAGAAGAGATAAAAAATATGTATAAAGTACAAAACCTTGGGTGCCTGGGTGGCTCAGTGGGTTAGGCGACTGCCTTCGGCTCAGGTCATGATCCTGGAGTCCCGGGATCGAGTCCCACATCGGGCCCTCTGCTCGGCGGGGAGTCTGCTTCTCCCTCTGACCTTCCCCCCTCTCCTGCTCTCTCTCTCTCTCTCTCAAATAAATAAAATAATCTTTTTTTAAAAAAGAAGAAAACCTTGATTTGGGCATAGAGTTGGCAGTTTTACAAATGGTGAAAGGAACAAAAGCAAAGCTGTTGTGGGACACGGTGTTCACCCTCTGCACAGGGGCCCGAGGTGACTCCCTGGAACGAAACTGGAAAACCCCCAAATAGGCCCAATCTCCTCAATTTACAGCTTAAGAAACTTTAAGTTATGAAAAACTTCTTCCAAACTACCTCTCCACTACCACCTGTAATTCTGATCAACAAAAAACCCTTCTGGTTGACCAGAAGGAGCAAGTTTGAGTGAGCCCCAGGCCCCCATGGGGCCTTCTGTCCTTTGCTTTTGGAGCTTCACTGCCTCTAGCCTCTGGACTGCCAGCGTCCTGATCACAGTGAGTGAAAGGCCAGGCTAGAATATTCCTCAAGGCATAGCTGAGCTAGGCGTCCTGATAGGCCTGTTGTTATGGGTTGACCTCTGTGCGCCCCCCCCCCCCCCGCAAAGATATGTTGAAGTCATAACCCCTCGTACCTGTGAATGAGACCTTATTTGGAAATAGGGCCATTCCAGATGTAAATAATTAGGATGAAGTCATATTGGAGTAAGGTAACCCTTAATCTGAGCAGTGTCTTTATAAGAAAAGAGAGACACACAAAACCTAGAGATGGCCATGTGGTGACAGACACAGAGATTTGAGTGCTGTAATTACTAGCCAAGGAGGCAAGGAAGAATACTTCCTTACTGGTTTCAGAGGGAGCATGGCCCTGCCAACACCTTGGTTTCATACTTCTAGATTCTAGAACTAAGACAAGACATTTCTGTGGTCTAAAGTCTCCCAGTCTGTGGTGCTTCTCTGAGGAAGGGCCAGGAACATAATCCACTGTGCTGGAGCAGAAACTCACATGTGGACAGACCAGATGGCAAGCTCAGAGCTTCGCTTATTCACCATCCACACTCAGGGTGATTGTCGCATCCCAATGATGTTATTTACAATGTAATTTTTTAATTGACTCACTTTTTAATGTTAAACAGATTTTAAAAGGAAGTAATATAACACTGTAGTACATCCATCCTGGAGAGAAAGTCTTGGTGATTGATGGAATCGTGTTATTAGATCAGGCAATATTACAAAGCACAAAATTTAGAATGTCAGTGTGAATGCATGGACTTAAAAGAAATATCATTGACAGTTATTTTGGAAAAAAAAAAATCCCAGCAACCCAACAAAAAATAACATTTCTTCCGACAGTGGCAGCTCATATACACTCGTGGGGGCTACAATTTGATATCTAACAGTCATCTCTAGTAAAAAGGAAAAGACTAAATTGAGGGTTGAATGCTTTGGAACAGGAATAAAAAAAAATCAAGATAGGTAATATAATGTTTAAAAATGGAGTTATTCCAAGAAAGGGTGGGTTTAATGGAAAAGGCCTCATCCTTGTTATTTTCATAATGGAAAGTGTTATCTCTATTAGCTGTGGATATCATGTTTCTTTGGTGAGCACCTATTTGTCAGCTGTTGAGGTGGACCAGCATAAGCAGGAAGGAGTGACTTGAAACTGGTGAGTCAGCTAAAATAATCCCAGTAAACAATGGAACTGCGCCAAGAGAGAAAATGGAAAGTGAAGTAGCCATTGGCCAATGTTTGTGATCCCACACAGTACCCAGCTAAACAATATCCAAACATGAGCTCCTAGATAACAAATTAGCCAAATGCCCTTAAAAGAAGAAAAAGCAAGCCGCAGACTTACTCCCCCTTTTTTTTTCAATGAAACTCTGGATATCGCCACTAACTTTAACATGATACTAATAAGACATATGTCCCTGAGCTTCCAATTATGGGGATAGAACAGATGAACAAATCTTAATTATTGTACAATAAGTAGATGTCACATGAAAAACCTAGAGACCAGTTCATTACTGGAAAAGACTTCGAGTCTCGGAGTCAACACCATTAAGGAAGATAGGAAGTGAAATGTCCCATTATATAACACATGCTGTTTCTTGGTAATCAAAAGAAACTCACCCTGATGACTGGGGGCTCAGGTTTGAATGAACTTGGTCTGTGCAACCATGTCCTGACCGATAATCAGTAAGTTTTCAGCACAAGGCCTGCCATTTCCCAGTGGCTTCAAAGCAATATTACCTTACTCTGGAGTCTGGTAAATTTCTAGAATCCTAGAAAGGTGTAAAATAATCAGTTATGGAAGTGATAGAGCCATCGAAATCATAAGACAATGTAAAGCATGTGATGTTGGGAATGTGCAAGGGTAAAGGGAACAAATTAAAGCCACCATACCAGTATCATCATAACCTATTTTGGTGTAAGGGCATTAATCAGTTTTGCAGTTTTCCATTTCTGGTGTGACCATTTTGCATTTGAATTCTCAGAATATTGAAAGGAATTAATACGTTAGAAGCAAGATTTTAATTAAATGTATACAAATTCTGGGTTAGGTTTGTAATCTAGGTTTTTTATTGATCGGGAACATTTATTTTGCTAAATCTATAATTTTTTTATTTATTAGTGGCAAGTGGTTGTAAATATTTAGGGCAATGTTGGTTGTTTAATATCTAAGAAATGCTAATTGTTTAATAAATTCCTAAGATTAATCGTTGGGACATCGCCTGAGTTACAATTAGTAGTGAATATTGCTCTCCATGCACAAATGCCCCTCAGACACTAAGAAATCCATCAGCACTGAAAATGGAAAACGAGTACTTTTTAATACATTGTAAAATAAATTCAGAATTGTTATAAAAACAAATGCTCATCTTTGCACCATCTACAGTCATCTCATCAACCATCTGTGGTATGTGTGCCCTACTTTGAGGTATAACACCTGGGTAGAAGGTTCCAGAACCTAAAGGATAATAAAGAACAGTCATCTACACCTTTACATTTCTAGACTGGACACTCTTCTTTCTCGAAGTTTCTATTAGGTACTGGAATTGGAACCCAAGGCAGAGATACTGAATTATCCTTCAAAGCCTAAGCTAAAAATAACAAATATTTGTTATCTTACAGTTTGCAAGGGTCAGGAATCTGGGAGCAGCTTGGGTAGGTATTTCCAGCTGTCTCTCATGAGGCGTAGGCTGGGTGCCTCCATTTGAAGGCTTACCTGGGGCTGGGAAATCCTCTTCCCACAGTCTAGAGATTGTTGGCCAAGGACTCAGTCCCTCACTGGCTGTTGGTTGGGGGCCTTTCTTCGGGCCATCTTGTCCCCCCAGACGAGTGGTCCTTGAGGGGGCGAGGACCCCGCTGTGCCTTTTCAGAACCTCGTCTCAGAAATCACACACATTTTCACTTCCACTTCATTCCATTTGTGAGAAACACGTCTCAAGAAGAAGGCAGTCAGGTGCCACCTGTTTTTTTGTTTGTCTTTTAAATTTTTATTTATTATTTTTAAATATTTTATTTATTTGTCAGAGAGAGAGGGAGAGAGAGCACAAGCAGGGGGAGCAGCAAGCAGAGGGAAAAGCACGCTCCCCACTGATCAGGGAGCAGGGAGCAGAACTTAGTCACAGGACCCCGGGACCATGACCTAAGCTGAAGACATTCGCCCAACCAACTGAGCCACCCAGGCGCCCCTAGGTGCCACCTGTTGTGGGGAGGCTCTCAGAGGATCTGTGGACTGATTTGTAAAACCAAAGCAGCTCCCTCTTGGCAGGAGAGCAGGGGACGAAGCTAGGGTTGTTATTCTGAACGGGGAACATGACAGCCTGTGCTGATGTCCCTGCACACATCAGATTTTCTGGCAGAGCACATCATGCGGGGTTGAGCTGTGCTGAATCACCACTGTCATTTAAATGCCATTAGCTGGAACAGAAGTAGAGTGGAAACGATGCATTTTTTTGCTAATTGCCTGCGTTTTAACTTCTAGTCCTTCAGAACATGTGCAGTTCTTTCTGCTTTCTTTTTCCCCTTTCTTTCAGGACCGAGACCAATACAGCTTCTTTTCCTTTTAGGGCCAGTGAGCCAGGCTTTCTAGCATTTTCTCAAGTAAGAGGAAATATTTTTGGGGCTTGATGTTTCAGAGTTTGTCAAGACCCGAGAGAGTCTCCCAAGTGTACAGGACTTGCCTGTGCATTGCAAAGGGTGGAGCAGACTGTTTCTTCATTGATTCTGCCAGTCTCAACAAACACAATGTGGTGTGCTCAGTTTCAGGCTCCTCGCCCCTGGAGCTCCTGTCAGGTGGGTTACACAAGACATCAAATGGGTAGAGAGGATGCACGGAGGGTTATGACGGAGATCGTAAGGTTCTAAGAGATGTAGTCTGCAGGGTCAGGGAAGGCTTTCTGCAACGAAGCAGGATACGTTTTTTAAAACATTTTAAGAAGGTTTGGGTTGGGGTTTCCTTCCAGTTGGGGTTTCCTTCTAATTGGTTCCCACTTCCCTTTCCTCATGAAGTCAGGGACTCCTGGCCACAGGAGATCCGTGTGGATGGGAGGAGAGCAGAATTTATCTGTGAGACCTTCCCATTGAAGCTGTAGTTAGGGGTGTCCTGGAGGGTGTGGTGGGGGGGTGAAGAGGAACTGGGAGAACCTGCACCGAGAGATACAATGTCTCACGACCGGGTGGGGAGAGAGCTGTGGACTCTTGGAGAGTAGTTGGGGGAGGCTATACAACCCGGTTGCAACCCAAGGCGGTGGCAAGACCCCAGAGGGGCTGGCTGTGTGATGCTCCCAGAGACGGGACCCTCAATGCCTGACTGCCCAGCCCTGGTTCAGACAGGTTGACATGGCCTGATGATCACATGGTCTGGACAAGGCCTTCCTATCTGTCATAAGACCAGATAGTGAGGGGCTCCTCACTACATAAGACTGGGGATTTTGCACAATATTGGGGAGTGAGTAGAATGAAAGCCTCAGGAAAGATTGAGATCTAATTTCCCTCTAGTCTGGCATGATGGGGGTTAAAGTCAGATATAAGTTGACTTGAAAGAAAAATAGGATGAAGATTCTTGCTTCCCCTGAGCTTGTAGTCTGAGTCATCCTGCTCCATTGAAGGAGGGACATTTAAAACAAAGCTGAAGCTGAAGGGTGCGCCCAGCAGGGGAGTCACAGGGTGGAGAGGCTTTCGAGGCTGAGGTCACAGTGGGTGCGAGAGTTTTGACATGCGATGCGGCTGTGAAAGAGGACGGTGCCCCAGGGGACCAGGGAGGCTGTGGGGGACAAGGCGACCAGGTCACATGAAGCAGATTGAAGAGCCAGGGTTTTGACTCGAATACAGTGCAGGGAGTGGGCAGACCTAGTGGGTGTGACGGGATCCTTTTGGCTTTCTAGAGGATCCTCTGGATGAAGCCTGGAGAGTGGATTGAGAGGGCCGTAATCAAACACGAGAGAGGAAATTGCAGGCCGCCGTGGAGGTCAGGAGAGCGGTGCTTGGGTGAGTGTTGTATTGGTTTTGGTGGGGTGGAAACAGGATGGGTATTTATTTATTTATTTATTTATTTATTTATTTATTTATTTTAAAGATTTTATTTATTTATTTGAGAGAGAGAGAATGAGAGATAGAGAGCATGAGAGGGAAGAGGGTCAGAGGGAGAAGCAGACTCGCCGCCGAGCAGGGAGCCCGATGTGGGACTCGATCCCGGGACTCCAGGATCATGACCTGAGCCGAAGGCAGTTGCTTAACCAACTGAGCCACCCAGGCGCCCCCAGGATGGGTATTTAGGAGGTAGTCCAACAAGCTCAGGTTTCCTGATTAGCACCCAGGGGAACAGGGTGTCTCTCAGACCTGAAGGCAGTGCGCAGCAGCTCCCAAAACAGAAAGGAAACCCACGCAGTCATTGGTCATATGGTCCTGAGCCTGGGGCCTTAGTCCTGCCCTCGGGACTTGTCCCTTGAAGTATTCTTTCTCTGAATTTGGTAAAAAGGAAGTGAAAATGGACATGGAGATAAATACACGTATAACTGGGAGAATTGACCAATTATATTTCCTATGGATTAGGTTATAAAACCTAGTTGCCCCCTAGGTAGCTTGAGTGTGGAAAGACTTGAACTACTTGCATGGGGAGTTAGAAGGAAAAGACGGATCCCAAGAATTTACAGCAGCAACAATATGCCCATTTGTGTGATTTTCTTCTTACCAGCTTTAGTAGCTTGGATGTATTACAGGAAGCAGATGGATAAGATTACTTGTTTGTGTTCAAACTGCATTTCATATAGGCAGCATATAGTTGGGTCTTACTTTCTTATCCTATCTGTGAAAATCTTTTACTTTTAAATGGGGCATGTAGCCCATTTATATTTTAATGGGACTATTGGTACAGTCTAGTTTAAATCTATCACTTTGCTCTTCGGTTCTATTTGTCCCATCTGTTCTTTGTCCCATTTTTTTCCTCTTATTCTGCATTCTTTTGGATTGAGTCTTTTTTTTCTTAATTTATTTTTAAAATTTTATTATGTTATGTTAATCACCATACATTACATCGTTAGTTTTTGATGTAGTGTTCCATGATTCATTGTTTGCGTATAACACCCAGCGCTCCATGCAGAACGTGCCCTCTTTAATACCCATCACCAGGCTAACCCATCCCCCCACCCCCTCCCCTCTAGAACCCTCAGTTTGTTTCTCAGAGTCCATCATCTCTCATGGTTCGTCTCCCTCTCCGACTTCCGCCCCCCTTCATTTTACCCTTCCTACTCTCTTCTTCCTTTTTTTAACATATAATGTATTATTTGTTTCAAAGGTACAGGTCTGTGATTCAACAGTCTTACACAATTCACAGCGCTCACCATAGCACACACCCTCCCCAATGTCTATCACCCAGCCACCCCATCCCTCCCACCCCCCACCACTCCAGCAACCCTCAGTTTGTTTCCTGAGATTGAGAATTCCTCATATCAGTGAGGTCATATGATACATGGCTTTCTCTGATTGACTTATTTCGCTCAGCATAATACCCTCCAGTTCCAACCAAGTTGTTGCAAATGGCAAGATTTCATTCCTTTTGATGGCAGCATAATATTCCATTGTATATATGTACCACATCTTCTTTATCCATTCATCTGTCGATGGACATCTCGGCTCTTTCCATACTTTGGCTACTGTGGACATTGCTGCTATAAACATCAGGGTGCATGTACCCCTTCAAATCCCTACATTTGTATCTTTGGGTAAATACCCAGTAGTGCAATTGCTGGGTCATAAGGCAGCTCTATTTTCAACTTTTTGAGGAACCTCCCTACTGTTTTCCAGAGTGGCTGCCCCAGCTTGCATTCCCACCAACAGCGTAGGAGGGTTCCCCTTTCTCCGCATCCCCACCAACATCTGTCATTTCCTGACTTGTTAATTTTAGCCATTCTGACTGGTGTGAGGTGGTGTCTCACTGAGGTTTTTGATTTGGATTTCCCTGATGCCAAGCGACATTGAGCACTTTTTCATGTGTCTGTTGGCCATTTGGATGTCTTCCTTGGAAAAAGGTCTGTTCATGTCTTCTGCCCATTTCTTGATTGGATCATTTGTTTTTGGGTGTTCAGTTTGAAAAGTTCTTTATAGATTTTGGATACTAGCCCTTTATCTGATATGTCATTTGCAAATACCTTCTCCCATTCTGTCAGTTGTCTTTTGGTTTTGTTGACTGTTTCTTTTGCCGTGCAAAAGCTTTTTATCTTGACGAAGTCCCAATAGTTCATTTTAGCCCTTGCTTCCCTTGCCTTTGGCAATGTTTCTAGGAAGAAGTTGCTGTGGCTGAGGTCGAAGAGGTTGCTGCCTGTGTTCTCCTTTAGGATTTTGATGGACTCCTGTCTCGCATTTAGACAAGATCAGGCGCATTCAGGGTGAGATGGCTGTAGACTCCTGTCTCACATTTAGGTCTTTCAACCATTTGGAGTCTATTTTTGTGTGTGGTGTAAGGAAATGGTCCAGTTTCATTCTTCTGCATGTGGCTGTCCAATTTTCCCAACACCATTTGTTCAAGAGACTGCCTTTTTTCCATTGGACATTCTTTACTGCTTTGTCAAAGATTAGTTGACCATAGAATTGAGGGTCCATTTCTGGGCTCTCTATTCTGTTCCACTGATCTATGTGTCTGTTTTTGTGCCAGTACCATACTGTCTTGATGACGACAGCTTTGTAATAGAGCTGGAAGTCCGGAATTGTGATCCCGCCAGCTTTGCTTTTCTCTTTCAACATTCCTCTGGCTATTTGGTTTTTTTTCTGGTTCCATACAAATTTTAGGATTATATGTTCCATTTCTTTGAAAAAAGTGGATGGTATTTTGATGGGGATTGCATTGAATGTGTAGATTGCTCTAGGCAGCACTGATATCTTCACAATATTTGTTCTTCCAATCCCTGAGCATGGAACGTTTTTCCATTTCTTTGTGTCTTCCTCAATTTCTTTCAGGAGTATTTTGTAGTTTTCTTAGTACAGATTCTTTGCCTCTTTGATTAGATTTATTCCTAAGTATGTTATGGTTTTGGGTGCAGTTGTAAATGGGATTGACTCCTTAATTTCTCTCTCTTCTGTCTTGTTGTTGGTGTATAGGAATGCCACTGATTTCTGTGCATTGATTTTATATCCTGCCACTTTCCTGAATTCCTGTATGACTTCTAGCAGTTTTGGGGTGGAGTTTTTGGGTTTTCCATATAAAGTGTCATATCATCTGCAAAGAGTGAGAGTTTAATTTCTTTTTTGCCGATTTGGATGCCTCTGATTTCTTTTTGTTGTCTGATTGCTGTGGCTAGGACTTTTAATACTATATTGAATAGCAGTGGTGATAGAGGACATCCCTGCCATGTTCCTGACCTTAGGGGGAAAGTTTTCAGTTTTTCCCCATTGAGAATGATATTCGTTGTAGGTTTTTCGTAGATGGCTTTTATGGTGTTGAGGTATGTACCCTCTATCCCTATACTCTGAAGAGTTTTGATCAAGAAAGGATGCTGTACTTTGTCAAATGCTTTTTCTGTATCTATTGAGAGGATCATATGGTTCTTGTTCTTTCTTTTATTAATGTATTGTATCACATTGATTGATTTGCGGATGTTGAGCCAACCTTGCTGCCCAGGAATAAATCCCACTTGGTCGTGGTGAATAATCGTTTTAATGTACTGTTGGATCCTACTGGCTAGTATTTTGGTGAGAATTTTTGCATCCATGTTCATCAGGGATTTGGTCTGTAATTCTCCTTTTTAATGGGGTCTTTGTCTGGTGTTGGGATCAAGGTAATGGTGGCCTCATAAAATGAGTGTGGAAGTTTTCCTTCCATTTCTTTCTTTCTTTTTTGAACGGTTTCAGAAGAATAGGTATTAATTCTTCTTTAAATGTTTGGTAGAATTCCCCTGGGAAGCCATCTGTCCCTGGGCTCTTGTTTGTTGGGAGATTTTTGATTACTCCTTCAATTTCCTTAGTGGTTATAGGTCTGTTCAGGTTTTCTTTTTCTTCCTGGTTCAGTTTTGGTAGGGTATACATCTCTAGGAATGCATTGATTTCTTCCAGATTTTCTAATATGCTGGCCTAGAGTTGCTCATAATATGTTCTTATAATTGTTTGTATTTCTTTGGTGTTGGTTGTGATCTCTCCTTTTCATTCATGATTTTGTTGATTTGGGTCCTTTCTTTTTTCTTTTTGATAAGTCTGGCCAGGGGTTTATCAATCTTATTAAATCTTTCAAAAAACCAGCTCTTTGTCTCATTGATCTTTTCTACTCTTCTTTTGGTTTCTATTTCATTGATTTCTGCTCTGATCTTTATTATTTCTCTTTTCCTGCTGGGTTTAGGCATTATTTGCTTTTCTTTCTCCAGCTCCTTTAAGTGTAGGGTTAGGTTGTGTATTTGACACCTATCTTGTTTCTTGAGAAAGGCTTGTATTGCTATATACTTTCCTTTCAGGACTGCCTTTGCTGCAGCCCAAAGATTTTGAACAGTTGTGTTTTCATTTTCATTGGTTTCCATGAATTTTTTTAATTCTTCTTTAATTTCGTGGTTGATCCATTCATTCTTTAGTAGGATGCTCTTTAGCCTCCAGGTATTTGAGTTTTTTCTGACTTTCCTCTTGTGATTGAGTTCTAGTTTCAAAGCATTGTGGTCTGAACATATGCAGGGAATGATCCCAATCTTTTGGTACCAGTTGAGACCTGATTTGTGACCTGGGATGTGATTTTTTCTAGAGAATGTTCCATGGGCACTAGAGAAGAATGAGTATTCTGTTGCTTTGGGATGGAATGTTCTGAATATGTCTGTGAAGTCCATTTGGTCCAGTGTGTCATTTAAAGTCTTTATTTCCTTGTTGATCTTTTGCTTAGAGGATCTGTCCATTTCAGTGAGGGAGGGTTAAAATCCCCCACTATTACTGTATTGTTGTCCATGTGTTTCTTTGCTTTTGTTATTAATTGCCTTATATAATTGGCTGCTCCCATGTTAGGGGCATAGATATTTACAGTTGTTAGATCTTCTTGTTGGATAGACCCTTTCAGTAGGATATAGTGTCCTTCCTCATCTCTTATTACAGTCTTTGGTTAAAATCTAATTTGTCTGATATAAGGATTGCCATCCCCAGCTTTCTTTTGGTGTCCATTAGCATGGTAAATGGTTTCCCCCCGCTTCACTTTCAATCTGGGGGTGTCTTTGGGTCTAAAATGAGTCTCTTGCAGACAGCATATCGATGGGGCTTGTTTTTTTATGCAATCTGATAGCCCCTGTCTTTTGTTTGGGGCACTTAGCCCATTTACATTCAGGGTAACTATTGAAAGATATGAATTTAGTGCCATTGTATTTCCTGTAAGGTGACTGTTACCGTGTATTGTCTCTGTTCCTTTCTGGTCTATGTTGCTTTTAGGCTCTCTCTTTGCTTAGAGGACCCCTTTCAATATTTCTTGTAGGGCTGGTTTTGTGTTTGCAAATTCATTTAGTTTTAGTTTGTCCTGGAAGCTTTTTATGTCTCCTTCTATTTTCAATGACAGCCTAGCTGGATAGAGTATTCTTGGCTGCATATTTTTCTCATTTAGTGCTCTGAAGATATCATGCCAGTCCTTTCTGGCCTGCCAGGTCTCTGTGGATAGGTCTGTTGCCAATCTAATGTTTCTACCATTGTAGGTTACAGATCTCTTCTCCCGAGCTGCTTTCAGGATTTTCTCTTTGTCTCTGAGACTCGTATGTTTTACTATTACATATCAGGGTGTTGACCTATTTTTATTGATTTTGAGGGGGGGTCTCTCTGCTTCCTGGATTTTGATGCCTGTTTCCTTCCCCACTTTAGGGAAGTTCTCTCCTATAATTTGCTCCAATATACCTTCTGCCCCTCTCTCTCTTTCTTCTTCTTCTGGGATCCCAATTATTCTAAGATTGTTTCATCTTATGGTATCAGTTATCTCTTCAATTCTGCCCTTATGATCCAGTAGTTTCTCTTTTTTCAACTTTTTATTTTCCATCACTTGGTCTTCTATATCACTAATTCTGTCTCCTGCCTCATTTATCCTAGCAGTTAGTACCCCCATTTTTGACTGCACCTCATTAATAGCCTTTTTGATTTCGACTTGGTTAGATTTTAGTTCTTCTATTTCTCCAGAAAGGGTTTCTCTAATAACTTCCATGCTTTTTTCAAGCCCAGCTAGTATCTTTAAAATCATGATTCTGAACTCTAGGTCCGACATCGTACTAATGTCCAGATTGAGTAGGTCCTTGGCAGACGGTACTACCTCTTGTTCTTTTTGTTGAGGTGATTTTTTTCGTCTTGTCATTTTGTCAGAGGAGAATAGATGAATGAGAGAACAAAATGCTAACAGGGTAATAATGTCCCCAGATAATTATACACTAAACAAATCAGAAGAGACCTGAAACCAGGGGAACAGAAAGGGAAAGAAAGAAAAAAGAAAAAAAAAAAAGAAAAAGATAAAGATTAAAAAAAAGAATATGATCAAATATGATCGGGCTGGTGCATAGATCAGTGCCACACACTAGATTTTGGGTGTATTTGGTCTGTTAAAAGAAAGTGCCCCCCAAAATTTTAAAGAAAGAAAAACATATATGTACAAAAATAAGGGTAAATATGATGAAAGGATGGAATATGACTGGAAAGATGAAAATTATAAAAGATTTTATAAAAGGAATTGATAAGAAGTTGGTTTAAAAAAGAAAGAAGAGGAATTAAAAAAAAAAGAAGGGAGAGAATGTGATTAGGCAGGAGACTAGGACAAAGCCATACTCTAGAAATTTAGGTTATATTTTGGTCTGTTAGAAGAAACTGTATCCCAAATTTTAAAGAGAAAACAACATATATATATATATATATATATATATATATATATATATATATACCAAAAATAAGGTAATTACTATTAAGGGATAGAATATGACTCTCTAAATGAAAAAAAAGATTTTTAAAAAAGGGAAAAAGAAAAATTCAAAAAAAATTAAAACAATTAACTTTGAAAGACTAAAGAATCAGGGGGGAAAAAGCCATGAATTCTATGTGCAGTATTCCCCTAGAGCTGGAGTTCTCCCGTTCTCATTGATCAGTAAACTTGGTCTTGGCTGGCAGTTCTTGCTGATCTTCTGGGGGGAGGGGCCTGTTGCCGTGGTTTCCAAATGTCTTTGCCGGAGGCGGAAATGCCCCGCCCTTGCCGGTCCGGGCTAAGGAAGCTGCTCCGGTTTGCTCTCGGGAGTTTTGTTCCCTGCAAGCTCTCGGTACAGCTTTGGAGGACGAGAGTGAAAATGGTGGCCTCCCAATCTCCGCCTGGAGGAGCCGAGAACTCGGGGCCCCGCTCCTCAGTGCGCCCCCAGAGCAAAGCAGTCTATCACTCCCGTCTCCCCGGTCTCCGGCCGCACTCCGTGCTCACCCGGCCTGTGACCGAGCGTTTCTATCTCTGGCACCCGACCCCGTGTGGAGTCTCCAAACCCAGCAGATCCCTGCGGTGCGTTCTCGCGCCGCTCCTCCCAGAGGAGGAAGGGGAGTCTCTCCGGCTCTGCCGCTTGTTGGGTCCCTGCTGGAGGAGCAGTGGCCCGACTGTGGCGCAGATCACAGTTTATGGCAACCCCGAGCTGAGAGCCCACGCCTCGGCTCCGTCTCTGCAGCCGGCCTCCCCGCTCCGATACCTGGGAGCTCTGCCGCACTCAGGCTCCCCTGGTCTTTCTGTGACCCTGAGGGTCCCGAGACCACACTGTCCCGCGAGGGTTCCACCCCCAGCTTAGCCACTGGAGCGACGTCCCTCAGCGGAGCCGACTTCTTAAAGTTCCGATTTTGTGCTCCGCGGCTCTATCACTTGCCAGAAGCGGCCAACGGAGGCCCCCTCCCCCGCCATCCATCTTCCCGAATATCGCCTAGGATTCACTTCTCTGCCCGTCCTACCTTCCAGAAAGTGGTCGCTTTTCTGTTCAGAGAGTTGCTGCTATTCTTTTCTTCCATCTCCTGTTGAGTTCGTAGGTGTTCAGAATGGTTTGATCCCTATCCAGCTGAATTCCTGGGACGAGACAGGAATCTTGCTCCTCACTCTAGTCTTTTTTATGATTCAATTTTTATCTCCTTCGTTGGTTTAGTGGCCATAACTCTTGTTGTTGATGTTAGTTGTTGCTTCAGGGTTTATAGTATCTTTACTATAGCATCTTAATTCCTTATCACTGTTTACCTTTACGATTCTTAAAGGTAGACATTTTTCATGTATTCTAGAAGAATCTTATTGGAGTATATGCCATTTCTCCCCTCTTTTATGCGATTGTTGTCATAGCTTCTTTATCTACCTATGTTATAAACCACACCCTACATTTTTAAATTTTACTATTTTTAAAAATTTAAATAGTCCATTGTCTTTTGAGATATTTAAATAAGAACAAAAAAGGCCTTTTGTATTTAGCCATTAGTTATTCTTTCCAGTGTTCTTCATTTCTTTGCATAGATGCAGATTTTCGCCTGAGACCTTTGATTCATTTCTTGTATTCATGAGTCTTCTGATGATGAATTTATTTTCAGCTTTCTTATGTCAAAAAGTGTTTTTATTCTACCTTTATTTTGGCAAATAGTCTTACTGGATATAGAAGTCTAGGTTGATAGTTTTTAATCCATTCAGTACTTTAAATGGTAGCTCTAATATTTTCTGGCTTTTGTTGTGTCCAAAAAAAGTCTGCTGAAATTTGTGCCTTTCTCTGCATGCAATGTATTTCTTCTCTTGCTGCTTTTCAGATTTTCTCTTTGTCATTGCATTTTAGCAATTTGATTATGATGTACAGTGGTGTAGTTTTCTTTATGTTTCTGGTGTTTGAGGTTTATTGACCTTCTTGGACTTATGCATTTATAATTTCCTTCAAGTTTGGAAAATTTTGGCCCTTATTTCTTCAAATATTTTTTCTCTTTTTAAAGATTTTATATTTATTTGACAGAGACAGCGAGAGAGGGAACACAAGCAGGGGGAGTGGGAGAGGGAGAAGCAGGCCTCCCGCTGAGCAGGGAGCCTGATGTGGGGCTCGATCCCAGGACCCTGGATCATGACCTGAGCAGAAGGCAGACATTTAATGACTGAGCCACCCAGGCGCCCTTTTTGTCTTTCCCTGACTCTGGGAAGACTTCAAAAGTTCACTGATGCTTTGTTCATTTTTGTTCAGTCATTTCTCTCTGTATTTTATTTTGAATGGTTTCTATTAATGTCTTCAAGTTCACTAATTTCTTCTTCTACACTCTAATCTGCTGTAAATCCCACTAATATATTTTTTTAACTCAAGATTTGTAATTTTCATCTCTTGAAGTTGTGTCTTTCTTGTATCTTTCATATTTTTGCTTAAATATGCTAAGCTTTTCCTCTAGTTTCTTGACAATCTGGAATAATACTACAAAATAATGGCTTTAATATACTGGTCTCCTAATTCTATCATCCATTTATTTTTGGGTCAGTTTTGACTGATTTATTTTTCTCCTTTTTTTTTCATGTGTCATATTTTCCTGCTTTTTGTGTTCCTGGTGTTTTGGAATGTTTGCCAGACACTGTTAATTCTACTTACTCAGATGCTGGATATTTTTGTATTCCAATAAATTCTCTTGAGCTTTGTTCTGTGATGCAGTTACTTGGAAACTGTTTGATCCTTCCAGTTATTGCTTTGGTAGGCAGGATTACAGCTTTGTTTAGTCTAGAGATAATTTTGCCCCACTGAGGCAAACTCTTTCTGGGGTTCTCTATCCAGCGGGAACAGGAGCTAATCTGGCTGTGTGTGAACTCTAATGTTGTTCCCTCTAATGTTTTTGGGTGATTCTTTTTTTGGCTTCAGATAATTTTCTCACATGTTTACATTGATCCGGACTTAATGGACGACTCGATGGGGGAATTGCAGATGGTCAGAACTCTTTATACAGCTGTCTCATCTCTGTTGCCCTGCCCTGAAAACTAGCCACTTTGAATTTTTGGAACTCTCAGCTCAAATAAGAAAACTCTTGTTTCAAAGGGAAACTACTGGGCTGCACTTGGCTTCCCTTGCCCTGCACCCATTGTCTGGAAAGTCTCTCTAGGCTATAAACTGGTGCAATTCTGGTGTCTACTTAATTTGTTCTCTGTTTCTTTTACTACTTGATGTCCAGGGTCTTGAAAAACATTTTTTTTAGGGGGAGCCTAAGGTGATTAAGCATCTGACTCTTGATTTCATCTCTGGTCATGATCTCAGGGTTATTAATTTGGGCCCCATGTCAGGCTCTGCGCTGAGCGTGCAGCCTGCTTAAGATTGTCTCTCTCCCTCTCCCTCTACTCCTCCCCCACACTTGTGATCTCTCTCTCTGAAAGAAAAATAAATAAAGGAAAATATTTTTTAAAAATATGTTTTCCCCCAGTTTCTTAGTTGGTCAGGGAGGTAAGTCTGATCTTTGTTACTCTAGCTTCTCTGGGATTAGAAATCCTGGATGAGTTTCTCTAAAGCTGACCTTTTGTAGGATAGATATGACGGAACTGTAAGGAGTCAAGAGTATTGAGGATGTTGGCAAAACCGGATGAAGCAATACATCATGAGGCTTACGTTGTACTGGGAAAGAACGTAAGAAGGGTCATACTCAGAGAATGGACTAGAGGGCTTCCAAATTCAAAGAGCAAAGATGGCAGGAATAAGGCAAAGAGAACCTAGCGGTTGAAGAGGTTGGGCTCAGAATTTGGCATGTTTATTTAAGATTTCAGAGGTAAGGCAGTTCAAGGTGACAAGCTACAGGATGTGGATATCATTTGGCTCGAGTGGAGTATGAAGGACAATTGATGAAACTGAGGAAGTATTGGAATGTGGAAGATGATTTAACTCTGTCATCCAGTTTCAGATGGGGCAATTTCCTTGCGAGAGGGGGAAAGAGAGCCTTATGTTAATCCAGGCTACGGGGTCAGTTTATTTACACTTGAATAAACGTTCCTTAGAGCAGAGTGAAAATGACTAGAGGTCATGTCCGCTGTAGAAGCTGGTAGGACAAAAATGCAGAGCAGCCTGGAGAGGACAGCAAAGGAGAAGAGTGAGCTGGATTGACAGGCTAGGCGTTCCAGGGGTAAGACTTACTACGTCCCAGCTAACCAGCCTGCCGACTGATGTGGGAGGTCAGAAGCAGGCTGGCAGGTGGTGGCCAACCTCTCAGATGGCCTCCAAGGATTCTCACATCCTGGGATTTGTGTCCTTGTGTATCCCCTTCCATACCAAATAGGGCTGACTTTTGTAACCAATAGGATATTGTGGAAATGACAGAGAATTACTTCCAAGGCTAGGTCACAGAAGAACTGTTGGCCTCTCCCTTGTTCCATCTTGGATCACTGGGAGAGGCTGCCTACCAGGCTGCAGGGACACTCACGCAGCTTGGGTAAGTGTCAGAGGCCCACACGCGGAGGAACTGAGGCCTTCAGCCCACAACCAGCATTAACTTGCCAGGTATGTGAGTGAGCCATCTTGGAAGTGGGTCCCCTCCCCCCATCAAGATCTCAGAAGATTGCAGCCCTGACCCGACACTGGGACAGTCACTTTGTGAGTGACCTTAGGGCCAGAATCACCCAGCCAGGCTACTCCTGCATTTTTGACCCATAGGAACTGCATGGGATCATTAAGTATTTATTGGTATTTTTAGCATTTCAGTTTGCAACAATTTGTTTTTCAGCAGTAGATAAATAATGTTGATTTTGATACCTGGAGCTGGCCTGTCTTCACACAACTTGGAAATATGGGTATGAGTTTGGATCCAGAGCACAAGCAGAAGCCAGAAGAACTGTAAGGAACGTGCTGGTGGGCAGCTCATCTGCACTGTCACTTACATGCTGGTTCACCTTGTTGGCACATGGCAGCAGGTGTGGCTGCAGCTGTACCACCTCCTGAGTGTAAAAACCATACAGCTGCTGCTTCATTTCTGCCTTTCTGCATCTTGCACAAAATGACCCCTGGGACTCAGCTGTTTGGAAGTACAGAGAGAATGGAAAGCCGGGAAATAAGTTCAGTGAAGCCAAGGGGACATATTGCAAAGCTACCATAGCACGAACATGGAGTGCTGTTGACAAGTAGTCCCTGTCAGGGAGCCGGGGGCAGGATTCCGTTTTTCTAGCCGTCACAGGCATCGAGGTGTCTGGGAGGCTGAGGATGCTACCATGGAGGAGAACCCAGAATACTGAGAGAAGGAAGAGAAGGGGTGCTGAGCCGAGGGGTTAGCTTCTTTTCTGGACAAGGGGCAGAGACTCTTTGTGCTGAAAGAAATGAGAATCTCAACCATGCTGCAAGGTCTCACAGGAAATCAGAAAAGCCACAAAGTGTCCCTTTTCTTCTATCACTCTTTCTGCTAAGAGGTGAATCCAAGCGAAAGAAAGATAAA
This sequence comes from Eumetopias jubatus, assembly GCF_037043125.1. NCBI lineage: Eukaryota > Metazoa > Chordata > Mammalia > Carnivora > Otariidae > Eumetopias > Eumetopias jubatus. Next base: position 58,366,173 of record NW_028274822.1, on the reverse strand, counting down.
ATCCAAGGGATTCAAAAGTCTAGAGAGAACTATTGGCTTCAACATGAGATGGGGCTTGATAACGAGGAAATGGGTTGAATTGTCCGACTCACCAATCTCAGGCCACTTCCGCACCGTGCTGAGGTGGCTTCTCACCCTGGCTAAGGGAATGAAGGCCCCAGCCATGTCTTCATAGGAGAGAACGGAGGGCGCCATCTTCCCCTCTGGTCACAGGCCAGCTGGCACACACGGGGTACAGCTTCCCACACGTATCCATCCCTAGTCCTGTGTCCTGGGGAAGCCATTTTGAAGAGTACCAAAGAGCAGTTTTTCACATTTTGGGAGTTTATCAAAGAGAATTGCATGGGGATGGTGAGAGGACGAGGTGCGGGAGGAGCCCAGCAGTGAGGCATTTCGTCTGGACCCCCAGCTCAGCGCTGGCCTGCTCTCCCTGTGGTGGTACGGTGACCCATCCCCTTCATGGGCGCTGGGAAATCCCTCTAGTCAGGGCAGTATGCATCACGTACTCACCACAGGCCTAAGATGCAGGCGTCAACCTCAGTCCCCTCAGTGATGACCTCTGCTCTTGTCGTCCTTACTCATCAAGGTCCCCAGAGCGGGCAGGAATCCCCACCCTCCAGCCTCCCCATTTTCCGGAGTGGGCAATGGGTCCCATATCCCTGTCTCAGCAGGAACGGCATTTCCTTTCACTGGGTGTTGTAACGAGGGGGCCTGTGCTCCTGCCGCTGTCCCTCTGCCTCCCCCGGGTCCCAGAGGCACCTGGCACCAACCGGCTGGGGTGACTTTGGATAGGTTATTTAATGTCTTCCAACCTGAGTCTCTCCAGCTGTAAGAGGGCTCCATTACTGTCATGGGGAGGGCCTGCTGCCTCTTGGGTACGCGCTCTGCCTAGGTTCTGACACAGAACTGGGTGTTTGGTAAAAGTTCATCCTCATTGTCTGTTATAGATCATTTAACATAGCCTGCAACTCAGTTTGAAGAGATATTGTAAGTGCACGGCCTAGCCTCCTCCTTCAGGGGTCAGGCAGAGCCCTTGAGGAGCGAGAAGTAGGCCGCCCTGCATGATCTTTCCCTCTGACAGGGACTGTCTTGTTCAGCTTTGTGTCCTGCTTTAAATGCACTCTGATCCTTTAACCCTTCAAAAACTGTTCTCTCAGCAAGTTTCAGGTTTGAATGAGGCCCGGAGAGGACACAGGTCACCGACGCTGGCTGAGGTGAAACAGAGAAAGGAAGAGGTTGTTTTGGTCAGGAAGCTGGGCCCCGGCATCAGCTCAGCGCACTCTGAAACAGTGTGCCAGGGGTGGGCGTCTCTGGGGCTTGGGTTTCCTCAGCCCCGGGGAGGCTCCCAGGATGGGCCAGGATTTCTCATTGACAGAAGTTCTCTCTCGAAAATCCCGACCCTACCTGCTCCAGGTCAACAGACCCCATCTGTCTGCCAGGGGCCTGCAGTGACCAGAGCTGTGCCCCATTGCCGGGGTGCTGGGACACCAGGAATACAGCAAGACTGGTCACGGGTCTTTATTTATTGAGAAAGAATTCACACAAGGTCACATCATACAATCAGTCATTTCCTGCGCTTCATAAAAATGATTGTCATTCACTGTGCTTCACAAAAATTTCTTTTAATGAATAAATAATTTGATGAAATCAAAAATATTTACAATATAAACAAGGGGAAGAGCTTTGGATCTGCGAATCTGATCGTCGAGCTTTGCATTTTTGAACTGACTTCTTCCAAGCTTTTCCCTTGGAAACAATACAAATCTGATAGGAACAACAACTCATACAACATATCTTTGTTCATTATACGTTTATCGGTTAGTCTTGGAAAGGTACATAAGCTTATACTATGCAACATGTTAAAATACAAATATTAACTAAAATAATATATTATCATGATGCCAGGTAGCATTCTCCACAAAACAAAAATGTACACTCAGCCGTAACAATAACAAAGGTTCACGGGCCACAAAATAATACTCCAAAGGTACAAACTCCTTCATAAGAATATAATTGTGCTCTTCAGTTTACCAGATGTCTACACTGCTCTAACAAGCCGACGCCTAGGAGGACAGTATTTGACGACTCTGCTGTGTGTGGTTTTCCGTCAGGCAGCAGCATTGCTGGGAATTGGGCAGTGCAAAGCAGTTTTAGAAACACTTTCTTGGGCTCTTAAAAAGAGCCAATTATGCAAAGCAAAATAAGCATATTGAGAAGTCTTCATCTCATCAACACAAATACCATGGAACGTCTTGGCTTTGTGAGATGAAAGGGTTGGTGTGCAGAGCTGTTTATGCCATCAGCCAGAATTCAAGTATTCCAGAGCCACCTCGTAGCAGAACTTGTACTGATCCTGGAAAGCAGAAGGGCAAAGATGTCAGCTAAGTGATATCCAAAGGCCGGTGCCATTGAAGCAATTATGCCAGATTAGGGTTCTAATTGGAAGAAATCCAACTGAGAAGGATTTGAATCAGCAATGAATCAGAAAATCACGGTTGTGAACCACAAACCTATCTGCTGTCTGGAGACGTTCCCCACAGGGCCTGATGAAAGGCATTTTGACATCTATCTTCACTAGAATTTCTGGAAAGTTCTGCACAACTGGAACACATACAGTGTGTTTGTCCACACATATATGTTTACCCGTACATCAACATCCTGAACACAAAGTATGGGAAAATCAAGAGGTAGGAGGGAAAAAAAAATGAAGTCTGGGGGAAGTAACTGTGATTTGCTCATACAAGGGCATCAACAAATAAATGCATCACTCCTGGCCCAACTATACCCTCGACTTTCAGTCAGCAGGATGCCTTCCATTTTATGAGACTTTATCAAGCACCTCTTAAATACCAAGCACCTTGACCTGGTCCCTGACTTTGAGAAGCCCGTGGTCCAGGGAGGAGGCTAAGACCAGTACCCAATGATAACACATGGCGCGGAGTTGAGCCGGGGCCTGAGAATGGTCCCCTGGTATGGGTGCAGTGGAGTAGAGAGTAGAACTTCCTAGGGAGGACCTGCAAAGAGGGAGCAGGTAACTAACTGCTAACTCCTAATGGGGGTTAAAACTGGCATCCCAGGTAGAGGAACTGGATAAGGAAAGGCCCAGAGGGGAAGTGTTGGATACCCGCTGGGAGCCACCTCTCAGTTGTTAATCAGGCAATAAAGGCATTTTTCTTGAGCACAGCTTTCTCAGATCATGGACTGCGGCCTGAGGAAGACCTACATGAGGTCCTGGCCCAGCTGGGGTCTCAGGTGTTAGGAGAGGGCATTCTGCACCCGTGTTTGTGTGGTGTGCTGCTGGAAGCTCACCTGGGTGTGGCCTCTGAGCCAAGCAGAGGGACACAGCAGTTGAAGATGCTTCTATTTGCCACCTGGCAGCAGCCCAGCAGCTGGGACAGAAGGGCTCAGCATCTAGAAGGCTCTCTTCCCATCTCCGGAAGAGAGAAGCTTTCACAAGGTGTAAGAGTGCACACCACAGTCTCACTACCCAACACAATGGCCACAACCAAGGAAATGGATCTCTTATATTTGGGTTTGCCAGATTAATTAAAACTAAATTTCCATTTTTGGGATATGTGCCTCTTAATTAATTAGTCACTGCAATTTTCTTGTCTTCACCTACATTTTGTTCTCTATATGCCCCACTAGTCCAACCTATGTATTTGAAGACAAGAGCCATACTTTATCCCTTTGTGTGTAATACACCAGTCTTTAGCACAGCACCTGACAGTTGGGGGGGTCAAACGTCGGCTGTAAATGTAAATGATGACAAAATACGGGTTTAGCAAGCATTTCATTCAACCCAGTAAACACTGAAGGCTAGAGACTAGGGAGTTTAAGATGCAGCTTTAGTCCTTCAGGAGTTTACAATCTGGAGGGGAAGACAGGAAGCAAACAGACCATCTCGGCATACTAGAGGGACCACAAGATTCAAACATCAGTAGCAGTGGCACCCACCAGGCTGGCTAAGATAAAAAAAGACAGAGAGTAACAAGCATTGGTGGCGACAAGGAGACACTGGATCCTCATATGCTGCCGGTGGGAGTGTGAAAGGTGCAGCCACCGTGGAAAATCCTCTGGCAGGTCCTCAAAAGGTTAAACGGAAGAGTTACCCCGTGGCCCAGCAATTCCACTCCTAGGTATATGCCCAAGAGAACTGAACATATGTCTACACCAAAGCTTTCTGATTCGTATTTCAGGATTTGATACTTTTATTCTCAAAATATTTAAAAGAAACCATTTGCATTTCAAAATTCTAAAAGGCCGTGTTGTCAGATCACCAGGATGACATATTGGCTATGAAGTGGTCAACCCTGTTCTCCTGTCTCCTTCACGGAGACAGTTAATGTTTTTCATGGAAATCTGAGAGATCCGATTACTGCATAAACCTAATTGCGCAATTTCAGTGCCTACTACAAACCATCCTTTTAACATAGGATCATGCATTTAGAGAGTCATACAGCTGCTGGCCTCCGGGGACAACCCTAAAAGGATTTTGGGCTTCACTGCTAAGGGGCTGCTGTGTTGAAAAATCAGTGAAGCTGCCCTGTCCCAGGCATGACTACAATTTTCAAAATGAATTCGCCATCATCTCATCCCTCCTAAGCAAACTGTCAATCCCAATAGATTCTGTGATGACTGGTTTCTGAATCAGAAAAATAAAGGGAGTGAGAAGGAAGACCATAAATTGTTGCAAGCCCTCCCCCAAGCACCCCAGGAAATGCCTGAAATCCTCCTGTGTTGCAAACTATTACCCTTGATCGCCAGGTACAGGCCTGTCTTCTGCGTTTTCCTCTCTCAACTTGCTTGCTTTTGAGCGGTGTAATTAAGCCACACGAGCTATTCCTGTGCTTCAGGGAGAAAAAAGAACATTTCTGCCCGGGTCCCAAGTTCTCCTGATTTGGGCAACATTAGCTGGCTTTGAGCATGAAAAAGTGACATGAGCAGGAGTTGTTCTTGGGCCGGACCGGAACCAGGGCAGCCAGCTACTCTCCTCCCAAGCCCCCGACCCCACCTTCACTGCAGCCCCACCTCCTGTTCTCCTGAAGACGGAGAAAGTGAACTCTCAAGAGGCACCTACAAGTGAGGTTCTGTTTTAAAGCCCCCACACCCCACCCTGTTCACTCAGTGAGGACATCACGAGGCCACGAGGCCTGCAAGTGACTCTGCGGAGCTCCCTGAAGGGCTCAAGCTGTGCCCGTGTCAGCCCAAGCTGCCTCGTGTCTGAGGAACTTGGGGCCCTGCAGTCCCTCTGGGCACTTCCAAGGCCCCGCGCTGCCTGCCCGAGAAGATTCAGAAAGCAGTCTGCATGGCTCACCTGGGGCAGCACTGCCCTCCCTGACGTACTTGCTTTTTGAACCTAAAACAAGTTTCACAGTTTCACCTGCTGACAGGTCCCACAGTCTGGAAAAACCCTTTTGACTGATGTCCCTGCCCGGAGGGTCAAGTGGTCCCCAGTGTGCCAGTCATCATGGGTGGGGCCGTCTGCTTCGAAGTTCCCAGCACGTTCCCAGCCAAGGAGACCCCTCGATGAGACAGCGATGTGTCTCTGACAACACACAGAATGGGTCATTACTTTCATCTCTGCCTTTAAAAATGTAGGGAGGACGTTCTTCCCTCAGAGGCCCACACACAGTTTGTGCCTGGTTCCCTAGTGAGGCTCATCAGTGTGTAGCCACGGCCTCCCCGGGTTCTAAGAGCAGTGAGGGGCCGCTCAGGACGGGCAGGGGTCTGGGTGCAGGGAAGAAATGTGCTGTCACGCAGCAACTATCTACTGGGTCCTCCTCAGAGCCAGGAGCTCTGCTGGTGCTGAGGGGGTTACCAGCCCCTAACTCAAGGATGGCAGAGTCTGGGGCGGGGGAGGGCACAGGGCTTTCACGAAGATTACTTTCTTCAGAGTGCAGGAAGGCTGACCACGGGAAGACTCGAGGAGAGTGGCTGCTTCTTCAGGTGTGGCAGGGCCAGGCCCAAGGGAAGGGGAGTGCCCCCAAGTGTCTCCCGAGACGGGCCACACTGTGCCTCTCTGACTCCCCGCCTGAGGCCTATGGCCTCCACTCCAACACTTGCGCATACCCACACCTACACCTGCTCCCCCATCCACCCCTACACATGTGTGCCCACACACACGCACACACACATACCCACATACACATACCCAACACCCCACCCCTATTCGTCCACACCCACACCTACACACCCCCACACATCCACTCTTACACATTTATGCACGCACCCCCCACACCCCTACACATGCACACTCCCCCAGATCCACACCCGTACAGACGAGATCGGGCACATACAGGGTGGTATGGCTGTCACCCACACACATACATTCACCCCTCCTCCACCCCCCACCTCCCTCCCCCACCTCCTTTCAAATAGCCTGTATGTTTCACAGTTCACAGGTGACCTCTTGGGGGGGGGCAGTTCATACACACAAGTTAGTAGATTCATTGTGTTGTCCACATGAGAGGAAGGCCCCACACTCCATGCCATTTTGTAGGGAGTGCTTTGCACCGAATATTATTTTAGTATACTGAAGGGCCAAGTGGGGCTGGGTGTGGGTAGCCAGCGCCAAATTATAGATATTGGGAGATATTGGCAGAGGGCTGGGTCTGAGCAGGAGGGATGGAGGGATAGAGGTGGGGTGGGGTGGGGAGGTGGGTTTGGACATGCTCTGCAGCCAGCATGGGGACAGGGATAGGCTGCTCACCCTGGTGAGCCATGGTCTCTCACCTGCAGCCCACCAAACTCACTCGTCTTGGGCTCCATCTGCCATAGTTGGTCTGGGGCATGGCCTGGGCCTTGGCATTTGTGACAGCACCTCAGGTGATTCCAATGGACAGCCCTGGCTGAGAGCCACCTAGACGGGGCACCAAGGTTCTTGACCCTCCTACACATTAGAATCACCTGGGCTGCTTTTAACATCTGGCTGCCGCAGCCAGGCCCCAGATCAACTGAATCATGGTCTCTGGGGTGGGCCCAGGGCTCAGGATTCTTTAAAGCTTTCATTAAAAAAAAAAAAAAAAAAAAAAAAAAAAGGCGCCAATTTATAGAAACGGATTACATGGTGGTTGCCAAAAGCTGGGGGTGAGTGAACGAGGTGACGTTGGTCAAGGGTACAAATTCTCAGTTGTAAGAAGTTTTGGGGATCTAATGTACAGGGCGGTGACTACAGTTAGTGGTACAGTATTGTATATTTGAGAGTTGCAGAGGACAGATCTTAAGCATTCTCCCCACGGACACACATGAGTCAAGTATGTTACCTAAGTGGGGTGATGGATATGTTAACTATCTTGATCTTGGTAACCATCGTACAGTGTATATGTATGTCACATCTCATCATGTTGGCTAGAGTTCCCCCACCTCCCAGGAGATAATATGTTTCTCGAGGAATGATCTGTCCCCCAAAGGTTGTTTCTCTGTTAAAACAGAGCCCCGGGGGGAAAAAATAAAATGGAGCTCTGGAAACACCTAAAGCCCAGTGAGGACAAAAGTGAGAGAGGAGATGTTTGTTGAAGCAGCCCATTTCCCCGAAAACTTCAAAGGAGCTCAGGCACTGGGGACTCCATCTGAATCTAACCAGGCAAGAAGGAGGTAGGAGGGAGCACCCCCTCCCCGCCAGCAACTGAGCACATCCTGTAGGGCCCAGGCCTGGGCCCTCCACACCCTATTCCCTCTGCCTCGCCAGCCAGCCAGCACAGAAGTGCGCTCCAGGACTTTCTGGAACACATTTCATCATTCTAAGATGCAGCTAGTAAGACTCAGTACTCCGTGCTTTTCCGTGTTGGTACAACAGTTTGTGCTTAGGAGAGACTCAGGTCTCAGATGGTCTTTTATGCCCAATGAAATTGTATTGGGTTTTATCACCCTGACCTGAATTAATTAATTCTCTCAGCCAACATACATGTATATGACTGCCTAACCAAAAGAAATGGTACTTGTAAGCAAAAACGAACGACATGGGTGCTTATTTAATTCAGGAAGCTTCTAGCCCACTCAAAAGAGCCCTGTGACATTTTTTTCCTCAGGTCACCAGATTTTACCTATTATTTTGCTAACAGTCATTGTAACAAATTTATCAGACATTCTTCCAGGAAACTGAAAACTTGCCTTATATTTTTCAGCATGGACCTCATCCTAGAACTGGTATTGACCCTCAGAAGTTTGGGCATCCAAAGATCCTATTTTCTCTATTTGAGTAACACCTCATCACAGAAACGCCTAAATTATTATAGAAGAGTGGGCTCCCTGCTGGTCCAAGCACCTACATGTCCATTCAGTTCATGAAGAATCACCTCCATCCTTTAGTCTGCACCACTGATTTGGAAAAAGCCACACTGTATCTGCACATAAAAATTCGTGAGTAATGAAAGCTGCAGCCAGAGCCATTAGCGCAAAGGCCTGGAAGGGTCTATTACTAATGACCTGCTTAATTCAGGCTGTAGTGAGAGGGAAACTATATATATATTTTTTTCATCAAGGTCAGCTTCGCCCAAGTACCATCCAAAGTTTGGAAGCTACACATCTGTCCCTGAATCCTGGAGGTTAAATGCTAATGAAGTCAGAATATTTTAATTTAGGCATTTGCTTCCATCTTCTGCCCACCTTCTTATCTGTCTTAAACTCAGGCCACTTCTGATGGCCCAGCTGCCCTACCTCACCTGCTCCCAGCCCAGAAGACTGAGTTCCATGGTGGTACAACTCTTCAAAACTCATGGGTGGTCCCAGGGAGTGAGATAGTTCTCTGCCTCCGGAGGAGCTGGTTCTATTGAAGCCTGCACATGGGACACGCCAGCCAGCCTTTCAGCCCATCCACACGAATCTGTGCCTCCGTAAAAGGCGCTGGGCATGGGGCCTGGCACATATTCAGCACCATGTGAATACCAGCTCCTAGCTGCCACCTCCTCTTCCTCATCCAACCAGCTCACATGTACCTGCCGGCTGCAGGATGCCCTGTAGACACCCGTGCTCTCAAGACCCACTTTCTCACCTTTGCGTTTTTCAGCAACACTTTCACATACATGGTCTCACGGGATCACTTCAAAAAGCCAACATCATCCTTGGTTTACACGACTCGGGCTCAGGAAAGCTAAGTGTCCGGCCCGAGAAGACTTAAATGGCCAAGTTCATTGTCACTTGACTTGAATTAGTAGCATTGCTGAGATGAGAATTTGGGTTTTCCTGGGGCCTCCCCTAGGGCGGGGACGAGAGAGGGCAGCAGGCATGGTCCTTTCTCCACAGAAGCCAAGGTGCTACCTGCTGATGGTTTTGGGAGTTTGCACCTGGCCAAACAGGCATCCGCTTCCCAAATTCCCCGAGCAGCACCGTGCTTCTTGGAAACATCAAGCAGGACACATGTATCTGGGGGAAGCAGATGCCCTGGGAGAGTGACTTGTGCAGAGGAGGATGTGTCCCAGGAGTGGGTCGGCATCGGTGACTATCATTACCCAGCCTGGGGCACGGCTGGGGTGACTGGGACCGTGGCTACTCCCTCAACATTAGCTCGAATCTCCACTCTTTCTTTAGTCCCTTTCTTATATTTTAAATTTGAAGCCCACTGCCACAGGCCGTGGGCCGGGGCGCGCAGGCTTTCCAGGAGTGGCGTGGGCACCAGCAGTGTCTTCCTCCTTCTCCCCACTCCAGGCCATTCTCCCAGCCTTGGGATCCGTTCCCACCGTTTCCTTCAGATCCTTCTTCCACTAGCAGAGAAGTACAAACACCTAATCTGAAAGCTTCCTCCTTTAAGCTATTCTATGCGCAAGCCGCAGGGGTTGGCATTTTAATAGCTGCACACAAGAAAGAGATCTGAAATACTCTAAGAAAATAACTGCACGTAGTCCTTTGTTTCTCCGCTCCTCCGTCCTCATCTCAGATATGGCCACCAGAATTAAACACAATATTCTGGATGTCAAACTAAAACTCACAGCTTTGGTAAATATTAGGTGATTAAGCTATTTATAAAATCTATAATTTGAAAATCTGGCATTTCGGGTGCTATGATCATTCCCTCCCCGCGAAGACTAAGTGCTTAACCATGTGGAAGGCACTGCCAAGAACGGAAATGAATAAGGATGTTCACTTGTGAGTTTCAAGTCTTTCCACGTTGCCTGTGTGTGGAAATGAAGTCTCCCTGTGAAAAGCCAAGTGAGAGAGGAAGAGGGACAAAAGCCCTTGCAAGCAAAGCGATTCCATTATGATCCTGAAGACGAGTCTCTCCCCCCACCCCCCCCATGAATCAGCATCACCGCCAACTACGTCCCTTAAGCGGGAAAATGCCCCATTCCGCAGGACGGGGGGCGGAGAGCGGGGCTTACCAGGAGGTCCACCATGTTGGGCTTGTTGTTCCTCAGCGTCTTCACCGCGTGGAAGACGTCCACCGTCCTCTGGTGCCGGAGCATCTCACAGACGATGCTGATGGCGCAGAACGTCCCACTACGGCCTCCCCCGTTCCTGTAGGAAGAGAAATCAGACAGTTGCGTTTGCCCTCACACTGCCTGCTCACGTGCCACCTGAGCCCTGGACAACAGGTCACGGTGAGGGCCTCAGAGGCCAGGGGAATGCTGCCCCCGGCCCGATTCTTTCAATTAGAGCAAATGGTGTTAATGAGCCTCAGTGCTGGGCCCGTGGGTCACCTCGTTGGAGGCGACGATCAACTGGCACGTTCTGCTCTCCTAGCTTGGCCTCCGCCCTGGATTATATAATCTGATATAGCATGCTATCAGTTTTTAGTCAAAGGGTCCATTCCGGAAAATTTCCAGTGATCAAACACCTCATCTAGTATCTGCCACCAAAACCAGTGATGAGTGTTGGTTATGTTCCAAGATGGACTTGGCCTTAAAAAAAATCCATTAGTGTTTCATTATTTATCTCTAAAACATAAGGGCTCTTTCTGATAAAACTTTTCATTTTGAGCTAATTTTAGATGTACAGAATCATTGCAAACACAGCATGGTGAGTTCCCTGGCATACCCACCTCCCCGAGGCGAACATCTTATAGTCATAGTAAGTGACCGGAACCAGGAAATTAACACTGGTGCAGTAATAGTGTTAACTAAACTACAGGTCTTAGTCAAATGTCACCAGTCAAATGTCACCAATGTCCTTTTTTTGGTCCAGGATCCAATCCCAGACCCCGCTTTGCACTGACTTGTCCTGGCTCTTTAGTCTCCTCCATCTGGGACAGGTCCTCAGCCTTTCCTTGTTTTTCTTGACCTTGACACTTTTGAAGAGTACTGATCAGTTAATTTGTAGAATACAAAATATAGAATGTAGATGTAGAAAGTGGCCATGGTTTTAATCTATAAGTTCCTCTTTGCTCTTTTTCTCTTAGCAATTTATTTGTTGAAGTAATGGGGTCTTCTTTCCTGGAGAGAGCCCCACATCCTGGGTTGTTCTCATTCATTCCATTTCTGTGACTCATTTAGCATGTTTCTCTCTAATCCTTATTTCCTATATATTGGGAGTTAGCTCCACAGCTTCATAAGAATTACATGTTTTTAAAGACAAGGATACCTTACAAGTATACTTTCATTAGGAAGCCGGCACAAAATATCAAGTTGTCCCTTGTTTTGTGATTTTAAGATTGATCATTGTGTCAGAATGCCAGCTTGATCAGTTTATTATTAAGCCCCAAATCAGTTTTTTAAATAAAGCATAATGGAACTACAATTAAGCTCACAAATGGTAAGTATATATCTCAGTTAATTTCCAAATGCATGTGCCACATAACCACCATTCAGATCACGATGCAGACCATGATGAGCCCCCCCTAGGCCTCCCTCAGACTTCTTCCTCATCAATACCATCAGTAACTCAAAGATGAGCTCTGTTTTCATTTTTAGCGTCATAAATTTCTTTGGTCTGTTTTTGAATTTTGTATAAATGGAATCATTTGGTACATACTCTTTTGCATCTGGCTTATTTCACTTAATATTATCTGTGTGAGAATCATCCATCTTGTATCTATGGTTTGTTCTTTTTTTTTTTTTTTAAGATTTTATTTGACAGAGAGAAAGACAGCCAGAGAGGGAACATAAGCAGGGGGAGTGGGAGAGGGAGAAGCAGGCTTCCCGCGGAGCAGGGAGCCTGATGCGGGGCTTGATCCCAGGCCCCTAGGATCATGACCTGAGCCGAAGGCAGACACCTAACGACTGAGCCACCCCGGCGCCCCTATGGTTTGTTCTTTTATATTGCTCACAATAATCCCATTGACTGGATATACTACTGTAAAATTTATCTATCTACCAGCTGAGGAATATTTGGGCTGTTTCTAGTTTTCAGTGTTATGAGTAAACCTGCTATAAAAATGTCTCCTGGTGCATATAGGACTCACTTCTGTAGTCATGTACCTGGGAGAGGAAGAGCTCAGAGAATATATTTATATTTAGCATTTGTTGTTGTTGTCAGACAGACCCTGTCTGTCTGTGGCAGTACCATATTTACTTCCTGTCAGCAGGTACGGGAGTTCCAGTTACTCTGCAGCTTCACCAACACTTGGTATTTTCATTTATTTGTTTGTCTTTTAAATTTCACCCATTCTGGTGAGTGTGTAGGGGGCATCTGATCCTGGTTTTAGTGTGTATTATCCTGAAAATGAATAATGCTGAGTACCTTTTCTGCGTTTATGGGCCACGTACATCTTCTTTGTTTAAAAAATGAAGTTCTTGTCAAGTCTATTGCTCAAACAACTGGGTCGATCTTTTCTTGTTGGCTTGCAGTAGTTAGGCATTCTGGCCATTGAGTCCTTTGTCAAATGCACGTATCACAAAATTCTTTCCCCATTCTGTGTCTTGCTCTTTCACTCTCCTTCATGTCTTTTGATGAACAGAAGTGCTTAACTCTAATGAAATCCTATTTTTCAATATTTTCTTTTGTGGCTAGCGTTCTGTGTCTTGGGTGACATCATCTTTGGTTACCTCATGGTCATGAAGGTTTTCTCCTGGAGGCTTCATTGTCTTCCTTTTCACATTTGGGCCCATGATCCATCTGGAAATGATTTCTGTATGCAGCATGAGGAGGGAGACCAGGTGGGCGGGCTGTCTTTTCCTGCTGCCCGCCCTGCAGGAGGTGTGTTGCTATGGGGCCTTTGTTGTAAATCAGGTGAACTTGAGGTGTGGCTCCATTTCTGGATTTTCTCTTCTGCTCCATTAGCCTACTTTCTGTCTTCGCACTGATACCACACTGCTTTCCCCCCACCAGCTTTTCACCTGATGCTTTCAGCAGCTGTTGATTAACATTGTCTACATCCATTATCCTCATCAAGGGTTGCAAAATGGTGATCTCTTACTTCTATCCACTTCTTCTGGTTTTATGAGCTGGAAGACGTATAAAGAAAAAAAAACCCTATTTGCTCACCGTGAATGTACGTTTGGCTCAAGGAACCATTCCATTTACAGAACCTGGAGGCCTGTCTCTGGCAGGGACTGCTCCGCCACAACCATTAGGTGGCACTATGCTATGCTGAATATAATGTTCTTACCTCAGAAATGAACAGCAGAGAGCTTCTGTGGTTCCATGCATTCTTTCCTGGCCTATGTTGGAGGATACGAATTCAACCTAACTTTGTTTCTCACAACTAGAAAATCTTCAATTTAGACTTATATTTATAAATTTAGATTTATGTTTATTTTAGATTATATATATATATTTATAAATCTAAACAATAAACACTCTTACCAGACACAGGTCTCATGCCCACCCTGATGCCAAGAGAGCAAGAGGCAGCCCCATGGGAACCATGGGGACTTCAGAATTGGGGAAAATGTTTCCCAAGGAAAGATCAAGTTTCTTGTACCAGAAGAGGGGTGGGGTGCTGGGCTGGCAAGAGGGCAGAAACAACGGATGCACACCACTGTCCACTCTAGAGAACAGCCCACTGTAGACATCACATGGAATGGTAATGTAATGGCTTAGTTCTGGGGTCACAGCTGGGTCTTGGGAGAGTATAGTTGTGGTTGTCTATGAGGTACGGTGATTTAAGTGGTCTCTGTATCTTCCCCTCAGGCCTGTCCTGGTGCCTCAACTTCCCCCAGTGTGACTCAGTCCTTTGGGTTACAGCACTGGCCCTTGTTAGGAAGCTACCAATGAAAGGGGGGGGGGCACATGCATGCATCACATTCCTAGTTCCAGATGCTGGCAGACTCCAAACACAGAAATGGGTATTTGCAGAGTGTTTTTAGTTTTTTTCAAAAGACCTACCAGATACAGTACAAACCCTAACTAAAATGTCAATTTCCCTTGCTGGGACTCTATCAGCTCACACTGGTGACCCACCCCTCCGCCCCGGTTGTATTCTGATCAGAAGTGATATTGGCACTTAAGAGAAATAAAAATGGGGATGTGCACTGCTAATCTTCTTTGACACTTTCTTGGTAGAGATGTTTTTAATGAACTGGGTCTCTGAGAAGGAAGGGACGAGTAGTAAATGCTGAGGACAAAGGACTGGGGCCTCTGGTTGAGGCTAAGTGTGAATGGGTTCCTAAGACTCTTTTCAAGAGAATGTCAGTTTCTGTAGGACGAGACACTGCCACCTTTTGACTCCTGGGAGGCAGAGCAGAGTTCTAGGGTATCACAGACCCTCCTGGGCCCCTGGGTGGGTGGCATCGCGTGAGGCATGGGCACCAAGGGGAGAAATCCAGGTCCTTAGGCAAGCTTATCATTTTAACTAGGGTTGGTCTGCCCAGAGTTAAACCTTATTTTCCCTTCAACTTGGGAGAGATCTCACTGTGTGCTAATGAAACTCCACTGAAAAGAGACATAAGCTTATACTTGAAGTTCCACAAGTTCTCTAAACATCTTCCCTAACTGTCATGACTTTCTAATTGCTTGCTCCATTAAGCCAATCCCAGCTGGCTGATTAGCTACATATCATCACCAATGAGCAAATGCAGGTGAAAATGCTCTGAAAAGTGTGGCTGTCTCTATTCAGGGGCTCTCAGCCTTAGCCACACATTGAAATAATCTAGGAGTTTGAAAAAACAACGATGTCTGGGGCCCATCCTCAGGGATTTTGATTTAATTGCTTTGGGTGTGGCCTGGGCATGGTTTTTGTTTTTTGTTGTTGTTGCTTTAAAAATCTCCCCAAATGACCCTCAATGTGCAGCCACAATTGGGAATCATTGCTCTGTAGCAGAGGTTTTCCCATTTGAGCGCCTTCTAGATCTTCTGGCCTACAGACCACACTTCGGAGATACTGGTTCTAACCAAATCTTCCCTATACATGTACTTTCCCAGGCAAAAACCGACACAAACAAACACAATTCTCTTAAAAGACAATTCCTTTGAAAGACAGTTCCTTTGAAACTTCTAACATGATTTCCTATAGGATCACCAACTAGTGTGATGGTAAAGATGCTATCACCAGCTTTGCCAAACCAGGAGAGGGTCCTGATTTGCAGCATTTGCTGATGTGGGTGATGTAAATGCTTCCACTGGGGATGACTTGGAGTTACCAATGGTTTAAGAACCAGCTCAGAAAATTCCCCTAAACTTAACCCTTGGCTCTCAGGAGCTGGTAGGAGCCCAATGAACCCACTCAGGTGTTTTTTTTTTGGGGGTGGGGGGAAGGACAATCACAAGGTCAGGGCTTATTTATATAGCAGTGATACCCCATCCGAATGCAAAATGTGCATATCTTGTTTTCTGCAAAGCAAACCAAATCCTTAACGAGGAGACAGATCATCTGCATTCACCCAGACCACTGATTTCATCTGCATTCACCCAGACCACTGATTTCGTCTCCATTCATAGAGAGACAAGGGGTAGTAAACCAGGGGGGACAGCAGAGCGTTGGCCTGGCCCTTCTGAGGTGCAGAGCTCCCCTTAGCACTTACAAGCAGTGCACAACTGTGCGGCCTTCACCACCGTTGTATTCTTCCTGCCACTTATCCACTTGGCGAATAAGCTTCAAGAAGGAGCGCTTGGATACCGGTGTGTCCCTGTACATGGGCCAGCCCAGGAACTGGAATTGCTGCACCATCCGATATCCATCTTGGGGCTAGAAGGAATCAGGCAACAATCAGGGAGTGGAAAGAAAACAGGCACTGTTTACTTGTGGAATACCAGCAGGCTGAGTCCACCTGCTTGGACTTCTCAGCAGAGTAGTACATTACTAAAAAAGAGGCCTGCCTATAAATACCGAAGGAAGCTTCCACTGGCCTGAAGACTTACGAGTTTTAATCCGGAGCTGTTATTAAAAAAACCAGGGGTTTTAAATGACAGGCCAGACAAATAAAAGTGAAGCAGAATGCTTACAGTTTTGCAAAAGCCAAGTGACAAATAACACACAACGTGAGCACTGACCACGTTGTGCAGTAAGGGGTAAAACGGGTTTCCTTTAATTGCAGGAATTTAAGGGTAAGAAATAAATTATAATCCAGAGACGTTTGTGAGCTCAGGTTACATGGCGTTTGTTGTGAGCACAACATGGGTTTGCATGTGGGAATCTTGCTAAGATGTCAGTGGTCAATTAATCTTTACCTACGATTGGAATTGAAGTATTCAAAGAAAGTGTTAGAAAAGTGGCAACAGTTTTAATCTGGCTGCAGCTAAATCACTTGGATCAAGTTTCCCGTGGCCTTTGGCACCTTTGACGTGGGTGATCGCTCTTACTCTCTGACACTTTCTTCCCCAGCTGTTCCTTTTCCACTCTCTGCCCTCTGTCTGGGCCTCCCTTTCTCCCAGACCTCTTGCTGATGGAAGCCCAGGCTCAGTGCTCGGGCCCCCTCTCTCTCTGACCTGATGAGCTCACTCAGTCTCATGGCTTTCAAGACTCCAGTAAGTCATCAGTTTACATCTCCAGGGTGGGCCTCTTCTGAGTTCCCCCTCCATAGATCCAGGCCTACTTGATATGTCCGCTTAGGTTTTTAACAGTCATCTCAAACCCAGCCCGTTTCCTGGCCTTCTCTCCAATGCATGCCCTCAACCCCAAACAGTTCCATTATACCCACAGCCTTCCCTAACTCGATTAATGTCAATTCCATTGGTCCATTTCTCAGGACCTGCATCTTGAGACCCACCCCCTACTCCCTGGGTTCTAGCCTATTCCCAAATCCTGTTGGCTCTGTCATAAGAATATAACAGCGTCTCTGCCTCATGTACCTCCAACTGCTGCCACTGCATCCTCCTGTTGTCACTTCTCACTTGGATTATAATGGCCTCCTGACTGATCTGTTCTCAACCCAGAAGGTACAGTGCCCCTTTTTAATCATGTGATTCTTCTCTACTCAACCCTGTATCTGCTTCTCATTTCCTTTATAGCAAAAGCCCAAATCCTGGCAGTGGCCTGGAGGTCCTACACAGTCTCTGTCCCCTAACCCCCCAAACCTTGGCCACTTTCCCTTTAGGTAGACAACTCTATTAGCTACTCTCACCTTCACTTACTGTGCTCTAGCCACATCAGCCTTCTCACTGTTTCTGGACCTCACCAGAGAAGGCCCTACCTCAGGGCCTTTGTATTGACCATTGTTTCTGCCGGCAAAGCTGTCTCCATAGAGCGCTGCATGGCTGCTCCCTCACTTCGATTGGGTCTTTGCTCACACGGACATCTAGTTAAGACAGGGACTTGTTCTCCCTTCTCTTCATGGTCTTAGTGCTTTTGACCTCCCCACTTTTTTCCTTAAAGCATTTATTGCTTCTAACATACTCTATCTATTATAATATCTGTTATATCTATTATTCATTGTCTGTTTTCTCCCATTAGAATGTGAGCTCCATGAGGTCAGGGAGCTTTGTTTTGTTCACAAACACCCAGAATGTATTCCAAACTTCTAACCGGTAGGGACTGACACAGAGCGGGCACTCTAGATGTTCGGTGAATGAGAAAATAATGAAACCAGAACATAAGTGACATTGGCTGTGATTCTTACTCTGGCTGCATTATAAATACGGAATATCCTGCTGATGATGTCTTCTTCTAAGTCAGCAGAAACAAATTCCACTTGGATGGGGCCATGTCTGTGAACTCCGTTCTCTGGCCAGTACTGCGGACACAACTGAATTCAAAACACAGAAACGTGAGGTTAATCATAGGAATAAATTGACTCCTGGGCACCTGGATGGCTCAGTCGTTAAGCGTCTGCCTTCGGCTGAGGTCATGATCCCAGGGTCCTGGGATCCAGCCCCACCATCGGGCTCCCTGCTCCGCAGGAAGCCTGCTTCTCCCTCTCCCACTCCCCCCTGCTTGTGTTCCCTCTCTCACTGTGTCTCTCTCTGTCAAATAAATAAAATCTTAAAAAAAAAAAGAAATAAATTGACTCCTAACGGTTTGGATGAGGTCACTATTGACATTCAGTAAGTCTTAATACTTCCTTGATTCACTTCATTTTCTTTCCTCTCTCTCTTTTCCTCCCAGCAAGTAGGCTTAAGGACTTTCTTGTTGGCTGATTCCTCAGCTCCACCTGTCTTTCTAGTACTTTTTTCTTCATTTCCTCAGAAAGCATCTTTAAGCCACGAGCCATTCTGCTTTCCAAGGAGGCCATGTGGATGCTGTTCAATGCATCCCTTTGTAAGATCCCTTCTGCATGCCTTTATCTGGCCCTGGGGAGATGCCACTGGCTGCCATTACAAGAGCTAAGATACCTGAGGATGGTGCACGTACCTACTGATACCCAAATCTCCATCCTCCCCCACGTGGGCTTGCTTTGTAATTTGTAATCACTTTTGGGAATAGGGCCATTCAGTGACAAGATACTGGTAACAGTGTTGGGTTGCATTTTCATGATCTGGTCCAAATCCTCCCAGCTGAGATCTAGGAAACCTGATGTAATAAGAGTAAATGCTTTGCTGTTTTGCCTGGAGGCAGTTTTAATTAAAATCACAATTTCAAGTGCCAAGTATTTTTGATACCGGGTAACCAGAACTTTGTGTGAACGTGATGCTGGAAAGGGTGGCTTATGAAAGAGGCACCTGTGTTTGCTACCACCCCACAGAAATACTAAACTTGCAGATAGGTGGGGAGAACCCCCAGGACTTTTCCTTCTCACAGACTTTTCCTAAAGCCCTGAGATGCTAATAGGGCTTTAAGGTCTGAAATTAAACTTCTTTTGGGACTTGGTATCCAATGATGTTTTTGGGAGTAGAGTTTAATTTTTATCTTTCTGATTTACCCAAGGGACAAATGGCTTGTGGGGGGCCAAGAGGGAATTACTTCATTATCTTATAACTGGTTTCTGTTGGGCCAAGAGCAGATGAAAAACCTATCTCATTTTAAGCAGAATGATGTACCACAAAAGGCGAATCCACCTGTCGAATTTCCTTTTTTTATGACTTTTATTTTCCAAAGTATCTAAAATCTTACCGTCAAAGGTTGTAAAGGCTGATTTATATCCAAGATTGCAAGATAGTTTTCAGCCAACAGCGGGTCAACTGAAATGGCAATCTCTATTACACAGAAGTTGAAGGTTTGAACTTTACGATCAAGAATGAGGGTGGAATAACTAAGGGTACTTTTTATGTTAGCTAAGTCTATAGTATTTTAAAAAATTACATTTATTTATTTTAAAATAATGCTTCCATAAAAATTTCCCTTCCTTACCAGCACTTTCTGGTGACAAGTTCTAAGACTGCCTTGTCAAATGACAGCATGCTGATGTTTATTTTTTCTTGATACCCAAGTGTACCCACTGTGAAAATTAACAGGCATTATGACGGGAAGTCGAGATGGTAAGCCAAGTCCTAACATGCACATTTGAACTGTTCTGCCCACTTCCCTCTACACTGAGCTAGTTGTGCTTTCTGCTTGCTTTCTCAGTTCAAGCCCTGATTAAAGCTCGTCACTTACACCAGAGAAATATGAATGGCCTGGGCCAGCACGTGGTTCTTGGCACACTACATTCTGCACTCAGCCCAAGTAAGCTGTGTAGAAAATGGCTTCAATGGTGCATAACACGTCCATGAACCAGATCTATAAATACTTAAAATAGTTGAGTGCTGTTCTTGTACAACTGCAGAGACTTTAAGTTCAAATGCTCAGTTTAGTGTTCTCTAAATGATCGTGTCCCAGGAGCCTCTTTCTGTCACTCTGAAAATCAGCTCTGTCTGCTGAGTGGAATCGGACTCTTTGTCTCTCCTACCATGGTCGGCCAAGGCTTGGTTTGAATCCAGACAGTTCGGGTTTAGGATGCAGCTTTAGAATTCCAATACTGTTGTTCAAAAAGAACAAAATCACTAATGTCTGATCCACTGATATGAAAAAGGCAGTATATCACTACATTCCAGGATTCACATTAAGGGAAAGGGAATGATTCCGAAGAGGGAATTGTCCTCTAATGGTCTGTGGCTCAAGAATCTTGAATTAGTGAAATTTAACCCATGGCACTGTGAGTCAGAAAATCAGGATCCCTGGTGCTATTTTGAGTTGGGCCTTTGAAGTTCCCTGAACTGTGGTGTCTGCTTGTCTTTAAAAATGGCTGCAATCTCTCTTTCGGAGGGAATCAGTGCGGAAGACTTCTAAAATATTTAAGCTTCTTAAGCAAAAAGGACTAGATGAGGACACGGGTTATCATTATTATCTCATTCACTAGCTTTCAGGCTAGAGCCTTAACAATATTATGTAGGATCTCAAACATAATTAAAAACATTACAGAACTGAAGTGAATGTCCATGGAATTTATGGCAGATTGATGACAATAAAATGGATTTTAGGAAGGAAAAATCTTGTCCAGGCTGGATGCTGAAACACTTCAGACCCCCTTTTTTTCTTTTTAAAACTTGTCTCTACCAGATAGAAAATTAATTCAGTTTCAGAACAAGTTTATTCTTAAAACACAAGAAGTCCACAGTTCCCATAATGCCCTCTTGTCATGGCGGTTAAGCATGCAGCCAGCGTCGCCATCCCCTAATGCAATAAATTCAGCTCCTAAAGGGCCACTGTGCCAATGCCTGTCGACAAGTCCCTTTAGGGGAATGTTTCTAACCCCGTTACTAGTACCCAAGTCATCACAGCCCTATTCTTTCTCTTTTTATGTGTAAGGGCAGCAGCTGGGGGAAAGCCCCATTTATCATTCTGAGCTTGTCTTGTGTTCAAGTCCCGGTTTCATTTCTTTTTACTATCTTTACCAAAGAGTTGACAAAAGTAATCGTTGTCCCTTAAAATCACTTGCCGGTCTCCACTGTCACCCCAGCATGACCCTCTCCACCTGCAGGCTCCAGGTGAGCCGTGCTGGTTGGGCGAGGGGTTGCGTCAGGGGCTGCTCTGCTTTCTTCGGGGCTCCCTGGTTTGCTGGCTCTGTTTGGTGTAGGCGGTGCGACACCCTCATCCCACAGCTCTGACTCTACCCATTACCCTGTATCTCCCTTTAGTTTGTATTTCCATCCTTTGGGAACAGCCAATTTCTGACCCTGTCTTGCCTGTCACTTCCATCAGGTATGATGTCCATCCGTCTTTTTGGTTTCAGATTACTTTCGCCCCCCACCCCTAATTCCATCTGCTTTTTACATTTGCATTTCAACTCCGGCTCCCACTCATCACCTGGCGTTTGTGACCTGGCACAGGGGCCTGCACTTCTTGATGTGCAAGCGGAACAAACCCAGAGTTGACCCTGGGCACGAGTCTCACCTGGGCAGGATCCACATCATTTAGCATAACCACAGATGTGCAGTGATAATCCAGGACCAGTCTCCAGAAATCTTTCACTGTGTTTGGCAAAGGATGCTGGGTGACTATAAAAGCCGAAGGCTGTTTATAGCTCTGCAAACACAAACAAGAAAGATCCAGATATACCCAGGGAAATGGAAAGGGAGGAAGCTTCAGTTATCTTGTACACATGGAAATCTGTGACACGGAACTCTGGGCACATTTAACTGCTGAATCCCAGCACTCCTGTCAACACCAAAACAGACTAAATATAGACTTATCTGCAGAATAATAATGATAAAGTCTTCTCACTTTGACACCCAGAAAACTTAATAAGTAGCTCTTACAAATTTTTTGATATATCTGCTAGAAAGGCAACATCAGCCTTACACGTAAGCATTTTAATGGAGAAAATGTAACTTTACAAAGTATGTACAATGAAAATACTTCTGCTTTTCCTAAAATTTGTTCGAGGGTCACTTCTATGGGTGACAGTGTTACTCATTCCTGCCACAGAAGGATACACATGCTTTTTACAGCTCTGGAGAACTTCAAGTAAATTTAGGCACCTTTTTACTGATACCACACCAACAGAATTCACGTTTCCATATTAGCCCTGAAAATATCCATTTACTTTTCCCATCAATCGAACAAGCAAACGTTCAGTTAGAAGTAAACAGACTGACACGAAGTAATGAGTTGTGTGCTATCTGTCCCGACAGACCATTTTTCCCCCCATGTTAATTACTGCCTAAATGAGGACAGGGGATGAAAATAATGCTGCGAACCATATTATCCCACTTCTCTGCTTTAGTGACTTAATAGCTGTTCTCGCTCACTGGCCAGCGCGTTGAAAATTTCAGCGCTCACAGAGTACCCGGGACATGTTTCATTTATCAATACTTTCCGACTGGTGGTCTCCGGGAGACCGAGATCGTCGGCCTGGACGCAGAAATGTACGTGGAATCGGAAATGCGCTTTGTGGGGACGATGGTTTGCGTCTTAAGAAAAGGAACAGACAAGGGCCGGGGAGCGGAAGGAGAAGCCCCATCTTCCCGGCTGCGGCCCACGAGGAAGGTCTTCCCGGTTCCTCCAGGGCAGGGCGAGCGGGCGGACTTACGTCCATGAGGGCGGCGTTGATGTAGTTGCTACTCTCCCCGTCGATGGTGATGAGGAAGGGCAGGCAGCGGTCCGGCGGCAGGACGTCCATGCAGCGGTTCTTCTCGTGGTTCCGGGGCAGCAGCGCAATGCTGCAGTCTTCCACGCGCAGGGTGGGCGTCACCATGTTCAGGGTCTACAGGACAAGACGCAGACACGCGGGCGAGAGCACGCTGCGCGCCGCCCCGTCTCACCTTCACGCTTGGGCAGCTCTGAGTGTCCTCAGCCGACGACCGGGTGCTCCCCGCCCCCACCTCCGCCTGCTCCCCCTCCCTACCCGGTGCCCTTTTCTCCTCCGTGGATTTCGTCCACAGACGGTGCCCATCAGATATAAGGGCCACCTTGGATCTGGAGGATTGGATTACGTGCCATCTGGTCTGACGAGGGCTGGACATCCGGGTGCGTGGGAGGAAGAGGTTGGCTACAGTATGACGTAGAGTCAGGTACACTTAGACCCACCGCCCAGCTAGTACGGTGAGGGCACCTTGCTTGGTCTGGCTGCGCCCATGTTACACTGTAGGACTGCCTGGTGTCTACCTGCAAGGGGCCTTAGGGGCTCTGCTAGACCAGCTGTTCTCAACCAGGTCCCTTTGCTCCCAAGGGCCCTGGCAATATCTGCACACAGTTTTGACTGTCACTGCTAGTGTGGCGGAGGTCTCCTGGCATCCAGGAAGTAGAAGCCAGGGGGTGCTGCTAAACATCCTACAGGACAGCATCCACAGCCAAGAGTTATCCAGCCCAAAATGTCGGTAATGCTGAGGTTGACAAGCTCTGTGTTGCCTCAGGGGTTCCAGAGCTGACTTCGAGAGACTTCTGAAGAAGCAAAGCCACAGCCAGCTCCCTCTCCCTCTCGCATGACTTACCCGGAACTCCTCTTTAATCTGGCTGGAGTTAGTCTGTGGATCCAGTTTGTTCATGTCATAATACAGAGACCTAACTTGGGAAGCAGGGACCGAGGTGTCACCACAAAGACAGGCTTCCAGGATGGCATCATGGATAAACACATACTGCTCCTGGAGAAGCAGAGGGGACGAGTTAGTGATAGAGAAACGAGGTGCACTGGGAGAACGAGAGAAGGGAAGACAGCCCCCTGCAGACAAGATAATGGGACAGTGGCCCGTCATGGACAATCCATTCTCGCCACAGCGAAACCAGGTGTAAGGACCTGACCGCTGGGAGGTGGGGATCCCGCTACCGGTAGTGCTGATGCCCCCCCGTGGGATGGCTGGCACGTCTCCTGACTGGCCGCAGGTGGCGCACGACAGGAGGAAGAGACACAGGCTCAACGCAGAGAAGCTTGACACAGATAGATGAAAACCACTCAGACACTGATAAATCCCAGCGCAAGCACTGTCATCTACATAGCTGCGGCTTAACTACCTCTGTAATTCTGAGCCCACGAGTTTGGGACTCAATATTCCAGGTGAGGAGAGGAGCACAATCTCATCTCTCTGTCCTGAAAAGAGGCATTTGCTAACCAAGTCAACAGTGCAGAGAACGTCCAGGGAAACTTGACATCCCTATGAAAATAAATATTTCCGAGCACTTAGAACTGCTTCTTTTGAAACATTAATGTGGAAAGAAGGCCCAAAAGTCCTTCTGTGTCCAGAGAAGAGCTCTTATATGTAAGCACTAGTCCGCAGCTTACAAAAGGGCCCTCTCATTCTAAAATGGCACAGATTTTCACTACAATCAATCAGTGAAGTTTTACCATATTTATTATTGATCTTTAATTACATGAGATGCAAAAAGAGTCTCATTACTTTTTACTTTAATTTCTACAAATTATGAGGGCTCTTAATTCTCAAAAACAGCCCAGTCCTAGTAACACCTCAGACACAGAGCAAGTGGGAAAGGGGATGTGGCAACATTTGACTGGCTGTAAAATACATTAAAAAATACATTACTATCATTATCATCTTTAAAGCAAAGAATCCCTACTCTAGAGAAAAAAGAAGATGAAAGCATTTAGAATTTCTGCTATTTTTATTTAGGTTATTTGAAAATGGAATTAGGTTTTTGTAAACTTGAAACTAGTGGCTTTTGTAAACTTGAATGCAAAATCTAAATGGAAGGGATTCTTATTTATTCTTCATTCTGCTTTTTTTTTTTTTAAGATTTTATTTATTTATTTCAGAGAGAGAGAGCACGTGTGCCTGAGCATGAGTGGGGGGGAGGGGCAGAGGAAGAGGAAGCAGATTCCCCACCGAGCAGGGAACCTGACCCAAGGGGGGCTTGATCCCAGGACCTTGAGGTTATGACCTGAGCCGAAGGCAGATGCTTAACCAACTGAGCCACCCAGGTGCCCCTTCATTCTGCTTTATGAATCATTTTTTTCCTAGGTGGTGGGTATAATGCCTACTTAAAACAAGCAAACATTAAGTAAAAATATGAAGTTCCTTGGGGCAGGATGTAATTTTTTTTCCCTCAAACACTTAAATTCCTGACACATTTTGAATTCTAATTTATAGAAGTACTAGTCAGTATGGAGTATTTATACAAAATGCGCAAATTCCCATGATGCCAAGCCAGTGGGCAGAATTTGGAATAAAGTGTACAGAGATTAGCCTTAAGCCACTTGGCAAACACCTGGCTATTCTCAGGAGTCGTCTTGTTCTGGTTACTAGCTAGTTTAAAAGACATAAAAAAAAAAAATAGTACTGAATCCCTGGAAGCTTAATATAGAGACTCTACTGGGGCCCTTGATACAGAAGCATGGGCAAATTTAGGCTCCTGGCTACAGATTCCATTACCTGGGAGACTCCTGGTCTTTTTTGTTTATGAAAGGAGAAGAAAAAGAAGGAAGGGAGGGAAGGTGGGAGGAAGAAGGAAAGAGAGATGCCAGGTTTATCACTTTTTCTTCTGGGGAGTTTTGAAGACAGAATTGTCAGTGTTTCTTCCCCACTTGGCTGTGGGATATGGGGCGCGGGGGTATGGGGGACCAAGACCGAGGATGGGCGGAGAGCAGCAGTACCTCTGTCTGCACCATGTTCACCCTCCGTGACCGCAGCTCCCGCACGCAGTTATAGATGTCAACCACGCCTTCCCTTTCTGCCATGTCCAACATGATATCGATCACGATGAAACAGCCGGTCCTCCCTGCACCAGCACTGGGTGGAAAGAGGGCCCTGTCAGCTGCGGAAAAAGGACCCCTGTGCTTCTCCTTCTTTTACATCTTTGCTATGGTGAGAGTCATACCGCATAAAAGGAACCATTTTGAAGTGTACAGCTCAGTGGCATTTAGGACCTTCACAATGTTGTGCAACCATCACCTCTATCGAGTTCCAAAACACTGTCATCACCCCAAAGGAGCTCCCCTGGACCCCCTGCCCACTGAGAGGCTTCGTTTGAGAGGCTCCAGGCGCTCTGCTTACCTGCAGTGCACCACCAACGGGCCTGCGTTGGGCGGGCTCTTGGATTTGACCTGCCGGACGAACCCCAGCAGCCCTGTGGCATGATAGGGTACCCCGTGATCCGGCCAGCCAGTGAAGTGAAACTGTCTGATCTCGCGGATTTCGTGAACACCTCTCTGCCATCGGTTGGTCAGCAGGTCAAGGAAGAGAACAAAGGAAAATAAATGATAGCAACCAGGAGAACGTCAAGTACCCCTAAGCAGTCAGTAAGCCTAGGGCTAGGAAGCTATGCATTGCTGGGAAGAAGGTCATTCTTAGATTTAACACACACTTGGGAAGCCTTATTCCAGGTAGGAAGATGTTGGTGGGGGTGCAAGGGAGGTGATGTTTGGGGAAAATGCTAATTTGCAGGTGCAACTGCAGCAAATGCATCTCTGATTCCTCGAAATTCCTTTCCACAAAGCAGGCTCTATTAACAGTTTGTGTGTCACTTAGAGCCTGTGCTGTGAAGTGCAAGTCCACAGAGAGAGAGGCACAGAACAGGGACCTGAAGTAATTCAAAGGTGTTTGTGGGCTTGAGACCAGCTACTGAAATGCAGGAGCCTAGTTTAGCTCTTTTGTATCCTGGTACCTTTTTGTACCAGGTACTCGAGCAGAGCGCATGCTGTGGGTGCAGAGAACGTCCCTGGAAGAATGAATGAGGATCACTTTCCAACTAGATAGGCCAGAGAAGGAATTTTCATTTGCA
The DNA here is from genome assembly GCF_037043125.1 of Eumetopias jubatus. Taxonomy (NCBI): domain Eukaryota; kingdom Metazoa; phylum Chordata; class Mammalia; order Carnivora; family Otariidae; genus Eumetopias; species Eumetopias jubatus. The sequence continues at coordinate 58,339,340 of NW_028274822.1, read as the reverse complement.
CCTCGAGTTTGTTAGGCTTCTCTAATTTGGGTAAACATTTACTCCATTCACCCAATCACCAACCATCAGAGTGAATGCAATGCTTTAGGCATGACTCCAGATGCTAGGGTCACAGAGGTATGAAGACAGTGTTTCCTGTCTTCAAGTGGCCATAATGGTCGGCCTCTGGCAAATAGCCAGGGCCGCAAATGTATCATGTATAAATGTATACCATGGAAATCAAGAGGCATTTTTCCTGGAATTCTATGTTAGATCAGTAACATGCCTCCCTCCTAAACTGAATGGAAGACAGAAGGAAAAAGACTTTTGAAGAATTTTTTTTTTTAAATTTACTCTTGTTTTGAAAATAGTTGATTTATAGCCATCAATTTTTTTTTTCTAACTATGAACCTATGTGTTAAGGCTGTGTTGTAAAACAGAAAGCTGTTTTGAAGAAAACATTACTTCCAGAATCAAGGCTGGTTTGTAAACCTGGGATCAAATTTGACTTTCTCCTTTGTCTTATTTGGTGACCACTTACTGAATACCACCTCTGTGTTGGGCCCTGAGTTTGGTTTTATTTTATCTTAATGTTAAATACCCACTAACCTTGTCACATTCACCATTGGTCATTGTTCATACAAACTTAGTAAGCAAAGAAGAAATTCAGAATTTTTTTAAAGAAACTCAGAATTTTAATGTGCCTAGAAAGACTAGAAAATGCACACAATTACAGATTTTAAGGTAAGACTTGTATGCTGTCAAGGTGTTAATATGTTTTAGTTTAATAACCCACAAATGCTGAAGCTTTATTTCTCTTTGAAATTCATGCTATTCTTTAATGGAGTTTAAGCATTAAGGAATTAAACCATCAGGGATTCAGATATGACAAACCACACTGTCGTCTAGTCTACTAAATATGTTCTGTGACTCCAGAGTAATTCTACTCGGTGGTTAGGAGCCCACATCTCTTATCACTTAAACCATGTTAACATCTTGGCCAGGCCCAAAGTCTCCACCAGAAGACAAATGGTTGAGCCTGTATCACCCTACAGCCCACTAGAGAGCCCCCCTGAGCTTTACATATGATGACTGGGGCAGGGGTGGCTCCATGAAGTGGGAAAGCCTATAATAAATATTTATTTATTCCCAAGAGGACCAAAGGGTATTTGTTTCTCCCATATACTGTTGTTGCTTTTTTTTTTTAATTTTATTTTTTTGAGATCTTTGCTTCCTAGCTTTGCTAGATTTTATCTCCAGCATCCTCCAAATCCGGAACTCCAGCCATCAGGAGATGGGCCCCCAACTGATCTCTCTTAAGACTCATTTTCTGAGCAAGGTAAATGTCAGTTTGTGGCATGCAGAAAATGTTTTCCTAAAATAAGCCTGTACCATCTAAATATGTTCGCTGTTGACAAGATTAGCAAAGGCAATTGCTTTTGAGCCAACTCTCATTCTTGTTCGTCAATGTGGCAATTTCTCCTTTTGCTGTTCTGTAATATATTTTGGGGGAAAATCATCCTGTGATCACTGATTGCAGCCCAAATATCCCAACTGGATATCAACTATATTTTTTGTTTCCTTTTCATTGTAACAAGTATTAATGCTACATAAAAAGGAGATATTTACTTCATTTTTCCATGTAAATACAATAGGAAGGAAGAAGCCAAGATAATAGTGCCCAGCTCAAAGTGGGTGCTTAATTAAATATTCGTGGAATGAATCAATCACCAACTACAGGTTCTGCCCTTATTGGAATATGGGACCATATTCCCACTGCCTTCTCTGAGGCACCTCCTGTGGAGAGAGATTTTGGTGGCCATTGTCAACTTCCTTTCTGCTATGACAGTCAGGGATCAATTCACCAGGAAGCCTAGGTCCATGGAGACCTTTTGAGCTCCACCCCCCACCCCCCCAACCCCCTACCCCCCTGCCCCAACACGTGTGATGGCAACTTTGTTATTTAAAATCATTTGCAGGAGAAAGGAAAGATGACAATCCCATGCAAAACAAGAACTCATCAGTTTCAAATTGCAATGTGTCTGCTTGTTTTGCAGAGTAGAGCCCAAATCTATTTTTCACCTTGGGTCCCTTGATGCAACATACTCTCAAAATAGAATCAGAATTGCAGGCCTCTCAAAGTATATACTTGACTTTTTTTTTTTTTTCTTTTCTCTTCTAATGAGAAAGTTTAAAACCTACAAGAAGTGAGCCACGGAAGTACTAATGATTTGTTTTCCTTAAAGATTTCAATTGCCCAGTTAGAAAATCACTAACATGTCATTTTGATTTCTCCAAAATCCTTAATAAGCTCCTCATCCTTCCCTTCCTTCCACCGACTCTTTGCTGGTTGTCTGAGGACTAAAATAACTTGAGTATTTCAGAAACATTTCTGTGCAGCTGGGAATATAGGGGAGTACAATAAGAGGTTAAAAAAAGAGCAAAGAAACAAACCAACTCTTCCTTTAGCAACAGAGATGCATTTTCAGCTTATTAGAGAGCTGACTATTTGTTCAAAGAACTCCACGTTTAAGTGATGGCTTTGGATGATTTTCTTTTTTTAAAGAAAAAAAATATTGAGGGTCTTTTATCACTATCTGTTTTAATGCAGTTATTCATGAGTGCTCTTGCCAAGAGCCATACAAAAATTCTCCACATTTTTTTTCCAATCCTGCCTAAGAAGGGAAAAAAAAAAAAAGACATCAAAGTGTGAGGTTCAGAACTTGAAGAACTGAGTCAACCAGAACTCCACATTCTTTGAAGTCTCCAAGCCTCTTGCCTACTTATTAAAAAAGACAGGCTGAGGAAAAAAAAATGCTAAACAGTATGAGAAACAGATTAAAATAAACTGAAGTCTTTTCAGCCTTGTGATTCTATGACAAATATGGATTTGAAAACCGGGATAGGTCGTTCGAAACATAGTGTCAATTAGCCAAAAAGCAGAGGCCATCATCTCCTTGATTTTCCAAAACTGGTCTTGTTAATCCAAAAAGTGCATTTATATGTGAGGAAAATTAGAGAGGAAGGCCAAGAGCCAACCGCCCGGCAGTGTGCTTATAACTCAGGTCCTCCAAGGTGACTTGCTATTACTGAATGAGGGCAAGCTTTCACCACACCCGTCTGCGACAGAACTGTTACATCGGTGCAGGGAGCAGCTATGGGGAATCAGCTCTTGATGGAAAAGTCTGTGGACCTCTGAGACAAAAACTGTGTGTCCCCTTCGTCAAAGATGAGGATTGGAAGGCAGAGTGTTTCTCCCCACAGCCTACCTGTGCCACTTCTCTGGATGGACTGCAGTATGCTTCACTTCCGGCCCCTCCCTATGTCAGCAGAAAGAGGGGGAATAAGGAAATTCCCTGTTATGCCCTACAGAGCTTCCCAGAGAAGAGGCCCTATCCATGCACATGGGATGAGACAGCATAGAGCCATATAGCACAGCATTCACGACCCAACACCAGCAAGTACAAAGGCTAAAACCAGTATGAGAGTGAGGATGAATGAAAGGACCGGTTCATGCAAGAGTGTCCCGTGTCTACTTATGTTTCCAGGTAGGTCGCTTCCCCCTGCAAAATCCATCAGGCCACAGGAAACCATAGGCCTGAAAAGCCTCAAGGGAGAAGGGGGATTCCAGGAGGGGTTAGGACCTGGGTCTCAGCACTGATACTAACTCACCACTGGGAAACCCATGTGGACATACGGTATGAAGGACATTTATCAAACTGTGAACAAAGAAAGAGAGATGGGCTGAACAATGCCAACCAGGTTAAACAGAAAAGGGAAAGAGACAGATTGGCCTTATCTTTTGATTTTGTAGCCACATACAGATTCCTATGAAATGGGAATGACTCGCTTCAAAGATGGAACTGAGCTATTAGAGAATCGGAGGCAAGATGCAATGTTGAGGCATCACTAGACAGAGCCCACCTGCATTCAGGTGTGACCACACAGAAACTATCCCAGGGAAGTTAATGAGGCTAGTCCTACTAACACCTGACCATAGCTTTTCAAAGTAGGGTGAAACTTACCTTTTCGACAGCGAATGTTCTTATCACATATTCTGCCAGTAGTTCTGTTTCTATTAGGGTGACCTTAATGTCTTTATATATCTCTGTGTCATCTGGCCAGTACTTGCAGCATTTGACCTGCAGAAAACACAAAGGGAATGAAGGAGTTAGGGTGTTTTTTGGTTTTGTTTTGTTTTCTCTTTTGGAGCTCCCCAAATGATGGGTGACAGTGTGATTTAGAGGATAAAAATTGCACACAAAAACAGAAGTTAAGCTGTACACTTAAGAACGAGGTTAATTTTTAGATCACTTGTGTTTCTTTTCTCACCCCAGAAGAGAACAAAATTTGAGTTCTAAGAGTAGTAGAGCCTAGGAAAATCATCTGAAGTTAACAAGTTGTCTTTCTACTGCAAATATCCCAGTTAACTGTGACCATTCATTTCCTGTTTATCTCTATTCAGGGAAGGGCCTGGACAAATAAACGATAAAAGGTAGTTTACAACATTTAGCTCCTCTGAATTTAAAATTCCTTCTAGGTCAGAAGTTGCCTAAACATTTTGAGGAGGCATGAGCAGGAAATCCAAGCCGACAGTCAAGCTGAGAGATTCTTTTCTGAAGAAGGAAGTCACTATGTGGTTTTCCCAAGTGAAAATGACACATTCATTTTAATCTAAGTAAATTCTATATACAAAACTTGGTAAAATATGAGCAGTCTTTCCATATTACCAGAAGCCTCAAATCTAAAGATTTTTGAGGTGGAAGAAATTTGTTTAGACTTAGCCCCTTCTGGCAAACTGCTTTTTTTTGTCCTGTAGCTCTTCCAGACTTCAGTGAAAGCCTAGAGGGAGGGATGAAGAGGAGGAGGCCTGGCCGGGCCAACATGGCCGCCCCCAGGGCTCTCTCCTTAGTCTCCACTCTTCTGTGCTGAATTTCTGACAGCTCTATCCACTCCCGTTGCCACTCCTCTGTGGATGACTTCTGTACCTCTGGCCCCGTTTCTCCAAGTGCTGAATTCAATTTCTGCCTCGTTCTGTGGGCATTTCCTGTGGAGATCCTTCCAGCACCACAAAGACAATACCTCTAAAAGAGAATCCTTGGTCCCCCCCATCAACTGCCCTTGGCTGACTCCCTATGTCAATGACACCATGAGTTTTGCAGGTATCCAGGCACACAATCTGCCGATTCCTTCTCTCCGAAACCAATTGCCAAGTCTAAGATTATTTTTGAATGATGTCTCAAATATGTTTTCCAACTTTTTATTCCCTCTGTCACAATCTTAGTTCAGGCTCTGGTACTTCCTGTGTGGGCACTGTCCCCATACCAACCCAGAAGAACCCTTCCAAAGTGTAATGCCAGTAGCATTCACTTGCCCTGCTTAAGAAGCTTCTATTTCCAACTATTACCTGTGAAAATTAAATAGAAATTCAATTTGGCTCAGCATGCATTTATCTGGCCACAACTACCATTTTTTGCTCTATCTTTTACTACTGGCCTTCTTATCCACATATATTTTATATTCAAAGACAAGTGGTTCGCCCAGATCCAAACTCCTACTCATGCCATTCCTTCTGCTTGGACTGTTCTCCTCCCACTCATACCTTCCCAGCTGAAGATTTTATCCATTCTTCAAAGTACATCTCAAATGCCACGCCCCTTCAAAGTCTTTGCTCCATAGATGAGAGCGCGCGCTCTCTCTCTCTTCTTGATCCTCTGATAACGCATGCCTGTTCTGTGAGTAGGACCCCTTCTTACACTGCCTGATCCTGTTTCTTACCTGTCCGCTCACGAAGGGTGCTGTATTACTTATTTCTGCAAACCTTGCAACATCCGCCAGTGTGTCCTGTACACACTAAACAGTCAACAGATTCATATAGGATTGACCTCATGGAGAAAATCATAGGAAGCAGCGTAGGACAGACAATCCCAGATTGCGAGCATTTGCAGAAAGAAGTACAGGCTGAGATGACCTTTTCCAGAATGCCAAACACCTTGGTACACTAATGTTTCCAGTGTGGTGCATGTCTGATCATTATCTTATCCTGCTTTCTCAGGAAACTTTTTGGCAGCTGATTCAGCGCAGTTCGATGTAAGACTTCCTAGCTTTACTTGGCAAGATGTAAGCCAGACATGTTAGCAGCCGGGGACACACTGGAGCCTAAGACAAAGATAGTCCCTGTCCTCATTAAATTTTTAGTTTGCTTTGGGAGTCTTTTTTTTTTTTCCTCATGGGAACATTATCTGTGACTTTAGAAAGTATAAATATTTATAAGTATTATGGCTTATATATAATATTTCAAAAGTTTACATTATGGATAACTTTGCTGCATTTAAAATACTCCACAATAGGAAGGATAATTTCTCCAGCTCCTTTCCTAGACATAATGTGAATCTAGGCAGATCATGCATATTTGTGATGATGTCTAACTTGACAGCAACCCTAATTTCACTTACAGAATGCCTAATTACTTTCACAATGCTAATTAACAAAGATGCTTTCATGGTACATACAGGAGTCCCTTCTATATTGGGAACTTGCCTTTACCGTATAGTGATTCCAGTTATGCAAGCAGACGCTAGTGGATAGGTACAAAGGGAGTATGTATGTGCATTTCTAAAATTAAACAGTTTTCAATGGAAAGAATATACAATTCAAAAACCTATGTATTTCTCGGAAAATTACAAGAGAACAAAACACACACCCGCACCTGCATCCTGTTCAATTCTGGGTGCATCGTACCTAATAAAGATACCTTATTAGAATGCAATCAGTGTAAGACATATCCCACAGTCACTTTCCATCTTAGACTCCTCACCCTCCCCATCCCAGATTCTCAAAACATATGGGTGTGAGGGGCTTTAATGCCTTGGAGTCAGGGACACCAGAAGTCCCTGCAGTGTACTGAACGGTTAGCGTTTCTCTCTGGGATGGTTCTTCCAATTCCCTTGGGAGAGCTAGGGTTCCACAGGCTACTGTGACCCTGACGGACCCTCCGTGGCTGGCTCTGCTGGTCCCCCCAGGTCCCCTGTGCGCCCCGCTCCCCTGTCGACAGATGCAGCCGGGGTCCCCCAGGCGTTGGCGGCAGGAAGCGGTGGCGGGGTCCTGGGGGCCGACGAGGGCCTCTAACTACAGCTGAGCCCCTGCAGGACAAGTGCCACCGCCCTCCAACAGAAGCACGAGAACGGGGGGCGCTGGCCGCTTGGAGTGCTCTGAGTGGGGCTAACTCCGCGCCGGCCCAGAGCATCACAGGAGCAGAGCATTGATTAGCAGAAAGGTAGCCTTGCGGCTGCTTCCTTCCAGAACCTGTTTATGGGTAGAGCCTTCTCCCGTGTAGAGGCACCTGGCTGGGCGGGCCCAGAAGGGGCAGATGAGACATTTCGAAGCCCGCCCTCTCCAGCTCATCTCCCGGAATATCCTGAAATGGCTTGCCACATCTGTTTTTAGCCTACTAAAAACCTTTCTAAATTGGGTTCCTTTTAGTGTTTTTTTTTTTTTTTTAACTGCTTGGACTGGTGTCAAGTTATTATTTTGCTAAAAAAAAAAAGTAAGAGGAGCATATGCTTTTCTAGAGGCAGACTTTCCTTGCTTGGGGAATCTGGAGCCTGAATTACCTCCCGGCCTCTAGGGTCTGCATACAGAGATGTTAAGACCAGTGGTTTGGGGGCACCTGTTGGAGCCTTGGAACTGCAGAACCAGATGCTTCTTTCCTCTGATTGTCGGCCAGGCTTGGCTGCCTTTTGCAGCCTGGCACTACCTGCACAGCTTTAGGACAGGCTGTGCCTCCCATGCATCCCAATTACCTAAGGCAACAGTTTCCATCCCAGAAAGCAAGGCTCCGATCAGGCCCGTCTAATTACCTGGGTGCCCTGGCGGCGGCGGCACTGGGCTATGGATCGGGCCGCAGCCCCTGCGTGCCGCTGCCAGCGCATCACCGGGGAGAGCTGCGGGGGTGCATGAGGAAACCCCTGCCTTCAAGTGTGTGTGTGTGTGTGTGGGGGGGGGTGTCTTTGTTGGCTTTAAAATTCACAAACACGAAACAGTACACAAAACAGTAACTCCAGGATTTGTAGCTGCCTAAAAAAAAAAAAAAAAAATTATTCGAGGTTGGTCAATTTTAACCAGCCAGCTGATCCCAAGTACAACAAAGGCAGAAGACCCCTGGGGGCTTTATGCACCTGAGTCTGGCAGCACATTACCATTACCATCAGGGCATCGTGACATCTCTTGAGCAGGTTCTCAAACTTCAGCAGGCATCAGAATCCCCTGGAGGGCTTGTTAAAACAAGCAGGGCTGCACCCCAGTTTCTGATTCACTGTGGGGTCCCGGAATTTTCATTTCAGACAGGCTCCCAGGTGATGCTGCTGGCCTGCGTGCAGACCACAGGCTGAGTTGCAAGGATTCAGGCAACAAAAGCTGACTGCAGAGTCCAGCCCTCTCCTGAAGGTGGACTGAGCCTGGGGAAGAGCCTCAAGTTTGCTCAACCTCTGGCTCTTGGTCTGTAGGGAGGGGCTGATTTTAGTCCCTGTGTCAGAGGTTCTAAGATGAGGTGAGGGACTGCCAAATTTGTCTGCACATTAGAGTCCCTCAGGAGGGTGGTTATTAAATTCCAAAGCCCAGGCCAAGCTCTGTGCCCATCAGATCATGACTTCTGGGGCAAGGCAGAGGGATGAGTAGCTCTTCGTAGCTCCCCGGTGACTCCGGAAGTGCAGAGAAGTTTGGGAACCACTGCAGTAAGTGGTATCACGCAATGAAAAAACATTTGCTCCAGTGACGTTTCATTCAAAAAAGTATGGACATTCCTCTTTTCTTTTTATTATTAAGTGATACTTTTGTGATCTGGACTACAGGTGACCATAGGAGTTCCAGGGCAAGAAGTCCACAAAGGGCCTGGAGAGGTGAAGCGGGGGTCTCCGGAGAAGGAAGAAGGAAAAGCTTTGACGTGCGTGCATGGTTTCTGAAAGGAAAAGCAAATAGAAACTCCAGTGCCCCCTTTACTCTTCTTTCCTACAAACCATCTTCTGGGGACAGGGAGGACTTGGGAGCAGTCCATTCTTCCACTAGGGGGGGTCTGATGAACTCTCAACAGAATTTAGAAAATGGTGTCTATGATTTGCAAGGAGGAGATTCCTCTCCAATAGAGCTGGGAGGAATCCCAGAGAGAGCCAGTTTCCAAACACTCATTTTCAAGATCATTACAAGTGCCGCCCAGAAGGCTTTCTTGCTTGGGTTTCAGCACTTGGAATGGCTGTGTTCTCCCGACTGTGGCTGCACATAGTGGCTCAGAGAGGGCAAGCGATTGGCCGGAGACAAAGAGCCGCGCAGGCCATGGCCGGCCTCTGTTCTGTCTTCTTCATTCCTTCCGTTTCTT